>NC_133956.1:308125-608750 GCF_031877795.1 Strix aluco
GTTTATTCTGGGTATCAGTATGGGCAGCTGCTGAATATTAGAAAATAAAAAGCAAGGCCAAATGGGCAGAGAATCAGGAGGCTAGAGGGGTTAGACAACTGTATGAAAAGCGGTTGATTTTTCACTAGCTTATCCTTTAGAATTATGAAGGTCAGTCCAGCTTGCATCACGGTAGTACAGGATCAGGCAGATCAGTGTATATTCTGAAACAGTCTCTTTCTGTGCATGCATTAACCTGCATCAGCCCATCACAGAGTCTTTCTCCTTGCAAGAGGTTTTATAGGGGAACGGCAGAAGTCCCTTGCAGCAGACACAGAGTAGCTCAAATCTGCTCTGAACAGCAGAGTGGTGATGTCAGTTTGTACTGTATAGTTTTGGCTAGAATAAGCATGCAGAAAATTTTTTAAATTATTCTAATGATTTGGGACTGGAAGTGATAAAGCACTATTTGATGTAGTCATGATTTCATTGAATGCAAAGTGGCATACTGCTTTTAACCAAGGGAGTGTGTATAATGTCTTTTGTGCCCCATATGACGCAGGAAGACACTTCTCTGCTTTTACTGGTTTACTGCTTTCTCTCTCACATGAAGATAATCCTAATATTAAAGTATTGCTAATTTACAAATGTCATGAAAATAATTCATCCGGAGTTGCTTTAGAGAGAGGTATTGGAAATCATCAGTGTGGTCCTAAACAAGGCAGGAAATGATGCCCAAGGGGCATCAAATGCCCCTAAAATGTTGCCCAAGGGGCTGCTGAGCTAGCTGAATTGAAAATTTAACACAGTAGTTGTTAAAAAATTTGGGGATTGTGATGTCAAACTCTTTTTGATACATTTGAATCTTTGGCAGTGCTGGAAAGGGAAGTGAATCAGCCATGTTCTGGTGGCTTAGGATCTGTTTCTATCTCATAGATTGCCTGGGAGATTACAGGAAAGGAGTCTGCAGTACAGTGTGTGCTACAGGAATGGTTAATCCTTGGTAATAGTTCAGGAACACTCCTATAGGCTGTAGTTATCATCTGAGTAGATTGTAAGATTTTTAGAGTATGAGAAACTTCTTAACCCAGCTAGGAACACAGGGCAGTGATCCAGCTGGAAGTCATGCCTTCCCCCCGTGACTAAAATATGGGGGAACAGGACTGTTTTGGGGAGTTGCAATTCTGCTTTGTATTGGAGAACAAGACTCAGGAGTCTGTATAGGAGAGGGAAACTCTTGTGTGTGAGGGAGGCAGTTACCATTGATCCCTGATAGACAAAGCTAGGAAGATGTCTAGCCAGGTTGCACGTACACATACAGAGGGGTAGTTCCCCTCCTGCTTCCTTGGTCCTGTTGGAAAACTTGAGAGCAGAGGTAGGTCGGCGGCTCGAGACCATGAGCCAGGGCAGGACTTGCAGTCACCTCAAAGATTTTCTGCACGTTGAACTGTTACTAACTTGTGCTGGTTGGTTTTGTGCCATTCCTCCTCCTCCTTCCCTTGCACGTCTCTTCACCTCAGTTTCATTCCACTTGTACACCTCTTACCCTTTTTCTTGGTTGTGCTCTCCTGACCTTACTATTTATTAATGTTGCATTGAATTTTCTCCTTAAGTTATGGCAACGTTACGCTGTTTGTTTCAGCTTGTCTGTTCTGCTGGGCTATTTTACGCCTTTTCCCAGCTATAGAAGTTCTTATATCTAATCAGGTCGTGCTCTCTGTTTGTTCAGTGTTTAGCACAGTGTGCCCCTATTCTTGGTTACCTCTTAGGATACGTCTCTGTAAAAGTTACAATTTCTTAACAGTAGTCATGCTTGAGGATGGCAAAGTAGGATTTTCTACATCCCACTGTAAAGTGCCCTGACTACAGCCTGCCCACTTGGGAGCACACTGCATAAACATTTGTAAGATTCTGAGGAACATGGTAAGGAACAAGATCCTTTCCCTTCTTATCTGGCAGAAAAAAACCCTTTTCTTTTGTCGGCACTGTGCTGGCAGAACCTACATTTTAAACACCTTCCAAGAGTGACTGTGAAGCATCTAGAGACCACAGTATCTGTCACTTTTTTTTCTGAGAGTCTGGGAAACTCCTCGAGACATCCCCAACCCTGGAAAACTTCCAAGTATTCCTAAGAGAGTATAATGAGGCTTTAACTCTGAGGCATTGCATTTTCAAATGTGGAGGAGGCTGCTTCCATTCTTGCCAGAGTATTTGGCAGTCACTGCATCTCGTTGGGACTATCACCCATTTCAGTTGGAGGATGCAAAGCCGCCTTTCAGTGTGGTCTTTGTAATATGGGACATGCAGATGGGTTTCTGGGAAACATGGAAAAAGCTGTGGTTTACAGATAGAGGATGAAGAGAGCAACCAAAGAATTCCTGTTTTAGTCCCATTCTCCCCACATTTTAAAAATGACTGAATTGCTAACTGGTGTTGCCTGTTGCCCGAAGAATGCCAGGTCACCTCTAAGGGAGTAATGTTGTCTCTTCTACATGCTAAACTTGCAGACTCCTCAGGCTACAGCACCCGAATTTCCCTCAGGTGTACTGAACATTTCGGGTGATGATTGACCGCTCTCCCTGATATTTGTATGATTATTAGTCTCTTCTCTGTGTGCTATTCAGCGGACAGCACTGCTCGTAAAAAGCAGATAGGAGCAAGTTGGGCTGCTGCCCCTGGTGAGTAGGAGAGAGGATGGGCTGATTGATGACCCTTGGCTGTTTTCTGATGTTGCAGTTGTTTTTTATGATGTCATTAGGAGGCTATAGTCACATTAAGGGATCCCTCATGACATCATAAAGGACTTGATATTTCACTAATGTTATTTCAGCAGAGTGGAATTCTGGCATTTTATAGTCTTTGCTTTCCCCATAGAATTAGGAGTTGTCTAACTACAACCTGGAAGAAATGCAAAAATAGTCAAATGCCGACTTCAGAAATTATGGTTGAAGAATGCTAATATATTTGGCTCTTTCAAGAGCACACAGCACCTTTAGGTGGAATACATGATGTGTTTATAAAAGATGCCATCAGTGAATACATATCCTCATACAAAGAAAGAATCAGGCATGCCTTCCACTTTTTTTGGTGCACAGACACAAAAAAATATTTTTTCTGGACATTTTTTGCAACAGCATGAGAGATAAATGAGCCATAGGACAGCACCATGGCACCATGTGTGCTTTGGCATGAGAAGACAGAGTTGTGGTGTAATGGTGAGATCAGGAAGACACTGACAGTGGAGCCAGAAGCTATCATTTCGTAACATAAGAGAGGAATGCTAAACCCTGGACTGAGACATTATTTTGAAGAGCTTGGTATAGGTGGAGAAAGCACCGTAAGTGACTGTTCCAGCTGTACTGTAAGAGAGGTTTGTGAGGCCTGAGGTTGGTCGACCTTGCTGAGTGTCACCTCACAGCGCGAGAGCTCAGCATCGTCACTGCAGTAGCACAAACATTTCCCCAGGTGAAACTGCTGTTAGTTATGGAGCGGAGACTGGGAAAGGAAGGAGGAGGAGGTTTGCGCACCAAGTGAGAAATCAAATTGCAGTTTGCTTTACTGCAGTATTAAGAGATCCCCCTACATGTCTTTATGCTGGTCTCTCCTGCCTTCCTTTCCTAATGCACTCAATAATATATAAATCCTCTGAATGTTACCTTAATCTGCACCTTTTTCACAAAGGAGATACAGCTCTGGTTTTACGTTAATTTTCTTTCTGTTCTCTGAGAGTTCCCAAAGCAAAGGAACTTCATTTTAAGCTACATTTCTATGAACTTTGCTCTCTTCTCTCTGGTTACCCCAATATGTATGTACTAAACAGCAATAATAATACTTATTGCGTTGTTTTAAGATTTTTCATTACTTCCGATCTGTGACTTTGGAATAGTTCCTGGGAAGTGACAGAGCACCTGAAGTCCCACTGAATGGCAATGGGAATTGGACCTTTACCTTGCACAGATGCTTTCAAAAATCCTTGTTGTTGACCTCAAAATCCCGCTTGAAACAGAGTTTTGGCTGCTAACTGTTTTAAAAGCTCTTGAAATTTTTACCCATAATGACAGGCAGAAAATTCCAGAATCTGAAAGACTCTGCCATGTGGATGTTAATCTGAAATGAACACTGTCTTATTTCGTATAGAGAACTATACAAAATAAAAAACTCCCTCTGAGACCCCAACAGGATTTTCTGTGGGATCCTTTTTGGCCAGAATCCATCTGTATACTAAAAATTCAGTAAATTAGAATGATTTTTTTTTTTCCCTCCAGAGAAGCTACTGCAAGTGCGAGTATGTAACACCTCAAAATTATTTTAGAACCCCCAAAACAGTTAATTGGACTGTTTGGTATGAGACACAAGCATTTTCTGAAGTAGAAGCCAAAAAGTAAAAAGAAAAAATAAGCAAAAGTTGGTCTGCGAAGAAGAAGCTGTCACATTCATAAAGAGACTGAGGAGTTCAGGGTCTGGGAGGCACTATCAGATGCCAAGTTACAACAGTCAGTGACCTGGGGGTTGCTTTCAGTTTGTTCTGGGAGTCGGATGGAAAGCAGATAGACTTGACTCTTTTCTTGATTTTCAGCATAAGGAAAATGAACTTATAAATGCACCTCTCCTTAGAGCAGAAAAGAGAGACCTGAACTCCAGAGAAGGGGAGAAGCTGAAGGGGAAATAGGAGTCCCTCCTTGTATTCCAGACTCTTGAGAAAGTAACAGGAAAACCCTTTGCCTTCCTCATTGCCTTTCCTTCATTTAGAAGCTTAGACCTCTTTGGTATTTTTTCAAGGCAATGAAATGAATGATTTTCCTTATGCTGATTCCAGAACATGTCTTCAGGAATGCTCAGTGCTGCTGCTCTGCAGATGAAAAAACTGCTTAAATCCATTTATATCTAGGGTTAATAATTTTATCCATGTTTTATACTCTTCTCTGAAGTTTAAAGCTTTAATTATAGTTTTCTTAGCTGGCAGATAGTTTAACATTTTTAAAGAATAAATAAAATTGGCATTTTCTCTGTAGCTTACTGAAGCAGTATATTCCTTTTTGCCTTTTCTTCCAAGACCTTCCTTTTTCTAGTATTTGTACAGTACAGGAAGAGAATAACCAAGGTGTTGGGGGGGGGGGCAGGGGGGGCAGGGAAGAACATTAAGTGATGTTAAATCAAAGATAATTATCAGCTGTCAGTCAGCGAATGGCACAGAGCCAGGGCAGCACTCAGTAGGGGTCTGCCTGTCCAGCCTTACTTCCTTTCCCTTCAGAGTTTGCAAAAGGTATAATATTTGTCTTTAAACAGCATAATTTATTACCAGGTGAATCCGGAATTTTAATACAAAACTCCATTTGGAGAATGAAAACACCTTTCAATAGAACAGTATCTCTGATGATGATGCATCATTTATCCTTTCCATTTCAATGCCCCAGCCACAGCATCCAGTATTACAGCAGGTTTTTTCTTCTTCTCCTTGGAAAGAGAAATATTCTTATAATTTTGAAGGGGTTGCTGTCACCAGTATTATTAATAGAGCTATGTTATTAAATTATTTTATATTCACCATGTATAATATTTGTTCTTTTTTAACATGCTTGACATAAGTGACATCTGCATTTCAAGAGGACTTCAGAAAGTAACTGTAAGGGGACCTTAATCTCTTCTAGATGAGAGGGAAGAGGAGTGGGAATCCTTGTTTATGTTCAGTGAGGGCTAAATATGTCATCTGTCTCTGAAACCTTTTCTCATGGCAAGGTACCAGTGTTATGGCTGACCAGTCAATAAAATTCTAGGATATTACAGAACTTTGCACTTTGTGTTGGATTTGTGCAGCCAAGCAAAAAGCTGCATAAAAAGGTCTTCTAAATACCAGAGGACAAAAAACCTGTTGTTTCTACTAGTTTTCAAACACTTGAATTTTTTCCTGCAGAAGAGACTGTCTGCAGGGTCTTTGTGCAAGTGACTTTCAGATCGGGTACCTCATCATCATCGTTCCTTGCAGTACTAGAGGCTATGCCACATTTTCTTCAGGCAGCCCTGCCTGTGCCTTTGAGTCATCCTGTCCTTAGATCTGAAGAAGGGAGGAGGGGCAGGCAACGCATATGCATTTCAGAAGCGTACCAGTAGCTCAAGCTACCTGAAATCTTGCTGAGGAGACTGTCCTTCCTAGGCCCTTGTGGTCCTGGGGCCATCTCTCTCTGCCTCTCTGGCAGTGCCCTACTCATCACAGTAATGCTAAGCCTGTGGCCCCGTGACAATCATAACCCCCAAGGCAGCAGATTTTAATTCCTGTCAAGGGTACAAAAATCCCATCTGCCATTATTCTGACTGCCAGCTTGCATGTGGTTGCGCATGGTTTGATGTCACCAGGAGTTGCCTGTGAATGGCACAGTTGCTGACGAACAAACCTACACTCCAGAATCTGTCCCTTGCTCTTCACTGCACTGACATGAAACTTGGGCTTTGTATCAGAAGCGAAAGGGCCTGGGGAACGGCAGACATTCTGCAGGGTGATCTGGTATCCCTCTCTTGAAGCTTTGCCTTCAAGCAGGCTACATGTGTCTTAGGCATTGCTCATCACCCCTGCTGCTCTGTTCTCAGTTGAAGCCAGTCCCTTCTGCGTGATACCACAGTCAGCTGGCTGTGATACTGCAGGTGGGATGGTGGGGCTTCAGCCTGCAGGTGAGAAGCAGGGGGACACAGCCCCCCGAGGAAGGAACAGTTTTACTTTTGTGCATTAACAGTGTCATGTACAGTGAAGGTGAATACAAAGGAGAGTCCTCAGAGGACGTTCTGGCACTCAGCATTTCCCAGGGTCATTGGTGGCTTTGTGTTCCTTTTTTTAAATTTATAAATCACTGATTAAATGTCTGCCAGGCTGCACCACCCTGGACATGCCTGGAGATGTCCCAAAGAAGGAGGTGGGAAAGGGGGAGGGGGAGAGTTGCCTGCAGCCTGGGATAGTTATCTGTTTGCTTTGAACAGAGCAACTGATCTACCTCTGGGGTTTTGCTTTCACACAAGTTCATCCAGTTCACCTACTTGCACTGCTCGATATTAATAGAATCGTTAGCAGGTTCACTCCACAGCTTGTAGGGAAGGTGTGCACATGGGTGGCACCTGAAGACAGAAAGTATCTGATGATATCTAACACTTACTTGGCTCATCTTCCCAGGTGCGCTGTTCTACAGATAATAAACCAGGCAGCTTCACAGAGGGAGGCATGGGCACACCCTAGCTGTGGGCTTCGGCTGTATTCCAGCATCAACTAACAAGTGGGGTACCCTTGCTGCTGAGGAGTTGGGACTCTGCTGCATGTACAAGGGAACACAGACATGGGTGCTGTGACCTGCAGAGATGCGCAGGCAAACAGATCTGCCACTGAGCAGTAGGTCTGCAGAGGCACCTGTGTGCTCAGCCAGGCGCCGACACGGAGCTGCTCTGTTGTCTGTGCACACATCCTTCCCTTTGTGCATCCCCTTTGTCCCTGACTTCTGCCCATTTACACATAAGCCCATCACGGCATGACTTGCTTTCTGTAGGCGTAGTGCAGCAAGATGCGGCTTGAAGTGCTTGAGTGTACCTGCTCAGGTGCCAGTAGCTGCCCTGATGTGCCCGGTGTGTTGGAGCACCATGTCACGTAACAGAACTCAGGTCTGGTGTGTGCATGTGGGGAACGGATCACGCACGCTCTGCGTGATGACAGGCTGCTCTGGGTCTTAGCGCATACAAGGAGGAGGAGGTCTGCCATGGACCTGAGTGCTGTAGGCTGAGCTCTCTGCTCAGTGATATGTTCTGCGGCATCTGTGGTCTTCCTCTGGCAGTGAGGCTGAGCACTGATACTGAGAGATCAGGTCCAAGATTTCAGCTGGAGGTAGTTGAAGAAGAACAGAAAGGAAATGGGAAAGAAGGTCTCCTGAAACAATCAGACTTCCCCACCTCTCTCGGTGTTGTGTACAGTGGTACGTGGACTTCTTCAAGTGGATTCCACTTACAACCTGCTACACTACATCTAGAAATGAGCATGTAAGGGTGAGCAGTTCATTATTTCTGAATGCTCCATTCTGCCCTCACACACAGATAGTGATCTTGATTTAGCTGTTCAGCCATAGATGCCTTTGAACTCAGACCTAGCAGAGAGGGCTGAATCTTTTCCATCTGATTCATACCCAGAGCTTCTGCTATTTACTCAAGCCTCTCGGGTGGAGACATTGGGCTGGAGAGCTTGTGGGAACAACTCCCTTCAAGTTCTAGCTGCAATCTGAAAGCTGTGGTGTAGGAAGAAAAACAGGGTAACCAGCTTGTCTTCAAAGTGAGCCTTTCTTCTCCCCAGAGCAAGTGTTAGTTCTGACCCTATTTAACACCAGAGCTCTCACACAGAGTGAAAGGTTAGTACATGCAGTGTTTCAGGCTCATACACTTTTCTCTGCCTGAGTGGAGCAGGTACATGTGTTTAATAAGCAATTTCTTCAGTACAATTACAGTAAGGGTGGCAACTGATTTTTTTTTTTTGCGTCTGGACTGCCAAATTTTCATGGCAGTCTTGACATTTTTGCAATGCTAGCTTTAGCAGTAACATGTGCTCAATGCACTGAGTGACCCTTCAGCAAGTTAATGCTTCCAGATCTACCTCAGAGTGAGCTCAAGACCTCTGGCCAGAGTAGCACTGTTTTAGCTTGTCAAGATGGCTTCATTAGAATTTTCATTGCAAATTTAGTGCATGAAATAAGTTTGGCTTTCAGCCTGGTGACTTGTCTCGGTCACCTATGCTTTTAGCCTGTGTTCAGGATGAGCAAGAATGTCTTACTCAGTGGTAATCATGTCATCTTGGATTTTTAAACCTCGCCTTTATTCCGGGCAAACCAACACCTAATTAGTTTGATAGTATTAAATGCACTGGATATTTATGTGTTATCAGTTATTAATGTATGTTGCTGATATATGGTTCTATTTGACTTGAACAAAGTACCTTTTACACTCTAGATGAAACAGGCATTACTTTACTTAACTACTGGGCAGATGGTAGCCTGATAGACATTTGTCTGCCCCTAGAAAGCATAGCACTAGTGGACCAGTTTCTTGGGCAATGCCTTTTTGTGTTTGGTAGTCAAGGACTGCCAGCTGTTGGGATATCCTTCTCACACATCTTTGGCCATGAGTTTAGGAGGTATCATGGGAGCCCTTCAGACTAACTGTACTGTATAGATTTGAGGACTATGGTCATAATATACATGAACAAGAAAAAGAAGGCAACACACACAGATTAATGCACCTGTCGCATAGGCCAAAAAAACTGCTCAGAGCAGATGCAGCACAATGGCTGTTTGCTGAATGTTCATGGGCAATTGGCTCAGTGGAGCTGGGCCGCGGGGCTGCAGAAGAGTACTGCATAAACAGTGGCTCAGGAGTTCTTCAGGACATAAAGCAAGTCCCTTTTCCAGTGGAATTTTTTAATGCACTGGGATGTATAATAGTAATAGGAGCATTCTGTAAAAGGCAGGAGCTTGACCAGATGCTTCATCTCCTTTTTGAATTACGAACAAGAAAAAATAGTAGAGCAATGATGCCCCTGGAGTGATGGGTTTACATCTTTAATCTAATTAATTTATAAGCATTTCCAGGGACTTCCTACTACAGTACCTGAATGACTGGAAATCCTGCATTTTAAGAGTTTTCCATTTGATACTGTGTTTCCTCCTGCTAGTGTGGTTCTCATGTTTCCAACCCTGTAGTGTTCAGTACATAGAAAAGCACTATTAATAAGTCTTAGTGCTTATTATGTCAAATGAAATTGAATTAATTTCTCCCGAATTGTTTGTTGGTTATGTTTGTCTTGTTCTGATGAGATGCTCACCGATAGCAGGGTAAGAGGTTCCTATTTGTGGCTTCTCCTGTCGTGTGTGAGGCCTCACCTTTGCTTTGTTTTCTGTAACAGCAATAACCAACACATTGATGTGTTTTCCTTAAACCTTGTATTACAGGGGCTGAGTTTCTCTTGAGCTACTTTCAGTTTTTGTAGGCTTCCAGGAGGCAGCGATAGATGTGGCGTTGTGTGATGTGTCAGAGGTATCCAAATCCAGTCTGTTTCAAATGTGAATCGTGCTCCTCTTTCCCTCTTTGGCAGGTGTGAAAGAGATGGAAAACTCCTGAATTAGCATTTGCAGTTTGTCAGTGCTGCGCTCCCTGACAGAATCAGACTCGGATTGGCTCTTTTTCTCCCTCCCTCTTAATTAATTTTGCCTGTGCTGAGCAAGCGGGCTCCAGCAGGCTCGCTGCTGTGGACTGATTTCCCCGTCTCCCTTTGATGTGTCTCCTGAGAGGGGCAGGGCGCTGGAGAAACTCATCAGAGAGACCTGCTATTGCTTATTTTCATGCCGCCTTGGGCAGAGCTCTTCTCTGTCCTCTACTCTTACATTATTTCTCTTTCAACAGCAACTACATTGTCATAACACATAGCAGACATTTCTAAGCCCTGTGAGCTGTGGGAAGCCTGGGGCCCGTTTGCTGCATGGCTGCAGCAGCAGTCGGTACGTGCAGAGCCCCGGCCAGCGTCGGAAAGGGTCAGGCTGGGCCTGGCACTCGGAGGAGCTCGGCACCCTGGTCCCTGGGGAGTTTGCAACGCTGAGTCCACAGTTGAGGGCTGGCACCGGGCTGCTGCTGCTTTGGCCCAGGCCAGCGGCCGCTGCCCACCCCAGGGAGGCTCGTCCCCCACTGAGAGAAGTTTCCTTCTCTCCCGCCAGCAGGCTCCCGCTCTGCGGGCAGCTGGCAGCCGCTGTGCTGCCCTCGGGCCTCCTGCCCTGGCCCCGCGAGGCGGGGACCGGGCCGCGGCCACGTCCTCACACACGGAGCGGGAGATGTCAGTGGTCAGAGGGACACGGCCGGTGGTCGGAGGGACAGGGCCACTGGTCAGAGGGACACAGCCGGTGGTCGGAGGGACAGGGCCGGTGGTCAGAGGGACAGGGCCGGGGCCAGGAGCCATGTTGCCTGGGGGGAACATGGGCCTGCGAAGGAGGAGGGTGATCGCAGCTGGCAACCTGCGAGGCCACTGCGTCAGAGCTGGCGTTTTCCATGGTGCTGTCGGGGAATCTGCTGCGAGCTGGCAGCTGACACGGGGCAACTGATGAGCCCTGAGAAACATTGGTGCCACATTGGTGCCTGTCTCTATGTTGAGCTCTGAGAAACGTTGGTGCCTGCCTGTCCATGTGTGAATGCGTGTGCATAGCACAGACACCGATCTGCAGCAGTGTGTGTAAGGCTCGAGTCAGAGCTGTGGGACACTTGTTTTCACTGCACTAAACAAGTATCACCGTTCTTCACTTTTTGCTATACTTTCTTTCTGTCTCACTCTTTTTTTTAAATATTGCCAGGGAAATGTCTGTGGACACCAGATGCCCACCAAAGCTGCTCTATCACTCCCCCTCCTTGACGGTACAGGGGAGAGAAAATGTAACGAAAGGCTCATGGGTCAAGATAAGGACAGGGAGATCACTCCGCAATTACCATCATGGGCAAAACAGACTTGACTTGGGGAAACTGATTTAATTTATTAACAATCAAATCAGTGTAGGATAATAAGAAATAAAAAGTAAATCTTAAAACACTTGCCCCCCCACCCCTCCCTTCTTCCCCGGCTCAACTTCACTCCCGTTTCTCTACCTCTTCCTCCCCGCCAGTGCAGGAGGATGGGGAATGGGGGTTGCGGTCAGTTCATCACCCATTGGCTCTGAAGCTCCTTCCTCCTCACATTCTTCCCCTGCTCCAGCATGGGCTCCCTCCCACAGGAGACAGTCCTCCATGAACTTCTCCAGCAGTTCATAAACTACTCCCGCGTGGGCTCCTCTCCACAGGGCCACAGGTCCTGCCAGGAGCCAGCTCCGGCGTGGGCTCTCCACAGGGTCACAGCCTCCTTTGGGCATCCCCCTCCTCCGGTGTGGGCTCTCCACAGGCCGCAGGTGGATTCTGCTCCACCATGGACCTCCCTGGGCACAGGGCACAGCTGCCTCACTATGGGCTGTGCCACGGGCTGCAGGGGAATCTCTGCTCCGATGCCTGGAGGACCTCCTCCCCCTACTTCCTCACTGACCTTGGGGTCTGCAGAGTTGTTTCTCTCACATATTTTCACTCCTCTCTCTCAGTTGCTGTTGCGCAGCAGTTTCTTCCCCTTTCTTAAATGTGTTATCCCAGAGGCGCTCCCACCGTTGCTGATGGGCTCAGCCTTGGACAGCAGCAGGTCCGTCTTAGAGTCAGCTGGCATTGGCTCTGTCAGACATGGGGGGAGCTTCTGGCATCTTCTCACAGAAGCCATCCCTGCAGCCCCCCGCTACCAAACCCTTGCCACACAAACCAAATTCAATGCTTGATTTCAAATGCCCTCATTATTTAGATTTATTCATGAGATTCCTTTCCCACTTGATATTTCTGTATCGTAAAAACAGTTTGTGAATAGTTTGTAGTAATTTTTTTATGTGAACTTTTGAAATTTACTTCCTATTAATTAATTACTTAACTTCGTAGAGTATGCTTGTTCCATGACTGGACAGAGGAATGTAAGTCAACAGCACAGTATGAAGTGTAAATGCCAATTTTTGCCAAATACTCAGCTCAGAACTTGGTGACAGTACATAAATTAATTCTCTTAGTCATGCATTCCCACTTAAAATATATGAAAATGTCTTTTGCAGATCTTGGCTCAGATATCCACAGAAAACAAATATGCCCCAGAACTACAGACTTGATCTTACTGCAAAACTGATCTTTAAATTCAAGTAAATAGTTGACAAATAATTTTATCCTATCTGGTCAGCACTAGCCTTGAGTGGACAATCCTTAAGAATGGAAAATTCCACAGTGTAGACAGGTAGATTACACTATAGCATGGTTGCAGAGAGACTGAAAATGAACCAAAAAACCCCCTTTCTTCCTCCATTGTTGGAGAAGAATAAACAACAATCCAAATTTCTAATTTAAAATTTGTTTGGCAAAGAAAGCCCGGGGACCACCCTTCTATCACCATAGTGGTCTCTTTCAAACCAAACTCATGAGTTCCCTACTGGGTATTTATCACCTGAATTAGAAAATCACAAGCCCTCCTCCACCCAGTGTCTGCAACTTTCTCAGCACTCAGAGGATCATTTCCCACATGTAACAACTGCACCGCTCTCTTGCCCCGACTGAGTCTGTAGGGCCCGTGTGCCTGGGAGGGTCAGCTACTCTCGCAGCCCCAAGGCACATTATTCCTCTCAGATACAACATTTCATTTCAAGATTTGTGTTTTTTCCTAGTGTCCATCTACCAGCCTGTCACACAGACAAGGATTTAGCTCTTCCCCATGTTTCCCACACTGGACTTGTGTGCTGCTGGTTTCAGTCACTCTTTCACTCTCTGCACTGGCAGGAGGCCAAAACAAGCTTGTAGCAGCCTGACTTCTGTGTTGGCCAAGGAAATCAGCACAGTTCTGTGCAGCAGGACTCTGCTGCAAAAAAAAATGCACTCTTTTGTCTCAGTGGCAAGGTGGTAGTGAGCTGTGATCTGACCTTTCTTCCTTGGAGGCCTGGATTCAAACTCTGCCAGCAACGCCAGTGGGAGAACTGCCGGCAAGTGGCTCCCCATCGGCAGTTTTGTCTAAGGGGAAGCAGGACAGAAGCAGCAAAGGGTGACGGGGACGAAGGGGAGCCGCTCTGCAGGGGCGATGCCGGGCCAGGTCCTGCTGCAGGGCTGGGTGGCTCGGCTGCACCCGCTGGGTGCTGGTCTGAGCTCAGCACAGCAGGGGTGTCTCCCCAGCTTTGCCGGTCCTTGGCAGCGTCTGCGGGTCGGCACTCGGGATCTGCAAGGACAGAACACGGTTGCTGAGGTTTCCTGCCTCTTCCTCGCAGCTCCGCAGCAATGGCTTCGCGCACAGGCAGAGCACAGGACGGGTGACGCTCCTGGAGCAGAATAACAAGGCAGCTGCTGGCTTCTCCATTTTTTGCAGGACTGGGGCTGGAGAGCTGTGCTTACTAGAGGCTGTTTGCTCTCCCAATCCCATCACCAGAGGCAGCTGCCCTGTTCTGGGCAAAACCCTAAAAAGGGTAACATAGGAGAAAAATCCTTTCTTTGATTACTAGTTTCAAGGTTCTTTCAGAAAAGTGTAAGATAGAACGCTGAAACTGCTCTTTAAGTGTCCTGTTTCTTCCCAAAATGTGAGTTTGCAGATAGCTGAACAAACAGGTCTGCAGTGACCTGCTGCTGCTGGGATGTATGCGTCTGAGTGCCTGTCGGGAGGCACTGTGCCTTGTGTGATGTGCTGTATGTGTTGTAGGGTAGTTTTACCTCTATTTTTCTCTATTGAATAGTACAATAAATATGCTCCCTGACCTTGTTAGTGCACAGGCTAGAGTACCCTGAGGCTCTGCCATAGCATACACTTTTCTTGTCTTTTTAATTGAACTGCCAATTCTATATTTCAGTGAAAGAACTAGAAGTAAACAAGCCACAAATCTGGGGAAGGAAAATGGTCACTGAAGCCACATTTGCTAAAGCACGTATTTCCTCACCTTTTGTTATCTTTCTCTGGTGTTTATAAGCCTTTCTATGGGTTTTCTATACCTACTGCAGCTGTGGGAATTCCCATATTCTTATCCTACTTTCAATTTGTTCCTGTCATCTGACCTGGCCTTCAAATACATCTCTTTAGCTGGTCTCTGCAGAATAATTGTTGAGTGCCTCTGCTTTAAGCGCACCTCCGCAGTGCCCTACTGTGTATCCAGATAGCAAGTCCTGGTTGGAATATTTGTTCTGAGTGTGTAGAACTTGCAAGAAAAAGGCTGGGAATGGACATGGGCCCACTTCAGAGTTCAGGGAAGGAGAGTGCTTCTGACGAAGTTGTATGGGAAGAATGCTAGCCAAGACCACTGCTCTGGGCTGTGCTGACCAGGTTACCTGGATGTATTTGTAAGCTTTAATTTGTCTCAGTATATTTATCTGAGGTAAGGACTTGATAGTGTTGTTCAGTATGTCCCTCCTGACAAATACTCTCTTAGTACAGTGTCTGAGCAAGCTGAAGTTCCCAAAGTCATGAAGGGCAGCATTAAAGGGTTAATTGCAGTTCAGGCTTAATATAGATCTATCTTAACTATTTTGATAAAAAAGTTTTCAGTGTCTCTGTCCTGACATACACCAGATTCATATCTCAGAGTTCTGTACAGCTATCGGTAGGCAAGTGGAGTTCCTCTACAAGAATATTAGAGGTATAACTTTGCAGGACCAACATGCACGTACATTATGTATAGTGCATTGTGTCATTCCAGAGGGTGCAAACTGCCATGCCACATCTCTTTGAGGTGTCGTACCATGGAATGCTTCTTCCTTTACAAGTAGAATATATTTGAGCTCTGAAGTCCAGCCTGAAAAATGGTGTGCTATACTAGAGAAAGTGATGGTGGTCCCTTGCCTTTCGTGATGGCAACTCTGAACATAAAAAGGGGAATTCTGTCTATTTGGTGCTTTGTATACAGCTGGGTATTTTACAGAGTATTTTACAGACTTCACAAAAAATACTCGAGGATCACTCACCTGTCATGGCATTCATTCTGCAAGTGTGACTAACCACGGGATAATATTTGTTATCATCTGCATAATATCACTGACAGCTTGTAGTGGTCAAGCGTGTCTCTTCTGGGATAAATGCTTCTGTTCTTGCTAAAAGAACACCCAGTGTTAATGTGATTTAGTTCTTTCCCTGCCTGTTATGTTGGCAGGAAGCTGCAAACATGCTCAGAGGACCGTAGAAAAAGCCTAGAGGAAAAATCTTGGGATTTTTTTGTAAATTGCCCCAGAGACCACATTTTCAAAAGCTAGTTTCTGGACTCTGTTGAGGCAGAAGCTCCCAGGAAGAGATCTGACACCTCAATTACTGTTCCTGCTTTCTACCATCCATCTAGATCTTCATGTGAGTTCTCAATACTTAGGCTGCAAGCGTGCCATACTTCAGTTCAATACAAGGACCTTCCAGCTTAAGCACGGACATTGTCCAGTTCTCATTTTAAAATGAAAGAGAATATTATTTGCACATCAAATATAACATTTTGCACAGCTACTACTTGGGTAATAGGGAAGGGAAAGAAAGGGTAACAAAGTCTGCCTAGTACAGATTGCTCAAATCATGAATATTCATCAACAAAAGGGGAGACCTGGAGTTTTCATAGCAACTCCACCCACCAAATTGAAATAACTGTTATAGCCTTTGCCAATAAAATGCCAAATGAAATGGATAGAAAATGAAGCAATGTAGATTGTGTGAAGTGGCTTTTTTCTACTCTGTGAATTTAGGGGACAGAAACAAGAGGTCTCCAGCAGCACAAAGCAGCTCTAGGTCTTGTGATCGAATCTCTTTTAGCAGACACTAAATGTGAGAGTGTGCGTGATCTGGACTTGCACTGCTGTTGCCTGCACCCATACACTGTGCTCACCAGCACCACGCGGGCACTCCAGCACAGGCTTTTCCTGGGGCCCAGTTGTTTTACGTGACTGTAGTGATCCCCTCCTGCTAGCTCTGCTTGCTTTCCATGTCGATTCTCTTGTATCAAAACACCTAAAAGTCCTCCAGTGCTGGTTTTAATTACAAGCGTGTTAGCTGCTTCTCCCCATGTAATTACTAAAATGAATGGGGAAAGCAGAGATGAGAGCGTGTAAATGCTCTTCACACAGAAATGCAATTACATCTGTGGGCATCTTTCCAGCTACTCTGTATGTTATGTAAAGTTTTGTGTATGTATGTATGAGTTAATGAGGATATTTATGTTTTCCCTTCTTACCTTCACAATGGATTAATTTCAGACATATTTTATAAGGTATTTGTGATTGTTAGGTAGACAGATCAGTATCTCCTTCAGGTACAGTCATATCTGCCTCAAAAACCAAAGAAAAGAGATTACATGATTATTGCAGCATACGTGCACTATAGGCAAATATCTGATCTTGTGTGCTTAGTGTGCTGCTAATCTTCTAAAGTCAGTCTAAGTGCAGAGAGCCTTTGGATAGCCTCCTGAAACACTTACACCTGTGCATCATTTCTTTGAGGACTTGCCTTCACTGTGAAATTAAGTCAAGTTGTCTGCACCTGAGTTTCTTCTCCCCAATTGGCCTCACTGGAAAAAAAGTGACTGCAGTTAGCAACTTTAATTCTTTGTCCTGAGACTGACTCATTGTTCTGTGAGCTGTTGTTAACTCTTCTTTGTCCTTTTAGGATGCATGATAGGAGCCAGAAGAAAAGCCTGGGGTACAATGGTATGTGAGTGTACCTACCCTGTGTGTGTGTGGTAGAGTGATTGTAACAGCCTCTGACAAATGGCACTTCGTCAGGCTTTATTGGGTGTCTCCTGC
Source organism: Strix aluco (assembly GCF_031877795.1). Lineage (NCBI taxonomy): Eukaryota > Metazoa > Chordata > Aves > Strigiformes > Strigidae > Strix > Strix aluco. The sequence goes on from NC_133956.1 coordinate 325,445, forward strand.
TAAGGCAAATAAGCTGGACTGCGGCCACTGTGTCCAGGGTGAAGAGGTTCTGTGTATGGAGAGCACTCGCACAAGGATGGGATTTGTAGTGTGGCTGAATTCATACAGCTGTTGTTCTAGGACCTGCCCCTCCTTGCTTGCTCTCTGGTCACTACAGAAGTTTCGGGGAGAGGCGGTCGTTGCCTCCGCTGCACTTGTGAGAATCTTGGCATCAGAAATGCACTGCTGAGTCCCTTGTGAATGACGGAAGTGTGGGGTTGCTGCAAGCAGCCTTCTCATCTGGTTGTTCCTGCCAGGAAAGTCAAAGGAAGTAATCCTAGAATACTCACATGTGTTTCTCGAAGGTACCTACTGTGGCAGTGACCCGATATGAACACAGGAGTGAGTGAATTGTAGAGTTAGCTAAGCAAAAAAAAAAAAAAAAAAAAAAATTTTGAGACTTACGAGAAAAAAAAAATAAAAAGTTGATTAAATACTTTAGCGGAGAAAAAAAATCACAGATGCGTGTGATAAAAAGGTTTTCTTAGATGTGTTTGACTTAAATTTACATAATTTTTGCAATCCTTTTTTGAGTAGGATTTTTTACAGTACTTGCAAAAATGAAGTTAAAATAGCTCTTTCAGGACGCATTTGAACCTGAAAGCCTTTGATGCCTAGTAACTTGGAGAGAACTGGAGTTCAGGAATGGTGTCATGCAGCTCATGTGATCCAAATGGCAACTTTAGCTGTGGACCAGAAAGTAATTACAATCCACAGAGGGTGTCATAACATCATTAGAAATACGAAACAGTTTGTAGATAGATGTGTCTCTCTGTCTAAATCCTACAAACAGAGATGAAGAAAAGTGTGTGCATCACATACATTATTGTTAGAAGTCATTTTAGTAGGTTTTTAAAGAAATGACAATTGTCCTTTTACTGAGTTGATGCAAATATCATGACACACAGGGAATGCTGAAATAAGTGCAAGATATATTTGGGGACCATAAAATCACAAATCATTTTTATCACTCAAGACAGTGAAATCTAGCTTTAGTGAAGTCAGTAGCAAATTTCTTTTTGCTATGCCATTCTTTGAGGAGGCTCCGAAATAGAAAAGGAATTGGGTTGTGCACACACGGAACATTCTAATGATATTGTACTTACTAAAACATTCCAGAGCTTAATATACACTAACATTCCTTTTGAAGAGTGGAATATTTGAAGAATATTCCATTTGAGTGGAAATCAAATGAAAACTGATTTCATTTTAAAGTAAGTACACTATAAGATCCATGATAATGTGTCAAAAATGGGGAAAATATACTTAATAAAATACAGGAAGTTGCTACCATAAAGCAATTAAGATTTTTCAGTCAAATATGCTGTTTGTGCTGCCTCTGTTTTCCATGCTAGAAATCTTTGTTTCTCATTTTCGTCCTAATTTTTGGTTTATGTCATCACTCCTCAGGAGTATCAAGAGGAGGTTTTTATGCAAGACAGTGGTTTCTGAGATTTGTGTGACAAGCCTGGGTAAAATTCAAATGACTCTGTGATTTAATCCATTTGGAGCTGTTGCACTAAATCACTGTAGCTGTTGCTGACATACCAGCCCACAGAAACCTGGAAGCCGATGATATAAGTTTATCTGCGTATCTACAGGTGAAAACTCAGGCAGCCTTGAATTGCAGTGAGAAGTGTTTGCCTCTGTTCTGAATACATTTGGGGAATGAGCAGGGTCTGCTTCTCTGAGCACTCTGTAAGAAGCCTCACTGTGCTTTTCCCTGTGAAATAAATTGTCCTCAAGGTCATGCTATCTTTCAGAATATACAGTAGGAACTTTCCCTTTTATTAACCATGACACAGGCCACAACCTTATTTATTCAAGAAACACGGATCAGGGAGCCAAAAATATTCATAAATTACCTATTGCTAAAGTAAGTGTCCGCTTGAGAAATTTGTAGCTGGCCTCAGTCTCCTGCGAGGGAGGCTTCAGTTAGGATGACTGCAGGAAACTCAAGTTCCCATCTGTGTTCTCTCCTGTTTGCAGAAACCACTGACTTTCTGGGGTAGGACTCAGCTTACAGGTAAAAGGAAACAGAGAGTGAGGGAGGCTTTAGTCATCTGTATAAACCCTTTTGTCACGGCTTTGGGAAAGTGAGCAGTAGCATTAACCTTCCGCCGTTCTGATGCCCATTTCACATCTGCTGTTACTTTATTTATAAACTTTGAGGTCTCAGCCATACACCTTTAAGCTGATTGAATGTGTTACAGGACAGTTGCAAGATCAACAGTGTTTAGAGTTGCAAGTTATGAATTGCGAGAAATAGTTCATAGAAGCTAAGATTGAGAATATTAGAATACAACAGAAAATAAGATCAAACCAGGTATGTCACTTTCTAAATGAAGAAAGAAAATTTAGAATTTTCCATTCTTGGTTTTCCTCTCAAGAAAGCAATTTTTAACAAGTCCTGGAAGGAATGGGCATGAAGATTAGAGCATTTAGCTTGTAATGGATATGAAAAGTCTCGAGTGGCGGAGCAGCACGTGCAGGCAAATCACCCAGTCACCTGTTTCTGGCCAGAGAATTTTTCACTTCTTCAATCAAGGTGTATTTTATTTTCAGTTAAGGTGGTGTTTCAGAGGCTATCAAAGTGGCATTGCTCAAGCTGCTCCTTTTCAGGAGAGCATGTGACTGACATCGTTGCTCACAACCCGGGGCGGGGGGGCCTCTGTCAGCCTCTGCAGAGCCTCGCGGGGACGAGGCCAGGGAGACCGTGCTCCTTCCCGTCCCCCAGGACAGAGGGACACGACCACACGGTGTGTCTGTGCTGCCTGTTCCCTGTGGGCAAAGAGGCAATTTTAGATCCAGAGTTGTCAGGCTGGCACCTGAGGCACCTTTCAGAATCCATTACAGTGACTTAAAAATCTATATAAAGAAGCAAAGAGGAAAAGCTGTGTTTCATGCAAATCGTCTGCAGAGTGATACTTTGTCCCGGTGGGGTTTAGCTCCTGCTTTGCTTTGGGTTTATCCTCCAAGGTTAGGAACATGGTGTATGGACGTTGTGAATAGGAAATGGAAGTTTTTGTCAGGTCTCTGTAAGTCACCAGATACGGATTCAGGAACTTCGAGTTGCAGTATTTACCTGCCACACAGGATTATGCACAGGAGGCTTTTGGCTGGAAGAAATATGGTGTAATGTTAAGGTTCTGTTCTGTTCTTGAGTATATTCTTTCTGGCAGCTGCACTGAAGTGCAGCTATTGAGCTTCCCATCTTGTGCCAGAATCTCAGGCGTTCCTTCTGGCACAGAGGAGAGGACTGCAGAGACAGTTCTACTCATTAAACATATTTTTCTCTTTAAATCCATTTTCATAATTTTATTTTTGAATGAACCAATAAATAAAGGACTCTATTATGATAAACGAAGTACTTGTAGCAGCTATAATGCTCAAATTAAAGTTGGAGCAGAAGGTTTGAAATGTTTCCATATTTCATAATGAAGCTTTAGTCAGTTCTGTCATCTCTGTGCTGAGCCAGATAATGTCTGGGAAGAAATACGTGAGAGCTTCCCTGTCCTGTTTTGGGATAGAGGAGAGGGGAGTGCCAAGTTTGAGCAGGTGGAGGAAGGTTATTGCTGTTAAAACATTCCTGAGCCTGAGTGCATGCGAGGAGAGCGCAGCCCAGGCGTGGTGCTCCGGAGAGGTTCTGGTCACAATTGTAGTGCATATGCAATGGCCATTACATCATGTGGAGGGCAGCTGGGGAATGAAACTGGTGTTTGGACTGGGAGTGTTTCCAAAACAATACCAACTTCTTTCCCTTTGTCCTCTCAGTTATACCACCTGTGTGCCTGGGAAAGGCAAAGCCTGTGGAAAGACTCCAGTAAATTGTAGGTGTGGAGTGAAATGCCTGGAGAGCACAGAAAGGATAGGCAGTGCCAACCCTAGCCACTACCTTATTAAATTTAAGATGAAAGGCCTCAACTCCCTTCCAGTCTCTTTTCAGACAGCCCCAGATTAAAATTTTTGGAATCCTGCAAGCTACTCCGCTTTGCTTAGGAAAGTTAATAACATTTTCAAATACCTGCTTTATGGTGAAGGGACCCCTGAGAGAATTAGGTGGTTGGAAATAGATGCCAGATCAGGAGTGAACCAAATCCAGGCTGGCATAACTTCTTCCAAGTGTGAACTGTCTTTCGGGATCTCTCTTGCCATACCCTGCAGAACTGGCAAGTAAAGAGAAAACCCAACCTCTGACTTTTTTTCTTTCTGTCAGTGGATATCCTCCTGAAATGTGCACAAATTTTCCTTTCTTTCCTGCATTACGTTCATCAGCTCCTATTCAAAAGCCACATCTTTTCTCAAGAGATGTGCAGCATCCCTAGAAATTCCCATATTATCACACTGTATGATTCTGCTGTAATTCCCATCTCAGGTGAGCTCTGCCAAAACAGGACCACAGTCAGAACAGGAAGATTTTTTTCAAGACAATTTCTTAGTAGCTGGCAGAAGTAAGAAGGTGAATTTTGTTTTGTTTTCCTCCCAGCCCCTGTACCTTGGCCTTGTGCAGCAGCCTGCCATGAAGGAGAGCACAGGGCAGAGCTGCCTCAAGTGGGTCACATTCTTGGAAGGGTCTATCGCATCACCTCCCCCTGCTCCCATCAGCATCAGAGCGAACGCTTATTGGCAGTTCCAGTGTAGTCATGGCTGAGGTCTCTGCTCGGGAGGTAATAGCTGATGAGGGGCAAGCAAGTTCGCTAATGAGCATGCTGATTGGTCTACTTTGTAGAAACACTTCTTAAGCTAATTGTAGGGCTCTGAGGTAATGGTTAATTTCTGCCAGATAAAATAATCTGCTCTCTGGCATGGATTTGAGGTGATCCACCTCAGTCATATCCTACTTTGAGAAGGGAGGGCCAGGAGATGGGAGATTATTTCTGCCTGAGACTTGGTGTGAGGGGCCTGAACAGTGCTGGCATCCTCAGCAGTGTGGAAACGAGCTCATCCCAGGCTCAGGGCAGACACTGCCCCCCAAAAGTTACCTCTCCTGGAACAGCACTCAGAGGGGAAAAAAAAACATCTGGTGATCCTTTTTCCATGGAGTATTAGAAGATTCTGTCCCATGTGTCAGTTGTGTGAGCTGTTAAAAACTGTTAGGTTTTTTCTAGAAAAACAAAAATATCTGAGCTCTTACTGCAGTGAAATGGAAGACTGTTTTCCAGTGGAAGACCATTTCTGTGTTCAGTTCTCCTACCCTGGCTTTATGTGCAAGGGAAGCTCTGTTAAGAAAATCTTTCTACTGCTCTTTTTTGCAAGGAGATTTGATTTTTAAAATAATTTTAATTAAGAATGGAATAAACTAGATAGAAGAAATCTAGTGCCTCCCCTGCCTGTTGTGCCTCCCAAACCTGAGATCATTCTCATTTGAGTGGCAGTTTGGGTATTTTTGCTCTCCATGGTGCAAAATGCATTTTTCTCTTCTGCTCTGTCTGACAATGTATTTGCATCTCGTGCTAAACAAGTGAAACAAAGCCCTCTTTGAAGTGCATAAAGCCATTTATTTCAAAGGGGAAGCATGGAGTGTGGCATGTTGGCAGTGTGCTTGGCTTGAATTTATCTTGAAATGCTGAGATGTCTTTTGTGTGTTTTTATAATTACATCATTAGCACCTTTAGAGTCTATTTCACTATCTTCTAAATGTTCTGGGTAGAAATTCAGAGATGGAGAGGAGTATCTGAATGAATGGAAGAAGAAAATCAGTCACACTTCACAGGCCAATTTTCTTGAGCCATTAGACCAGCGGTAGCACCCAGCCCTTTGGAAGATAGAGCTGTCTACTAGTCTGCTTCACCCACAAGCACCATGTGCTTTTCCCGCAGGCTATTTCTTATACATACATAAGGGAAACTCCCTTAAAACAGTCACTTCCTTAACCTTCTTTAAGGCCCTCTGAAGACTCATCTTTGATGCCTGCAGATCCCTGCCAGCTGGCAATGCCTAGCTGTTGCTGAGCAGAGAGTTCTGCTTAATGTGCATAATGCTGCTTGCTTTTCCACTTCCTCCTCCTCCCTCCCCTCAAGTTTGTCTCCTCCACCTGCTGCATCTTGTTCTAATCTGGTTTGTGAGCACTGTGGGGCAGGGACTGTCTGATTTACAGCGTGTCTGCATGGCCCCTAGCACAAGGTAAAAGCTATTAATTCAAATCACCCTATACTTAAAGAAAGCTTTATGGGATCAATACAGCTGTGCTATAAATAAATAACACAGCTACGGTGTAGTAACTTCATAGTGTACATCACCTTAGAATAGCCCCATAACCTATTACAGAAAGAGAGTAATTTCCTCAAAGCTACGGCTGTAACCAGGCTTGGGTTTTAGTCCTCCACTGAAGTATTTGTTGTGCCTCAGAATGCTAGTCACAAAGAGAGACCAGGCTGGGCACTGTGCTGGCAAAATTAATTTGATCTTTAAGAATTCCAGAAATACTGAAAGTGCTAAGGATACTTTCTCCTCAGATCGCAATAAGACTGCATTACAATTTATTTAAAAGCTTTCTTATTTTCTGCTTTGAAGTTGTGACTCATGTTTAACATTTCTGTGGTGTCTTTCAGATTAGAAATGATTAGCAATGTTTGCTCAGATGTTTCACTTGTGTTTTTTTGAAAATTCCTACACAGGTGTTGACTGAAGAAAAACAGTTAGAAAGAAGTAGTGTGGTACTTGCTTATTAACAGTCTTACCCTGGCGCTTTAGAACATAAGGTGGCGTGTGGCTGGCAGTGTGATGTTCCTCCTTGGCATCTATGGGGGTGAATCCTGCCCCAGCCAAGCATTTGCCCTGTGAGTGCTGCAGGCTACGGCAGGACTCCTGGCAAGTGGTCGTGCTGGTAGTCGGGGCAGAGGGGCAGCCCGTGACCGTGAGCCGGGAGGTTTCGGCTGTCACTTGGCCACACGAATCAGCGGCTGTGGGTTGGAGAAGGTACTTATCATTTGACCACTGAAAGCATTACCATAGCAGATCTGTGCTTCCAGGCTGCTTGTCGTATTGATTGGTACTATGCAGCTGTGACACGGTATCGTATCTTCTCAGGTTATTTTTTGCAGACTGCCAAAGGCTGTCTTGGTGTGACATTATATCTATGTTATTAAACGTTTGTACCCCAAGACAGTATTACAAAATGACATCCTCTGAGCACTGAATTCTAAGACAGCCCAGACAAATACATGAAAACACGATGCTGTAGAGCTTTTTGCGGTGGTGCTAGGCCCTGGACCTTGGGCGATGTGCCCCCAGACTGTCACACTTCACACCAGGAAATGAGGGTGCATGCAATTACACAAATGCATTGCTTTAAAGCCAGTAGGTGCTAGTGAGCTATCTGTGCAAGAGGCTCATTTACAACACTCTAAAAGAGAAGGCATTTGTCCTTTGCTTTGACTCTCTGGAGAAGTCAGTCCGATAAAGCTTTAGCAGCATATGTCTGAGCTTTTAAGCTCTGCTGGAGGCCCTGTGGGAATTTGTGATTGCTGGACCGATACCTGCTCCCCTGCAATGTGCTGCACCCCGAAGGCGGGGTCTGGGAAGCCAGTGGATCTCTGTGCACAACTCTGACTTCCTGCCAGGTGATTTTCATGTCGAAAGCTCTTCTCCCATTCCATCTTAACTGTAAACTCATCACAATGAGGAAGTAGAAGCACATGCTTGGTTTGATGTTCCTACAATGTGATTAACTGCCTTGGAGAAACTGGCTAGGACCTATTTTCCTCCTGTGACCTCTTTCTTCCAGGGCTTCACAAAGCTTCTGGCACAACTTTGACATCCAACCTGAAGAGTCGGGGAGCTTCTGAGAGTGACAAAAACAACTGCAGAACTCTCGAGCTTTCCCTTGCTCCTGATGCTATGCAACCAAATCAAAAGAAAAAGAGGCAGGGGGAGTCCCTTTATGTCCTGGCTTCAGAGATTACGAGGATGGTTTTGCTTTCACATTGTTTCCAGTAGAACCGGGAATATCTTGGCAATTGACAATTGATTTTGAAGGTGTAGTATAAACAATTGACCATTTAAAGATGAAGGGGACATTTATCCTCTGTGCGTTGCTGCTACCCCTTCCCCAAACTTTATCTGAGACAAATCAATGTGTGTTAAACATTTTGTTGGATGTGTTACATCAGCTGCAACTGATGACTGCATGTAGCTGTGCATACCAGCTGCACGTGTAGTTCATCTTCAATAGTTTATGATTCAAACTGGGGCTTTCTGTCTTTTTTTTTTTTTTCCCAGGTTATTTTTAAGTTGCTCAAATGGCAGGGCATGCATTATTTCCGCTAGATGATTACATTTTTTTGTTCCCTAGTAGATGTTTGAAAAAAGAGTGCAGTGGTTTACTGTCTACTGAAAGTGGCTAATTAAGAATTGTGTTTCTCAGATTAGTAGTTGGAGCAGTTCTCCTGAAGACTGTCATGGGAAGAAAATTATTTTAGTAATTTTTCCAGAAGGTGATAAAGCTGTAATAGAATGTAAACTTTTCCTATAGTTTCCTATAGGTGAAAGCTGTTGACAGATAAGCCTTGCTTTGTGGTCTATGCTTCAGGAGCACCGTTTTGAAGATGACTGTATGTATATATATAAAAAGATTGGTGAGATGCAGATTAAGTTTTCTGTACTTGGCTGTACTTTCCTTTTGGTTTCTGTATCCCAGGTATAACTGGCCTGTGAATGAATTTATTTTTTTAAAAAAGTAAGCACACTCCATCCCAGCTGAAGAATATACATTCCATTTCAGTGTTATGAAAACATGTTGTGAACAAACTTGTGTACAGAAGAAAAGCATGGTGTGCTGGTGACTGAATAATGATTAATGTGTTGACAAAATCACTGTTATTGGGTAAAATCACTCAGTAAAGGACTGCTGTGTTTAACAACAATCTTAACAATGGAATAAACAGATCATAGTTTGGCTTGCATTATCAATATGCTGCTGCCTGCTTTTCTTTTCACACTTTGTGATAACAAATATAGAATATCGTTCACCAGATGTAACTGTTATTAGACCATTGTGCATCTTAAGCTGCTGTTTCCAAACCGTTTCTGTAGTATGGGTTTTGTTAGGCAGATTCTGCAGCGATAGAACTTTTCGGTGTTCAGCCTTGGGGGTTTTGTGACTGAGGCTTTAAGTCAAAACCTGCTGAAGTCACTTCTGGCGCTTTGTTGTTAACAGATTATTGTGAAGCCCAGAAACGCAGGTGTAAATACTGGGCATGTGTAGGTATGAGCTGGAAATGCCATCCTGTCTTACGTGTCCTGTGTCATGCATACTGCCTTGAACAGAGATGTGAGAGCTTTCCTTTTAAGGGCAAATGTCCAGAGTTACTCTGCAGATGAAAGAAAAGACCAGGAAGTGGATGGCTAGCATATCAGAAACTCAAGGCCTGCATCTTGTGTCAGCAGTTACTGTCAGAGATGGTATATACAGTGGTGTTCCTCAGGTCTAATAAATACTTTTTCTTTCCTGGTCTCTCATATGCATTAGTAGGATAAGCAAGAACGTGGAAGCGTCTGTTGGCTTTCTGTCTGTATAGTCCTGGGACAGTGCATGTAACTGGCCTATTCTGATGTTTGTATGCAGAAGTCAGTTGAAATAAGATCACTAAAGACAAATTTTCAAAGTATCTACATCATTAAGAAGCCTAGTTCAAGACACTGTTTTTTACAGATGTTTAGCAATTGGTATTGCAAAGACAGAGCGATTCAGGAACTTGTGCTGCATTCTTATGAATTGCTTCCAGCTTCAGAGGCTTTAGATACACAGTTCTTCTGGAAGTCCACCTCAAAATTTGGCTGCAAAATGTAGTGGAACACCTGGACCTCAGCTATCCGTGTCATATTGAAAGTCACTGTGACCTCCCCTCTGAAGTGCCTACACTGTCTTTCAAGATACAAATTAAGACCCGGAATTACACAGAAACTCTTGAAGCGTTTGCACTAAGTGTCCATTTCATTCCACACTTTATTTGCTATCACACAAAACCTTTTCCTTCTGATCTTTACTTGTTAGACTTTCTGACTGACAGCCCTCTCTTGAAAGCAAATCATTTCCTCTGTTACATGAGGGGAGAGTTATATAGGGAACTTTACCAGATGAGCAGGACTCCTCCTGCTGCTATACCCTTCTTCTCTTGAAAAATAAACCACGTTTCTTCAAACAAAATGGTAACACTTACGCTTCCAATTCTGCTTACCCCCTGGCCTGGGCTTTGTAAATGTAAGTGCAGATTATGAATGCATGTGCAGTGTCTGATATTTCTAGGAAGAATACTTTATAACTGAAATCTCTCTTCTCCTGGGGATGAAAGAAAAACAAATTTAAGGATTAAATCACACAGAGGTATAATCCCCAAGGGAAACTTACTTTAGTTATTATGATTATATTACGATGTACGCCTCAGTACAGCAGAAGCTGTGCGAATACCATTTCAGTGGGGAATAATTTTTAGTCTTACAGCCTATAGTACATTATAATGCATTTCTGGGAGCCTGATGAATCATAACTGCAATCCTCAGACTTCTTTGCTTTCTTCAGTTATTTTGATAATCCTAACCTTCTCTAAAAGAGAAAGGAAAACACGAGATTCTTAAAATAAAAACTTACAATAATTTAGAGAAGTTTAATCATGCATTAATTGCACATCTCTATCTGTATTTCATGGTACACAATGTTTATACTGCTTATGGAAAAGTACAGGGTGAACCATTTCAAAGAGTCTGGTGCTGCTTTATGCTGGTGTAAGACCCAAGTGATCAAACCAGGTAGACTTCTGTGCTTTGTCTGTGGAAGTCAACTCTGCAAGGTGTAAGATGTGGGAAATGAGGGACTTCTGCATATAGTAGTTGCACACTCTTGCATATTTTTCACATGGTGCCTTGTGGCAGCAGATTAACAACACCCAGAGCCCACTGTGGACCTGATGTTGGGGTACGGCGCTGTACCAATAGCTTTATTAAGATGTAGCATTTTGCATCCCACTGTACCCTATAAAGGAAATCTACAATTCAGTTGTTAGAAAGCAGAAGTTTTAGGATTTCAAATCACATTTTTTTGTAAGATGCAACTGAAGCCTGTCCTGATGTTTGAATGAATATGCAATAAATGACTAGCTAAAAGTAAAGCAAAACGATGTTATCACAATATAGGAAATGCTACAAGTCACAGGTACAATAACTGACAAGCCACGTGTCTGGTACACTTCTGTCTGGTGTTTACCTGTACCGAGGAACAGCCAGATGTACTTCCACATCAATAGTGAATGAACTACACTAGAAAACTATTTGTTCAAGTGTTTGGTGTTTCCTGTCTACATAGCCAGATCCTTATCCTGCCCCACATACCATCATATTTCACTGTTTGTGTGTACCAAACAACACACTGTTTATAGATGCTTAACTAAAGAATGGGCTTGACCAAGGTACACACAGAGTCTCTTGGAGCAGGAACATGAGCCCAGGTCTTCAAAACCTAGGCTGGTGTCCTTACCATTAGATCATCCTTCTCGTGAAGACTGAAAATCCATATTGCTTGCATTGTTGCACTGTATACAGCTTCAGGACAGCTGCATCTAGAATACTGTGCTCCTTACAGAGCACTTCATTACCAGGAAGATATTGATTGACACATTGGAGGGAGTTCAGAGAAGAGCAACAAAAATAATTAGGCAGTGGAGAGATTGACTGGAGAGATTGATTTATGAGGGAAGATTAAGTGAGATAAATATGTATAGCTTGGCTCACCTGCAGCTGAGGATGGTACATAAGTCTGCAAATATTTAAAGGGTGTAAACAATCAGAGAAAGAATTACCAATACTGGTCCAGTCTATTTGTAATTTGGTGGTGCCACATGCTGTTGTACAGAGCTTTCTCACAGCATGGCTAGGCCACAGAGCCTGTCTCTGAACATCCTTCAGGGACAAAGTGGCTGTTGGAGCTATGGGGTTGGTGTGACAGTGCAGCAGGGATGCTCCTCCGGGGCCACAGCAGGGACTTGGGAGCACGTAGTGGTTTCACTTAACAGGGTCACAGACCCTACCTTGAGTGAGTTTGGAGGGTGATTCCTGATCTGGAACAGAGGATCTAAAGCCAGGCCCATACCAGATGTGTGATACACTGTAGAGGAAATAGAATTGTAGCTAGTATCACTTGCATCAGTTAATGTCAGTTGCCATGGTAACTATGGTACTTGATTATTATGGAATAGCAGAGTAAGAAGCCAGGTAAAGCTTGTGGAAATTGTTAGTAAATCTGGATTGGATAATCCCAGTTTGATCAACCATAGAATGCGTTGGAAACAAGCTAGCTCAAATAAATCCCAAAATAACACCTGAAATTCAATTTTTCAAGTAGAAAGTGGATTTCATAATGATAAACCCTCCCTGACCCTGTAGCTTTAATAGTTTCAGGTGACATTCGCTGACTGCCATCAAATAACCACGGTCCAGAGCTTGCTGGAAGCATTGCTTATTCAAGACAACTTCCATGTGTCATTCCATAAATAGAACAGGCAGGTCTCTTACGTCGTTCTTGTAGCACGACACTGCTGAGTGTTCCCGTGTCCTGGGGCAGCCTCTCTCCTTTCTGTGACTACATTTCATCACAAGCAGAAGTCTGGGGTCTGTTGGCTTATCAAAAATATACCCTGAAGCAGCACAGCTGTTCCTTATTTTTATGTATGTCCACTCCCTTTTGTAAAAGAGAAAAAAAAAATCTCAAAAACATTAATTCCCTTTGTTTTCCAAGTAGGTGGCCTGCTGCAATCAGGGAGGCGCACCTGAGCCTCAGGTACACTGTTATCAGAGAGCTGTTGTCAGATTAATTTTGTGATAAAAAGACAGAAGGGACGGGTATGTAGGAGCAAATCAGAAAGGAAAGGCATTAACAAAATGAGGATGGACAAAGACCATCTTGTTGCTCTTTGGAGATTGTGAACAGCAAAAGTCTGCTGAGCAACTATGAAGGCGTTGGCTGTATCAGACATCGTGCGCCCTGGAGAGATGCAGAAAGGTCTTCTGCTGTTCCCCCTTTGGCTCAGCGATCAGCGTAAATCCTGTGCTGTCCTTGTAGCTTTGTCGGCTTTGATACAAAGTTCAGTAAGTTCTGCCTCCTGTGTATGCAACAGTCTTTGAAGGATGCGATGGCCGTAGTTCTGGCCACGTGCTGCTGGAGCAAAATATGGGAAAGAGGATCCAGGGCTCTTGGGTCCAAGGTCCAGAGTTACCTGACAGGAAGTTGCAGCCCAAAGCTGAAATGAGGTGACGAGGATGGGAAGAAAAAAAGTCTTTGCTATAAAAATTGTTCAAGCATGAGCAAGCAGCAGAAGGCCCCCGAGATAGGGACATTCTCCAGGGATAGGTCCCTTAGTCAGAAATACTGGGTGGTCATGGAAACCTTCCTGCATTATGGTTCTTTACTTGTTTCTTTGCACAGTGAAAACAGATGCTCAGGCAGACCCCATACCTTTCTTGGGGTTCTCAGCCCACGCTTCAGAGAACTGCTGTTCTCTGCGTGAGCAGCACCCGCCCTTGAGCAGCAGTTGGCAGGACCGCAGCGATCGCTCAGCCCGTGGGGAGAGCGGGGGCAGTGGACGGAGCCTGCAGCTCTGGCCACAGCAGGGAAAGGGAGAAGGCAGAGACCTGTCAGAAGAGGGAAAGGGCAGTGCTGCATTTTGCTTTGGATAAAGGAAACCAGAAATTTAAAAACAACAGAACCTTTATGGTGCTTCAAAATAAGTGCTTAGCAAGGTGTTGTTTTTCATGGGAAATGGGTGGTTTGCAGCATAGTAGGGGACAAAGGTTTCAGTGGTAAGATCTTGAGGAAATGAATAGCAAATGATCGTGGTTCTGTAGGGACCTTTAGTTATCTTTTCACTACTGTAACAGAATATATCGTCCTTGCTGTAAAATTCAGCAGAGAGGAGCCTCCTGCTCTGTGCTCAGGTCTGTAGCTCTGTGGCATTACCTTTATGAACCCTGCTGATACATCTGTGGGGGACTGCTGCGTGTCTGTGAGCAGACTCTTGTGCAAGGGACTTTTTTCCCAAGCTTTCAAAGAGTTTTTTGGGATTTAGGTTTTGTTTTCATTTTTTTCTTTTGTCTTTCCCTAGGGTTGTGCATATGTGCTAAAATCTGATCAAACTGAGAAGAGCCTCTTCTCATATACCGAAGTTTTCACTTCAGTATCATCACTCTGGGCATAGGCACAGGACTTGTGTCATGGACCCCACTTTTCAGCATACCTGGAAAATCTAGGAGGTTTGAAATTTTTAGGCCCAGCTGTCTGTGAAAGTATAAAATTTCACTGAAATCTCTGAAGATTTTCTACTGTGTATTTCAACAGGAACTTTGTAAAGGAGGACACAGAATGTGCTTAGCCCATGCCAGAGAAAATGGGGTTTTTTACCTGACGTTTTTAAATTGTACGTGTTAATGTAAAGGAAAAGTAGGCAAAAACTGCATTCAGATGAAGTCAGCAAAGGGATTGCTTGGTGTTAGTGCACAATAAATAGATTGGGGGCGTTGTTGGAGGTTTGGGTTTTTTAAACAGTGTCAGTTTACAGAGACTTAAGTATGCTGCTCTGTGAATATGTATCTGGGAATTAAGCATATCTACAGCAGAATTGCAGTGATGCGTGCAGCTGTGAAAAAGAAAGATGTTAACACATAGTTGCATGTACAGAACTTCTCAGGTGAGCTTTCTTGACACTTGTCTGCCTGACCTCTTCCTTCTGTGCATGTGAAAGAAAAGCCCACGGCTTGTGCTCCCATTCTGGCTACTGACTTGCGCATTCTCATTTTCTTTTCATTGCAAGCTCTGTTTGTAGTTATACAGTCAGGTCTCCACAGAGTAATTTACTGGCAGAATCTCTCCCAGAATCCAGCTTGAAACCAAGCTGTAAAAACAGCTGAGAGTGTAAATAATTCATGCAGACAATATGACTTTTTTATGTAAATTCGGTGCATTAACCCTCTATTATAATGATGGACGACAGATATGGGCGACGTTGCCTTGGTAAGAGCTAATGGATGGCCGCCATAAATTCACTGCACATTTTATTGTGTTGCTGGAAATTGTGCCTTCAGGCAATGCTGTTTACTTTTATGTAAAACTCAGGGTTCCCTAAATATTACAAATATTTTACATCCGACTCCTCAGCATTTGGGCACAACACACAAATCAAGCTTTCTTCATCTGAGTTGTAATTAAAGGTTTGGGTTTTTTTCAGGGACAATTATCTAAAACTATAAAGAGAAATATTTTTTCCCCTTTAGATGTTCAGTCGTTGATGTATTAGCAAAACCTTTGAAGAAAGATATTAAATAACTGCAACATATAACTTTGCATTAGGCTATATGTTGTATGCATACATAACAAATTTGGAAATAGTTTCTTGTTACTGGTTTTTATTTTTTACGATTTCTTGTGCTTAGTTACACATAAAATATTCTTTTTTCCCTGCACATATGCTTCTCTCCATAATTCAAATCTATTTCATCAAGGTAATTCTCTGAACTGTGTCCTTGAGGAATTCTGTCTCGGTAAACACAGGAACTTCAGTTCGTTTCAGGGTACCTTAAATAAAGAGTTTTTGGTTACTTTTTGGTTTCATATGTTACTGTTTTCCACAGACCTCAAGTAAATTGGGATGACACAGGTGATTTTTCTCACACAAAATGGTTTCAGCAAAACAGATATACTGAAGTATAATGTTTTCTCTATAGATTTTTTTTTTAGTATATAATTATTATAGTAAGTATACGATTAATTCACCTTAATCAGACCTTCAATTTAATCTCATAGTACACTGCAGCTTTGGAAAAGGAAAACAAGAAGAAAAGCAGTCATATGTAGAAAAGGATACTACTCCTTCCGGCAGTGTGAATTGAATCCCACTTGTAACAAAGGTAGTTAACATCAGGAATAACGGTGTGCTCGTCCCTTTGCGTGTTTGCCCAACACCAGTTGGCCAGAGGACCCTAATGACTAGAGCAGTCTCTTGGGATGCACCTGTGTAGGAGTTCATTGAAAACTCTGTTGGATTTCTGAGGGTAATCTCGTAGATTAGTGGTGATAAAGGCATGTTCTCTCAGTCTCTTTTTCAGTGGAATGTGCCATTTTCTCAGCAGTCTTGTTTTGATACCTATATGAAAAAATGCTGCACAAAGTTGAATATGAGTGATTTCAACTGAGCAAGCTCAAGTAGAAATACATTATGCTTTCCAAAAGACCCTAATTTCCTGAAGACTAAATAGAAAGCACACTGTAAGAGAGGTAAAAAACACTGAATAAAAAAGGAATACAACAACTAGGGGGGGAGGGGGAAGGGCTAATTAAATCAGTCTTGTGAATCACATGTAGTATTAAGCAAAGGCTAACAGTTTAATTGCACATAAACCTATTTAATAATTGGATTTATTTTGTGTCCTGGCTCTCCATTCTCCTTTCAGCTCTATTAGGAATGTCACAAGATAGAAGTGCATAAGCTATAACCAAAGGCATTGACTTATTTTTTCAGTCTTTAATATTGACTGAGATTCCTAAATTTGGACTTTCAGATTTTGCACCTTATTCTTCTGACGTGCTTTACTGCCCTGAAGCCACTTTGTAAAATTCATAGCGGCTTTCACATGCTCTGATGCTTCTTGGGACCAATTCAATCTTGAACAATAGATGTGTGTGCAGTAGAGCCAGGAAATGTTACACAGGAGATCATGGGCTTATTCCCCAATAACATTTTGATTTGTAAAGTATTCCACTACACAAAACACACACAGGAGACAACATTAAAAAACATTAGAGACCACAGCCAGCAAGACAGAAAGGTGGCTTAAAATACAGATTGACAGCATGGCCTGGGATATAGGCAGGACACACTAAATAATCAGTGGAAATGTTATAGAAAGCGTTTCCAATATTTACGTTATTCAGCCATTTAACAAATCTCTCCTGGGACAGCATATTGCCTTTTAAAAAAAAAATCACTAGTATCCAGACAATTTTTTTCCTATTGTTTAAAATAAATGTGTTTTCTGTAATTCACACATCCAGAGAAGACCGGTTTTCCAGTCTTGTTCCTTGTCCAGTACATTTCCATGCGGAGCAGGCACAGATGTGGAGCACTGGGAGGAGGTATGGGGCAGGTTTGCTTTTACTCCCACACTGGTTTGATCTCTTTGAAGGCAGTTTTGTCTATAATCCAGGACATACAAATGTTCAACAGGATCCCGTTCATCTGTTCCTTATGTAGAGCAGAGTATTCCTGGATCCATGGGTCAGTACCATGCTCTGGTTAATGATATGCAGAGCATAAGGCATCATTCTGTCCAGGTATGCAATTTAAAGGTCAGATGTTCTGAACTCTTGAATATTAATATATGGCTGTCACCCTGTCTTGGACAATTTGCTTTTATGTAATTCGTTGCAAGCATTTGGCTGCACTGGGGAAAAAAGCACTTTTCCTCTCAGTGCTGCTGGACCAGCTGCGTGGCAGTGTGTATCTCAGAGGTGATAAAAGGAAAGGAAGACGTATTTTGAGGTGGAAGGAGGGCTTGAAAGTAGATGGGCTGCCTTGTAGGATTGTGAAGGGAACACTTCCTAGGGATGAACAAATCCTTGGGTCAGTCCAAATACAATCTGCAATTACAGATTACTACAGATCAGAGTAGTCCAGATAGGACTCATCTATGGAAATTAAAGACCCTTTCTTAATAATTTGCTCCAGAATAGTAATGTTCTTGTATTCTTCACTGGGTGTTCATAGAATCATAGAATGGTTTGAGTTGGAAGGGACCTTTGAAGATCATCTAGTCACACTCCACTGCTCCGGGCAGGGACACCTTCCACTAGCCCAGGTTGCCCAAAGCCCCGTCCAACCCGGCCTTGAACCCTTCCAGGGAGGGGGCAGCCACAGCTTCTCCGGGCAACCTGTGCCAGGGCCTCACCACCCTCATTGTAAAAAATTTCCTCCTTATGTCCAATCTAAACCTACCCTCTTTCAGTTTAAAACTTGCCCCTTGTCCTCATTACAGGCCCTGGTAAAGTCTCCCTCCATCTTTCTTATAAGCCCCCTTTATATATTGAAAGGCTGCAATAAGGTCTCCCAGGAGCCTTCTCTTCTCCAGGCAGATGAACAACCCCAGCTCTCTCACACTTTCTTCATAGCAGAGGTGTTCCAGCCCTCTGATCATTTTTGTGTCACCCCTTTGGACCTACTCTAACTGATCCATGTCTGTCTTGTACTGGTGCCCCCAGAGCTGGACCCAGCACTGCAGGGGGGTCTCCTGAGAGCGGAGCAGAGAGGGGGAATCCCCCCCTCGCCCTGCTGCCCACACTGCTCTGGGTGCAGCCCAGCACACGGGTGGCTTTCTGGGCTGCCAGCGCACGTTGCAAGCTCATGTCCAATTTTTCATCTACCAGTACCCCCAAGTCCTCCTCCACAGGGCTGCTCTTGGCCCATTCATACCCCTGTCTGTATTGATACTGGGGGTTGCCCTTGGCCTCTAAGAGGCTGTTTCATATCAGCTGGTAGGTCATCAGCCATGGAATCAGAGTTCAGAGGAGTTTGGGGTAAAGCTCACAGAGAATGTTTAACCCTGAAGACAGGGAGCAGAGCTGTAGAGCTATGGCTGCCGTTACAGCAACAGTCAGAGGAAACACAAACCTGTGTAGTGGGAAGGTGAGACAAGAAGCTGCAGCAGTGCACCTGAGAGCTGTCAGCAGGGCCTGGTGCTTCCTGAGCTGGAGCGACAGTGGGACAGGGGACAAGTTCTTCAGTGATGCTTTCGTAGTGCTGGATATACTCATTCTGCAAAAAACAGCAGACAACTGATAAATTGGGGCTTCAAGGTCAGGCCTCCACCTTCACTGTGAAATCAAAGAAACCTTAAAAATTGGGGTGCTGTCTTGCAGACAGCAAGAGTTGTTCACAGTTTTGTAGACGGGGAGGGACTTGAGTGCCTCTGAACTCTCTGGAGCAAAGCAAGATTTCTGCCCTTCCATTTCCAGAGCCAGCCAGTGGGTACAGTCCCCTCGGGCCTCGCAGCCATCGCTTGCTGCCGGACAGACAGTAATTGCTCAGGGAGTGCAGCCTGCAACTTCAGGCCACCTGTACTCTTCCTCTCCTTGCTTGTCTTGCACAGATTTCCAGATTTTGCTGCTAGTTTGAAGTTCCTTAGTGATCTCACCTCAACAATGAGGAATCTTCAGGTTTTTGCCTTGTCAAAAAAAGATACAGAATTCATCTCACCCTTTGTCCAATATATAGTCAACTGTCAAACCTAGAAGGTCTGTCCAACCACAAACGCAACCTAAACTCTGTCTCTGCCTTCTTTACATGAGTGTGATGGAAGTGAGGACCTCTTGGAAGGGTGCTGGGAGAATAGGATGTCATCTACTGTGGGAGATGAATCACTCGGGTTAATTTAGGGGTCATGAAGAGAATGACACCCAGGCTGGCCCACCCATTTCTCATCTCTAAACGCAGCATCGTCAATATAGAGTAAAGGTTTTTGCTAAACCTCTTCTTCTCTGTTTAATACATTTAAGTACTGCACTCTGCATATGAAGAATAGTAATGTTATCAGAAAGCATTCAAAAACATATGTTTTAATGAAATGTGTTGACAACTGCTGAAGTAAAGTTTTTGTTAAGTCTCAAGAGTTTAGCCATGACAAGCAGTATTAATGAATTGAATTAATTAAAAAGCATTTCAAGATGAAACAGGGCCTGTTCTATGTAAAATGCTCTATACATTAGACAAGCATTATGGAAATCACTGCTTTGTACTACACTGTAATGCAGCCATTTATAAAAGCTTCTCAAGATCCATGGATAGCAGTAATTTGGGTTTAGCGTGTCTTTGAAATTCATTTAATACAGCATGTGCTATTTAAAAGCATGAAATCTGGATGGTTCCACTGCCATCAAAGTTCGTATGGCTTGGAGAGGGAAGCGGGAGCCGAGCGTTACTGGAACGAGCGAGTGGGCATAGGAACAGGGTGAGCCGAAGGCAGAGGCTGGTGCTGGTGCCTGTCGGGAGCAGGCTGGCTGACTAACAATAACCCGGGGTCCCGAGCCAGTCCGAAAGGTGAATCATTTTACTGAAAGAGTCATTTCTGTTGTCTCTGCTGTTCCTCTGTTTGTCTGCCATGAACTCCCTCCTTTACGGACAAGACTTGTTCTTCAGCACATCTTCTCCTTTTTAGGTTATTTTTGTGCCCTCTCTAAGAGTAATATCTTTAACTGTGACCAGTGGCATTACAAAAACTCCGTATTCCACATCAGATACCTCTGCAATGGGCAGAACAGTCACATGAGTGTGTGCCTGTGTGGGACCCTTCTCTTGGTGTGCGATGCTGTTAGCGTGAGCATCTGGCCATGGGCCTGAGAAACCAAGCATGAGTAAGGAAAGGGCAGTCCTGTAGCAGGCCCAAAGAGACGGGTGTCCACTGGCAGCCTGGAGCAAAGGGCAATTCTGCCTCACCTGGCTAAAACCAATCAAAATGAGAGTCCTTTGCAGGAAGCTTTTCTCAGTGGGAAATGTCTATATCTGTTTGCACACAGAGAGAAAACTTACTGGGTTGAGTTAGGATTGTGACTTGGATTTGGATGAGTAGGGTAGCAGCTTCAAAACATAACACATTAAAAGCATGTATCTTTAAAATATTATTATATATCTAACATCTTCACGATAAAAATATAAAGGGTGAAAGATGAGAGAGAAACTGTGAAAAACACATGATTTCATACACGCCTGGTGAAGGTTGTTTCATTTTACATCTTTTAGGATTTGGCTTGTAGCAGGTTATTTCAAATGGATGCACCTTTATCTATCTGTTTTGTAATTTGTCTAGGTCTTAAAAAAGGAAATTACATCCTTCAGGGAGAACTTGCCACAAAACTGTTGGTAGATTTCAAACGTTGTAATATATTAATACTGACCATTCAATCAAGAATATGACTCAGTGGAAAAGAAGAAAAAAATCCTAAGTACGAAATGGTAGTCAGGTTCCTCAAGCAATGTAGATAGACAAAGAATAATAAAGTTTGCTAAACACAGCTACTGCACATGCTTCTAAAAATTCATTTGAGACATTGCCTGGAATATCGGTAAATCTGACAAGCAGCCTAGTTGGTTAGCACAAGGGGTAGTTCATTTGGCCCTTGGTGCGTTAGGAAAAGAGCTGCCAACATTGCATCCCAAAACGCTTAGGGAGACTCATCCCATAAGCAAGTATGATTCTGCTCTGTAGAAAAAAATGAGAGCTTGTTCTGCTACTTCACTAAAACATGAGCAATGTGTTTGCACTTGTCACAGTTAACATTTGCATTTAGTATCTGCATGGTGAGAACTTCTAAGCTTGCTTATACCTGCTGAACAGGCACAGGTAGCGTTTGTGTCTGACCAGAAGAAGTCTCTCCCCCCGGCTAGATGCTGTGCCGCATGTGGAGCGGTATCTGCCGAAACGAGGTCTAGCATGTTCTATTTCCCTTCAGACTCTGCTTGCTAACTAGACTCTAGAAAGGACCTGAAAGCCTTTTCTATGCAATCATGCTGTTTTTAAGGGCTGAAGCAGCCTGGCCTTGATTAACTGACTAATTACTGCCGAGTCATGCTGGCGGGTGGTACCTGTGAGAGGAAAACAGCTCACAAAGGTGATGGCACCTTTCTCCTCGTGTACAAGGATTGGTGGGGGCAGGTGGAAGAGTGAAATGGTGGCAAGGGTTTGTGTGGCTGCAGCAGTAGGTTTGTCGCTCCGATTCTTTACTGAGTTTTATTTAGTAGTGGAGGTAGTTTCTGTACAGGACGAGGTACTGCTGCAGGTCTGTGTGCTATTGTGGGGCTGGGTTTCTGTTCTGGTAGAGCAAACTGTCTGTCCGGCGGGGTGACGGGGGAGACAGCCGGTGCACGGCACAGCTAGGGTGATGAAAGTAAAGGTCTAGGGTGCTGGGCCAGTGCCTGTTGCTGCTGACTGATGGTTATCGCTGAAGTGTCCTGTGGTGGTGCTGGTTTTGAAGAGCTTTACATTGCAAAACTCTATCCATGGGGGACCTACAGCTCAACCGAACCTGAGCTCCCAGAAGATACAGATGTTAAACCAGCTACTTACATAGCCAAATGGTCATCTCTAGCATTCCTTAACTAGCTGATCCTATAAATTATTTGAAGATACAAAGCTCAAGATAAATGCTGACTGATTCTGTTGCCAGTAATATTTGCTAATTTTCAAGCGATCAGTCTGTCTGCATACAGGTGTATGTTTTCTCATTGTTGCTTTTGAATTTATCAATCTGTTTCGACTGTGGTTCAGCTCAGTTCTGTGCTGTTGGACCAGCATGTTCAAGTCAAAATGTCCAGTTGTTTCCTAATCAAATTGTTACAGCATTTTAAAACCCAAATGGTAACTTAGTCTGTGCACAAGTGGGGAAGTAAATAAAATAGGGGAGGTAGATACTTTTGGGAGAAACAGCAGTCAGAAGGGCAGAAAGACATGGTGATAATGGAATAAGAAATATCACTTGTACCATTTCATTACGGAGAACACTAAACATCTTGAACCCAGCCAAGATCAGCTGTAATCAGAAAGAAGGGAAGAAAATTGGTGTTAAGACTCTCTTCTTATTGCCAGAACCTCAAGGTGGAATTGTAGCAGCCCTGAGACAGTTGGCCAGACACAATACCCTGTATTGTCATTTACTTTTAAGAGTAGCAGGAGTCTTGTCAATTGAGAACTATTTTCTCTGACTCTTGGGAAGGATGGCTAGCTTTGAAACAGTTTCTAAAGCATAAATTGGGGAACAGTTTCTTAATGCACTTGATATTTTTTTTTTCAGTCAGTCACAGCTGAGAATAGCATCTGTAATAATTAAATGAACATGAGCAGTGATCACTTCAAATGATGTGACATACCCAGGCTATGTAACAACTACTATTTGAATAATATTTTGCGAGGAGTGATATAGTTGCAGTTCATACTGAAATCCTGGCTGAAATCTGTATCTAATCCCAAGTGAAGTAGTTTTGTATTCTCAGTTCAGCATACAGTGGAACAGTAATCAGAATTGTGATAACATCACAGAACGGCCTATAAGACACTGGAGTTTAATGAGCATTTAAAAAAAAATACATCCTTGTAGTCTTCTCCAAGGAGAAATTGTTGTATATAGTAAGGCAGAAGGTAACACTTCAAAACTGAGGGCACCAGCCAACCTTCTGTGTTTGTGAGAGGGCAAGCGGGCTCTCCAGACAGACACAGTCTCTCTCACACACATGCAACATACTACCTGTGAGAAGAGGGAAGTCTGAGCACTTGCTGAAATAATGACAGGGAGGGTCATCTTGAGTGCTTTTCTGATCTTTAACCTCATGGTGCTGCTATATGCTTCTTCAAAATAGCAAATAAGCAGCAGCCTTGCCACACAGGCTTGAAGGTAAAGCCACAGTAGAGGTACCAGTTCTAAATAGTTCAGAACCTCACAATAATACAGCAAAAGTCTAGTCAACAGTCCCCAAAACAGGGATGAAGATATTCATCAAATCTGATGAGGCTCCAATTAATTAGGGCTGTTAAGTGGTAGTTACACTTTTGTTAGTGTTACCATTTGGAGATTTAACTAACGAACCAAATGGGGCTAGTCCTGCAAGATGTTAATTAGATATGGCAATTCCACTTACCCATGCAGCCTCGGCACACAGCCATTGCATATCAATATTTAATTTAATTACTGATGTTGTGGTGCAAGTCACATCTGATTTAAGAGATAAATATGCTTAATTAATAATGAGATAAAACACATACAGTATGTCACCTTTTGTCATTTGAGCTTTATTAGGTATAGTAAGAAAGACAAATGTGAATATTGGAGAGGCCATGACATGGTGCTCTGCATCTCCACATGATCCTTGTCCTTCAAGTTACCTGAGCTCACACTGTATTATAAATAAGACAAACAGCTGCAGTGTGCAGGGCACCATTCTACATAAAGATGCACTTGTGTCTTGAGTAATTAATCATTTACTTCATTTTTTTTGAATTAATAAAAAAGTGAACATTCATCTTGGACTCTATGTAGCATCTACAAAAATCAGTTTTATCAGGTTTGATTACAATATTCTAATTTGTGTTGATGCAGCCTGGTACAGCGGCCAGGTGTGCAAGAAGTCATTCTGCAGCAGCATCCTTTGGAAGTTGGCCTTTCCATTGGCATTGGACATTTTCTATTCAGAGCTTCCTACAAGAGGCTGTTGAGAACAGTTTCCATGATTGGCATGCCATGAGGCAGAGTGCTGGAAAGGTGCATGCAGAAAGATTGCTTACCACTGTGTAAAGTATGGGAGGGAGAAAAGGACAGACAGCTAGGCCTTGAGGCTAGTTATGATGATTAATCGTATTAAAGCAGCTTCCAGCCAGGACTGGATCCCTATTTCATAAGGGGTCTTATAACCTGGACTGCCAGTTTCAGCCCCAAAGACTTACAGTTAAATACGAAACAAATGAGTAAACAGGTACCATACAACCAGTGCACCAGATCTGGTGAAATTAATTAAACTTCTCATGTTCATTTTTTTATGGAGAATCAAAGCCTTAGAAGGTCCCCCTCTATACGCAGTGTCCTTTGTAAACCTGTGCTTCCAGGGGTTCACAAGCTAGCACTAGAAGTTTGTGTGGGTTGAAACTTGCTATGCAAGATCTTTGCCTGGGGGCCATTTGGTTTGATGTGTTTGACAAAATTTTAAGAGCTCCTAAGTTAACTGTGCCAAACAAATAGTTTCCTAGAGGCTGAGAAGGTTTTTGGAACTTCCTCGAGGGAAAATTCCCAATTGGCAGACAATCTGTGAAAGCAAAAGCAACTCATGACATTGTAACCTACTGAAACATATATTGCTCTCAGATCCATCTGTAATCATTCTTTCTCTATTGTATGTAACTCTTCTAGCATTAATACTGGGAATAACTAGTGTAATGGGAACCTGTTGGGCCATCAGGAATGGTTAGGGAAGGAGACCATTCCAGTATGGTCTGAGAGCCTCTCAGAAACAAAAAGAACCAGCCAACAAATCAAGACTGGGAAAGCCTTCAGCTGTCCAAGCCTGTTTTAATACCCACTCATCCAAAAGAAAACACGTGGAAGAATAAGAGGGAAAACACTAATGCACAAAGCATAAGTGGAGCAATAGACAGGCAATAATGGAAGTACCAGTGATTGCAGTGAGGGAGACTCTTCTTCAGGGACAATGAAATAGAACTGCTGTTTTTTCAGCTCCATGGCCCAGTGCTGTAGGTGGTCACCACGGCTGGCACTGTGATCTATTGGTATGATGGATGTACTGCAGAGTTTCCAAAGGGTGTGACTGAGGTGTGGAATTCAGCAGTGCTGAGCTCACACCTTCTGTCAGCTGCCAGAAGTGGGAGAGGCATCCTGGGACCTGTTCCCTCTAATTACACTCCCTGGTCTTGACAAGTAAACGCATCCAGAATCAGAGAATGGGGGATGGAGGAATCTGTGGAACCCATAGCTCCACCAGCCAAACCTAACATTGAGGAGTGGTGTATTAGGAACGCTTTCCCCTGAGACCAGCAGCTTGGATGAGTAGTCAAGAAATGTATGGGAGACAAGAACTAAGCCTCTTTGAGAAGAACCTGTAATATTCCCCCAGGAGAGAAATAGTGCTACAGCTGGAAGGACAGGGTAAGAGCAGCACTGCCTCTAGCTCTGTCTGAGCATACTGCATATCTACAGCTGGCATGGGAACACTGAGGCTGAACATCGCCACGATACACGTAATAGTGTGTGTTCATTTGAAGAGAGTGGAGGAGGTAATAGTATAGCTCACCGTGATGTAGCTTTTGGAGAATATGCAACACCAATTACACCAATACCATGGGTATGCCCTGGGCAGAGACAGACTGTGGTAGTTTTACCAGGATCCGTAGCTAAAATGGAGGTTTAGCATAAAATTAAGCTCTTGTAATGAAGTTGCACAGGTTGATGGAGGCTCTGTCCTGCTGTGTGTTTAGCAGCTGTGTTGGTTTGTGAGGCACAGGAGAGTCCCATTCCATCTTCCTGTAGTGCTGCTTTGGTAAACATTTGTTTCTTCCCTTTTATTTCTGAGAGCTTGCAGTCTAATCCTGAGGTAGTCCTGAATGCTCCAGTTTTAGACCACCACGGGGAGATTTTAGAAGTACTCCTGTGGCAGAATGTGGGCTGTGTGTGCCACAAAGTATACCCATGAGCTGATGCAGAGTATTAGAAAACTGCCTGATCCTTCATGGAGCCAAAGGCATGCAGGAAAGTGTTAATATTCTTTGTCTCTTCTTTCCTCTTCTTCCTTCCAAATTCCTACCTGTCCTCACTGGGGAAAAGCTGATCACAGTCTGGCCCAGACTGATGATTCCAGCGAGCACATGTAATGCCACTAGCGCCTACATGTGTGAAATCCCCCTCTCGCTCTTTCTGCAGAGCTCTTCCAGAACAGGGCCTGGGGCTGTCCCTTATGGTTCAAGCAGCAGCAGCCGCTTAGCACAGGCAGTTGTAGTACTTCTCACCTGCCCAGCCTGCCTGACTTTTCCAGGCTTGCTAGTGCCCGTGGGAGATGAACTTGATCCTCCAGCTCTCCTTGCCATTCGCATGCTTCCTAGAGACTTGCTCGTGTATGAAAGTGCCTGAGTCTGGTCTCAGGATTCGGGAAGGCAGCATGCCACTGATGATTACTGATAGCAATTACTGCAAATTAGGATATACACCCAGATGACATCCATCAATATAGGCTGAAGCAGATTAAAGATTAAAACAGTCATTTGACAAGGGAATAATAGTCACCCTCTCCTTTCAGTGGAGAACTGTTGTTTCTGGACTCTGCACTTTAGAGTACCTGCCCGATATTCTTACTGTTCTGTTCATTTATACTTGGACATGTTTCTGAGAAGCCACAACTTACTTAGACCTCCTTTCCTGTGAACGAGTAGTTTAAAATTGTTTCTTCCAACGTTCATTAGTTTGCACTTGTCTATACTAGTAGCTAATGGAGTTGTGTTGCAGAAGACTCACAGCTGGATATGACAGTCAGAACCAGATGTTCACACCCTAGGCCAGACACAGCTGTTCCTCTGTAGCTGGCAAGGGACGTAGAACAAGTAAATGCAGAGACAGCAAGTCTGAAAAAAGTCTAAGGTAATCAGGCTGAATATGCCTGGAGATTTAGGCCATCTGGAATATTGCCAGAGGGCTATTTATTTTGATGTCTACACCTGCTGAATGGGAATGCTTTGTGTGAACTCAAAGCTTTAAGTGATACTGTCTCTCTCCCTTTTTCAGCACTCCACTCCCTCTAGGCAGTGTTGCTTGCTTGATAAATTGTGCTCTACAACTTAGGTTTGTCTTTTTTTAAAAAAAAAAACCAAAAACAAAAAACCCAAAACTTATCTTGTTTCCTGGCTATTGATGAGGGTAGAAGGAAAGTGCTGCAGCTCTGGAGAATAGAAAGGGAACACAGTGTCATAGGCTGCCCCTTGGAGCGTTAAAGTCTGTAGGCAGTGTAATCTGCTAGATGTTTTGTGAGCCACTGGAACAATTTTCTTTGCCCCGTTTATAGTGAATTGGGAGAGATATTCCCATAAGCCTTTTACCTACTGTTCTGTGCATGCTACACCTTCATGTGCTCAGTGTAACAGATTTATCCCTCAGTGCCCCATCTGGCTCAGCCCTGCTGGCATGCAATCCCATCTTTACAGCCTGCCTTCCTGTCATCTTGAAAGCTCTTGGGATTTTTATTTTACAAAAAGTTTTGGTGTTGATAGTGGTGATGAGCATGCTCCTACAGTGACAAACATTTGATTAGGATGATTTCTCAGGGCCAAGGCAGGATTTTTGAACAAGACAAAGAGGATCAGAGATAGAAGGACCACTACCTTGAAATTGCTTACAAGGTAGAGGTCTCTCAGAAGATGCTGGTTTCCCCAAGTCCCTGTGCTACTACTGTAAGGAAATGAGACCATCTCACAGGTGAGAGAGCAGTTACCTTAAGGACTGATCTCCACTGCTGCGATAGTAATCTCTTCTAAACACACACAAATCTGTCTTCTCTTGTATTTGATTTTTACCAGTATTTTCCTGGTCACTGTTCTGATGCATTCAGCATAATTCTCTGAGCAATCTTCTAGTCTCACACTCTCTGCAGCCATTAGCAACGGAGATTTTGCCAACTCCCCAGCATGTGCTGAGCAGTAACCCTGTTGTAGTTGACATGCAACGTATGCAGCTGCACTGATGACAATTGTGCCTGCTGCTGTCAGTACCGTTCCTGGTTCTCAGATGTGCAGCAAACAAGCATTTTCTTTTTCACTCATTCACGTGACAGTTCTTCATGTGTTGTTATTGTTCTGTACTGGTTTTGGCCGGGCCAGTAGCTTCTTCATAGTAGCTCATATGGTGCTGCCTTTTGCATTTGTGATGAAAATAGTGTTGATAACACACCGATGTTTCAGTTATTGCCAAATGGTGCCTACACAGCACCAAGGCCTTTTCAGCCTCTCACACTGCTCTCCCCCAGCAAGTAGACTGGGGGTGGGGGAGAAGCTGGGAGGGAACATTGCTGGGACAGCTGACCCTAACTGACCAAAGAGATATTCCACACCATATGATGTCATGCTCAGCAATAAAAGCTGTGGGGAAGGAGGAGGAAGTTGGGGACATTCAGAGTTATAGTGTTTGTCTTCCCAAGTAACTGCTACATGTGGTGAAGCCCTGCTTTCCTGGAGATGGCTGAGCACCTGCCTGGCAATGGGAAGTAGTGAATGAGTTCCTTATTTTGCTTTACTTACACACGCAGCTTTTGCTTTACCTCTTAAACTGTCTTTATTTCAACCCATGAGTTTTCACACTTTTATGATCCCCTGCCCCATCCCACTGGGGCGGAGTGAGTGAGCAACTCTGTGGTGCTGAGCTGCCTGCCAAGGTTAAACCACGACATATCCCAAAGGCAATAGTCAATTCAGTGGATTATCTGAAAGTGCACCATAGTTCTCCCTCAGTTTCCTCACTTCTGACGAAGGATACAGTGGATTTCCCAACCTTATTCTTATGGAATATCTTGTTTCTTAACCTGACCCAGATAGTGGAAAACCTGATGTGTTATGCTATGATGCTTTGGCAGAGGAAGAAGATAGTTTTTGTTTGATTGTTTGGTTTTCATTAGCAGATAGGTGACCTGCAAAGAGTACTCGAGCTGACACCTTTGAAGGACACCAGATTTAAAACAAATAAAAGGAGATCTACTGTGTGTTATAAGCAATAATCAATGATTAAAAGGCTTGTTAAAGCATTGCTGAAGAGTACTTCAGAAGAAAAGTAGTTACACTGCATTTCATGGTTAATTCAATGTCAATTAGCTGATTGTTAACTTCCCTCCAGCTAAATCTTGTTCAGCACAGAGAAGAGAAATCAAAAGCATTCTAGCTTTAACAAGCCTAGTGTTTCAATCATTCATCTCTGCCCGCAGGCTCAAAATCAATGTCAACAGACGTTTCACTGCAATTTTATCAGCCGTTTCTGCATGTCACTTTTCTTGGCTGCCCCGATTGTCCCTGAAAACGGTCTGTGGGACTCGGGATCCGTCGGGAGCAGAAAGCTAAAGCTGGGCAGCTGCGCGTGCTCTGCCCCGTCTCGTGGCCGGCGTCCCCTTCGTCCGGGTGACAGCGAGCGCGGGTGCTCCCCGAACTGCAGCCGGGCTCGGGGCGCGTCCCCCCGCGGGGCCCGGGGACGCCGCCCCCCACCCCCCCGAGCGGCCGCTCAGCACCGCGGACAGCGCCAGGGCGGCCGCTCAGCACCGCGGACAGCGCCTCGCGCCGCGCCCGGTCACGTGGGTCTGGCGCCGCGCGGCCCCGCCCCTTCCTCGGGCTCGGCCGCGTCCGCGTGCGGAACGGACCGGGGGGGGGACCGGAGGGACGGCAGGTTCCGCCGGCGTGGGCTCGAGCTGCCCGCCGGGGGCCGCGCAGCAGCGGGTCCCCACGTGAAACCCGCGAGGTGCCACCGACGCGCCCACCCGCGTCACGGCGGCCCCGTTGCAAGAGTCGCTGCCGTGGGGCGGGGCTGGAGCCGCCGGCGCCGGGGCTCGGCGCTGCTCCGGCCGGTGCCGAACCCGAGCTGGCGCCAGGCCGCTTCCCACCCGCCGTCGGGGCTTCCGCGCCGCGCTCCTGCCGAGCTCGGTTCGCGGCGAGTTGCGCTCGGGACCGGCGCAGGGGCGGTATCTCAGAGTT
Source organism: Strix aluco (assembly GCF_031877795.1). Lineage (NCBI taxonomy): Eukaryota > Metazoa > Chordata > Aves > Strigiformes > Strigidae > Strix > Strix aluco. The sequence continues at coordinate 355,721 of NC_133956.1, forward strand.
CGTGCTGGTTCCAGACCTGGCCTGCGGTGCTTCAGCTTCACTCCTGTCTTACAGCGGTGTAGGCAACTGAGCCACGATAATGTTTTTCATCTTCTGTGACCAATGTGGTGGTTGCCTCGTCCGACAAAACAGTGGTTTGGGTTTAGCAATGCATGCCATTTTCATCTTCTGGCCGTACAGCATCAGTATTCTCTATCTGGCGAAAAGCAACCAACCTGCAGTAAGCTTAAAATACTACTGCAGCCTGGACTACTGCAAACGCTACAACAACATTGTCTTCTGGCCTTTGTGCTGGCTTTTCATGCTATTAAGTGACATTGTGCCCCAGCCAAGCCCTCAGTCCTGCTTTTAAAGGTACTCTACCCCATTTGCGACTCTGGGTTGAGGACCTGTTGTCTGCTCTTTAGACCAGATGAAACCATCCATCACAAGGCAGAGCTTCTGTCTTCACAAAGTTTTTAAGGTTTGGCTCACACTTTTGGGTGTTGCTTTCCAGGAGGTGCAGACAGGTAGCATTTGACTTGGAGCTATGTCCACCGTTGCGTCTCCTGCCTTTCGTCTGTGTCGTAGAATTCTTTCTGGAGCATTGCATTATGTTTTTGTTCATTTAGATTCTGTCTGAAAAACCTACTGTTTTGGCACCCACAGTATGATATTCAGTAGTAGTACTGCCTGTTCTCTTGAATAAAAAATATAATTGACAAAACCAGTTTGTATCTGTATGAGTCACCTACATTTCTAGTTGCTGTAACTCTTTTATTCCTTCATTCATTCTCCCTGTCATGACTAATCGTTAGACAGGGTGTTAGTGGGTACGTGGATCTCTAGGACATGCCTACGAACTGTGCATCAGTTCATTCTAAAAGGAAATATATGTGGACTACCAGAACTGGATCTATATGTGTCTCTTCCCTGTTTTGGGGGGGGATGGGGGGGTGGGGAGGTGTTTATTTTTTCTCAGCTGTTTTGCCCCTCTTCTTTTTCCCTCAAAAAATAAGTTCATAGACAATACTGTGGGTATCAGCTTTACTTGTGTGATGTATTTGAAAAATAAGTTCTATCAACATTGTTATAGATGCTTAAATATGTGAGGGTTATGAAATTACTACCCCTGAAACAACCTCTGATTTATGTTCAGATAGGGGCCTGATTTTTCAGTGCTATTCTAGATAATGTTTTAGACATTAGATTTGTTCCTAACTCACAATGACCCAAATCAATGAATGTTTAGTTCCAGGCACTCTTGCCCTTGTCATTATTTTTGTGGTTCTCTTAACAGTTTTTTTCACAGGGACCAGTAGTTGGCCATGAAGAAAAGGCTATGTCATGCTAGCCTGCTGCTCATTAACAGTGAGTTAGTGTGAATTTGTAAGCGAAACCTTTATTTTCCCAGATGAGATGTCTTTCTTCCCCATCATTTTATGATTAATTCTGTTCCCTTGCCCCCATGGTCAGTTTAAAACTCTTGTCATCAAACATCTACTAGGCAACCTAGCACAAGCAGACCAAAGGTGGGATTGACCTACTCATAGCTCAGTTCAGAAATAACTTGGCTATAAAAATCTCTATCAGAAAGTAAGACAGACTACCTGAAAAAATAAAATATTGGCCCTGTAGGATAGAATATACATACTCCTAGTGTGTATTATACTTATTTTGAAAGAACTGATTCACTTTTGGGGTGTGTGGCTTTCTGCCTGCTTGCTCCAGGAACAGGGTGTCCCAGCCCAGCACCTGGTGAGAAGAGTGGAGTCACCGTCGTAACCCTTAACACACGGATTGGTTCTTCAGCCGTTACCCTCATTCACCTTGGACGAAGTGACTTAGTGAAACGATGTGCTCTAAATCTGCTCACCAAGATTAAGAGAAACTTGGAATCTGTCCGGGTAGCATTTGGTCAGTGTTTCTACTGGGGTAAGTGGGAGCCAAGCCAACAAAATTGGGGCTGTTTCCCCAGCTCAGAGGTGTTTGCTAACACTGACACAATGCCTGCGGATCAGATAGAAGTTTCAGAAGTTCGTTAATTTTTATAATGGGCAGGAGGCCCACTCTGTTGCTCCAGTTTGTGTCCTGTTGTTGGGGAGGCATTTGCAGACAGGCAAAATAAAGTACAGGTCAAAACAAGCCCACACTGTTATACCACTTGTGTCTGAAGAGCTGAATTCTACAGTTGATCTTCCAACAGTTTCAAACAGACTTGCCTTAATGGCTAGCACTGAATTTATGATTCTGTTTTCCCAATTTTGCTGCAGGTTTGATGACTGCTTTTATGACATTCTGTTTCAATGGGGTCCCTGATAACAGTGATGCAGAGGGAAAGTCCAGTTCCTGTACCTGCTACTCAGAAGGTACTTCATCACGGAACTACTTTTCTCTACTTTTTTCTTTTCTTTTTTTTAAGAGAATAGATGCTTTCATTCCTGTTGCAGAAAGGTAGAGTACTGTTGCCATAATAAAGCTTTGCTTTTGTGCTACTGTTCCATGCTGCCTTTCCTTTGCTTTTGGATGTTTTGCTTGACCCCCTCTTAGATATCCTTGTCCTTTCTTCCCATATTAGAATCAGTGGTAAGCACATACCATGAGAATTCCAGAGCAAGGATGCTTTATGGCTTCAGAATGCGTAATATGTAAATTCACATACCAGTGTCTGACCCTAGAGTCAGATAGGAGTTCAGAATGGGAAATAGGAGAGATAGGCTTCTGATTGCTTTGGTTCAAGAAAAATCCTCTGTAATAGAATTTTTGTAAATTACGTACAGCTAACGTTAAAGGTCTAAGCTAAACAATGCTGCATGATATCAGGGATTAGAGCTAAAGCAAAGTTTCCAAGGACCTATTCCGCTGGGTAGCAGATTTCTTTCAGGCTACAAAAGGTCAAGTTCATGTGTTGTGCTGGGTCTCCAGTCACACAATACACATGAACTAGGCTTACTGGTATTCAGGCTTGCAGTGTGCCTTTACAATTGCGGGGGGCAGGGAGGACGACACGGACTGGAGGTGAATCAGAGGTTACTATTTCCTCCTTAGATTGAAACAAGATGCGTGACATGACCCCTCTCTGCCTGAAAACATGAATTATCAAGGTTGTAACAGCAACAATAATGGGACAGGATTGACAGGGAGGGAGTGAGCATGACCCATGAGGCAAAGGCAGGGGTGAGGGAAGAATATGACTTGACCAAATGCAGTCCTTGTTTTTTGTCTTCTTGAAACAGATATTCACTAGGTCATTTTACAAACATTCCTTCACAGAAACAGTGTTGCACCTTAGCTTGATCCCATGAGCATGTGATACTTCCTTTGATTTTTCTCATATGTTTTCCAGTGCAGCATCTCAGTTCAAACTGTGGTTGCGTGATCTTTGTCAGGAGATGCTCCTGGTGTTTGTAGGACCTAGCTATCAGGGTGGGAACTGGATGGCTGGGGCCTACAAGTGCCACCAGAATCCCAGCAATACCAGTGAAGTTATCCAAGTTTCATTGTCACAGTCCGTTTGACCTTGATTCTGTCTCAGAAACAGCTGAAATCAAGGCTTCTGTCAAGAGCTTGTGCTAAGAAAAAGCTGAAAGTGCAGGAGTGCAAAAAAAAAATATGAACACCCAAAGACTCCAAAATTTAAAAATGTTTTTCCTCAGGAAGATACCAGTCTTGCTGCCATCCATGAACCAGCAGTTTGCCCTGAACTTGATACTGCATCGACCTCTCTGTGGGCGCACATCTCTATCTTCATGCAGATATATCAAAATCAGTATTTGTTTTTCTAGTATAAACTTTTAAAGAAAGAGCCAGTCCCTTGTGGAAAGACATTCATGTGAGCTGACAAGAGCCGTCCTCTCTTTTCAGGTTCTAAGAAGTGGTGTTTTCAGTGCAGGAAGGCAATTGTTGTCTCTAAGGATCTCTTTCTCTCAGGGCTGCAAAAACAGCAGCCAACTTCTTTTTAGCCTAAATTAGCTGAGGATAAAGAAAATGAAACACTCTGGGAAAAATTCTGAGGGAAACAAAAAGGGGGGAAGAAAAAAATCTTCCTCTGAAAAAAACTGAAACTTTTTAGAATACAGTAATATTACCCTATTTAGATTTTCCAATTTCTGGGACTTTAGGCTAAAAAAAAAAGGTGCCTTTCCCTATTAAGAAAATTGCTTTCACTTTCCCACAATGAACATAGTTCTGTTTCTAATGAAGGAAGAAGTTGAGTGTAGCTGCTGAGTAGCTGGAGTGGGGATCCGACTATCAATGCGTCACTAGCTAAATGTGATTTGAGATGCAGTTTGCTTTTCTATATCTCAGATCTCGGGGCTAAACCACAAACTGTACATGACACAACTAAATTAATATTTAAAAATAATTACTTGCTGCCTGAAGGTAAACAGAAAAAGGGTAAATAATTGATAGCACTGGGACTGCCACACTGTAAGTCTGCTGAGCATTTATGATGTGCTGTGAAGGTTCAAAGGGATTGCTCATCTGCTGCCTCTGAAGGAGGGTTTTTGCTAATCATTCCAGGGCTTGTTTTGTCAGCCAGCAATGTTTTCAGAGTTTGAAGCACCAGAATAGAATGCCAGCTTAATTTAGGCGAATCTCTAACTTAATTTACTAACTTTCCTTCCAAGATTTGCATTGTAAATGATAAGGTGATTTTCATATATATAATTTTTTTTTTATCCCATCAACATCTGAAGGGAAATTTCATGTGGTCTGCTGCCAAGAATGTAGAGTAACTTGCATTTAAGGAGTGCTTACATAACGTGCCACCCTATGACAATACCTGTCTGCAGAGCCTGGCGATGCCTTGATAGTTGGCAGCTATTCACTTCTCAGTGGTAAATATCTCTTCTCTTATAGCCCAACATCAGAATAACCAGTGTTCAGAGTGGCAGATGGCCATAAAGAAAGGTCAGTTGATTTCAAATTGGTTCATTTTACTGCACAGTCAGAAAACTTCTTGCACTGATTACTGCATTGACAGTTAAAAAAAAACAACAAAAAAAAAAACAACAAAAAAAAAAAAAAAAAACCAGCAAAATTGCTGCTTCCGCACAGGACTTCACAGTTTTCTGGTGCTAAAGCAAAGGATAAGAGATTAAACTGGCTGTATATGTGGAGAGTCAATAGCTACAGGTCTACAATGTCTTTAAATAAGGTGCCATACACCCCTATGGGGCAGTGATCATTAGATAAAGCTTTTAAAAAGAAAAGAAGAACCAAGCAGATGTTAGGATCTATCAGCAGTGCCAGCTGGGCCGCATGATCAAATGACTCTCAACGTGTTATTTGCAATACGTATTTTACTCAGTGCCGGGGGTGGGAACAGGAGGTCTTGTCTTTGTGCCCAGTCAGACCTTCAGTAAGGGCAGCTACTTTAACTCCTAGCCCTGCACCACGCTTTACTTTCATTGCTTGAAAATGCAGTCTAAGCTCTCATTTGGCTTTTGCAAAAAAATCAAATACCGTACTAAGGTGTACAAGCATGAGTGTAATTTGAAGATGCGCAGTAATTCTTACAGTCTGTTGAACAGCAGTAAGGCTTTACGTGGAATTTGTGAGACTTTTTTCCAGCTGATCGACATCTGGAAGTGAACAATAAGAACAACTGAATAGAAAACATGATGTGCGAAGAGGGACTGACAAAAGTATGTTTTGTTCAGTCCAGAGAAGACAAATGGGAAACAGTAGAGCAGCCATCATGTATGTAAAATGTTGCCACAAAGAGGAGGGAGTACTCTGTTCTCCCATATGTTTCTTATAATGACTTAAACTGGGCTCTAGAGGGGGGGAAACAGGGAAATGCTTCTGATGGTAGAAACAGGTCACTGTTAGAGGAGATTGCTGGGGGACGGGGCTGTGGGATCTCTATTACTAGAGATTAGCAACATGTCAAACACATACAGTCTATAAGGGGTGGTTTTAAGATAAGTACCTTAGTCCTGTCTCTCTTCCAGCCCTGGCAGTCCAGGGCTAAATAATTGAGACACAAAGAAGCTGAGCGCTACGTCTCAGGCAGAACATACGGGTCTGTGTATATCGGTCCAAGCTCAATGTTTGTGTGAAGCATTTTGTGGGGAGTGAGGTGGTTAGTTTTCATATCTTATAACTACTGTTGCAGCATTTGGATATTCCTATGTGTCCTGCCTCCAGAGGTCCTTACCTGAGAATCCTCATTCTCATTAATAAAAATAATACTGTTTTTAGTCCTCATGGTTTCAGAGGAAGGCCTAAAAGTGTGGCTGTCTACAGCCAAGAGGCTCAGAAAGCAGAAGGCGGCACATCTCTGATATGCTTTCATTATAGCACTGGTGGGGCAGGGAACTCCTGCTTTTTCATGCTTGGGGTTCCCAATGCAAGGAAAGGCAAAACAAAAAAAGTCTACTGTGAACTCCGTTCCAACATTCAGGTCACCACCCTTCTTTCTTCCCCACACCCAAGACCACACACTTGCACTTGCACCTCCAGGCGTGCATGTCTGCCTGCCAACACAGAGGAGGTTACCGATCTCATCGCAGTTCTGGTTATCTTTCAAAGAAAAATGTCCTGAAAGAAACCCCAAGAGCGCAGTGGTGCAGCCCCACCCCTGCCATGGAGCACGGCCACACTGAGCTGCACACAGGCTGTGGAGAGAAGCGCATGTTTTCTTGTCGGGGAGATGGCCAGTGGGTTTTGTAGGAAGCAGCAGCTGGAGGCAAGTTGTTGTTGTTGAAGGGTTTGCTGCTTTAAGGGAATGTGAAGCACTGAGACAGACTGGGGCATCTCTGGCCAGTACAAGAATCATAGGGGGAATTTAATTTTTCTGACCTTTCTCTGAGAAGTTATTTTATGTTATTTGCAGGAGTGTTTTATGAGACCCAGGCCTTCATTGTATTACCAGCTTGAGGAATAGGAAAATGGGGATTCTTTCTTGAACACTGATGTGAACAAGCACAGGACAGACCCAGGATCTAATTACAGTATCTGCTGATAGCCGGATGCCCACCCAGGTGCTCTAGCCCTCTGTTCTCTCTGTGAGAGCTTGCTGCTCCAAGTAGGATGTCAGTTTTTAGCTTATTCATCTTTTCTGTTTGATGTCTCTAGAAAAGTGGCTCATAAGGTGTTCAGAACTGCTGCTGAGTCAAACCAGAGCTTCAGTCCATGTTTCCAGCAACAGGCCCAGCAAGGTCTGTGTTTCAAACACCTGTAACGCACAAGATGGACAAGGTTTGGCAGATACTGAACAGCTAAAGCTTCCCCGGGTGCCAGGATACAGTTTACATTTATTTCCTAATATATTTTACCTCCCACATGGGCAGTAGCCCCCCCAGTAAGAGCCACCCTGCTGTAGCTCTATCTTGCAGAATACTGTAAGTGTAGATACATTCACTTGGAATGGGACAAGAAGGGGATGTGTTCTCCTTCTGTTTAGCAGCAATGAGGAATGATTTTCTAAACTGCCCACTTAGTACTGGACAAGACTGATCCTTCTTCAGCAAGTTCCCATCTGATCAGCCTGCTGGATGGTGAAGGAAGAGCCTGGAAGGATCCCTTTATTGTGAGTAGGTCTTGAATATAAGGAACACTTGTTAACATTTCCATCAATTGCCAAAATAATTTCCCCAAAGAATTTCAGTCTGAAGCAGTAAGGTGACGTTCTTGTCCTTCTCCAGCTCATAAATACAGATATTTAAAATTCAGTCTTTTCTGGGAACTCATTTTCAATACTGTTTTAAAGAAGGCCTTTTATAAAGGATGTGCTCACTCATGGTAAATATTAGACACACAGAGGAAATTATGCTTTTCATTAAAAAAGGGGGAAAATTTGCAGAAAACATTAGGTTTTTTTAAAAAAATGCTCCATTTTGCAGAATTGGTAACATTATTTCAGTCAACAAATAAAATCTCTGGGAGTAGCTACTGGACTAAACAGTTTAACAGAGAATAAATTGGCATTTCTACACAGCGAATGGTATTGCTAATGCGAATCTTGTTTGACTAGCTTTCTGCCGGGGTGGTAATTTGGTGTATGACAAGGTTAGTCCTGTAGAAGGGACAGTAGTGAAAATAGCTACCAGCGTTGATTGAATCAAAAACTAAAAGCTATCACCTTGAAAAGAACTTGCCTCAAAAACCTTGAGGCTTTCGCAGGTGTATGCCAGCAGCTGTAAAGCCAGCAGTCCCAGTGAAGCTTCTCAGAGAATGCAGTAATACGTGCAGGAAAGAGATTTTGCTAGTGAAATACCCACTTGTGAACTGTTCATGGGTATAAGAAAAATGGATCTGAGGTCTTGCCACCTGAATTCCCTTCCTCTCCCTCAGTAGGTTATCAGCATGAAAACAGGAAATGAATTGGACACCATTAATAAAACATGAAGCCTTCGTGTTCAGGCTCTGTGCTCTGTCGTTCAAGTGTAGAAGACACTGTGTGCGAAGGAGACAGAGGAGTCAAATCCACAAGTTCATTTACTCTCTTTAACTACACAGCAAACTTTGGCTCAGACTTGGAACTAAACCTTTCTTTTCTTCCCCTGAATTTATTGAAAAGCTTTTAAACCCTCATACAGAAATCCTGAAGGATTGTTACTGAACTGTGAGTAGTCTTTCAGAACATAGAAGATTTTCCTAATAGATTTCACCAGTAGTTAGATATTGCCAATACTGTTGTTTACGCAAAAGCATCTTTCACTGTGATGTAAATTTTTAGACCTTGTTTTCATGCATTTGCTTTTGGAGCTGTTCACATGGCACAGATTTTTTTTACTGTGATAGATGCCCACTTTTTGCCAGTTGCTTACATTTGTGATTTTAGGAATGTCCCAAGATACGTACCTTGCTCTCTTTTGAGGGCTCGTTTTGCTAGAGGGGAATGTATGATTCAACTGCTCCATAAAAATGTTTTTTTCCACCAAAGAGCAAAGGATTAGCCTCAAAGAATAGAGGTCTATATGAAGTAGACTGAAAGACCCCCCCCACTGCCAGCACCACCACCTTTTCTGTCTGTGTTTTAAAACCATCTCATGAAAGCTTATGGTCACAGCAGTGTGCAGCCCAAGGATGAGAACTCACAAACCTGTTATGAAAAAGTCATGGGAACAAAAGTAGAAGACCCGGTTCAGCCAGACAGAGAGGCCTTCTGCAGCTATAATAAAGGCTTGTTTTGCTCTATGGGGGAGTTTAATTGCAAAATACTTAGCATAGGTGAATCATAAGGAGCCTAACCATAGGAAGAGGTTAACCACAGTTATAGGAAAGATTCATCTGAGGCTACAATAAACAAGTTCTTGGTGGGAAGAAACCAGAAGACTCCTCAGCTGTGGACAGTCCCACTCCTGAAACTCAAAGGTCGAGTTGCAAGTCCAATGCAGGAATTCTCCTCCTGGCCTTAGACAGTTCTTCTAGGAAATAACCAAGTACAAGGTCAGGTGGAAAGATAAGGTGTTTATTGCTAGTGGGAGTTTTTATCATTCTGCCATGGCTGGAACCACCAGTTCACCTCCCATGGGAGACAGTGCTTCGCAGTAAGGTCTACCACAACTGTAAGTGTAACCTGGGGATTATTAGACTTCCATATTTTTGAGGAAACTGATATATTCTCACTGTTAAATAAATGTGGAAGCACTGCTTCCTGGATCCTGTCAGGAGCAAGAGGCTTCAGTCTCACAGAGATTTTAGGGCAGGTCCAAATTCCTTCAATTATTTCTGTTTAGCCTCTCTCGAAAGAACCTGTTTGCTAGATGTGCCTCTTGCTTAATTCCTGAAATGCAGAAGTAAAACCTCAAACTGGGTGAGAAACCTGGACAGTGAGACAATCCACATTCGGCAAAGTTACAAATTCAGTGTTATAGTTCAACTCAATTAAACATAATTCTCTTGGCTGCCATCTACAAGTTTGATGATAGGAAATTGGATTTGACTCATTACAATACAAAGGGGCAGTTTGGTAAATGTATGTTTTCAGCCAAAATCATTAGTCAGCTAAGAGAGTAGAATTATGTTTTCATTGAAGTTTATGTTACCATTTGGTTTACTTGGTTTTGCTGTCTGGCTCCATCCATAACAAGTGCAGCCAAGCTCTAATTCTCAACTGTTTGAAGTTACTCAGTTTCATGAAAGATATGCCAGACAATTCATTGGACAATATTCAAAGTATTAGTGAGGTTAATCCTAATTGCACAGAAGGATCTATATTAACATTTCTATTTCAACACATTTTTTGTTACTTGGGTGTTAGGTTATATGAATTGTTTTTCTACACAATTGCATTTCTGTTGTCAGAATGTCTTAAGTATGAAACACTAAAATTGCTGTACAATCAGTTCGTATGCCAAAGAACTGATACCCGTTGGTTGTGTCAGAATATTTCTGGAAAAATTCTGAGCTCTCAGAATGAATCTGAAAAAAATCTGTGAAACGGTTCTTTTCCCTCTGAAAATGCCCGTTTCCAGTGTTCCCATCCAGCTCTAGCCCGGACTTGGCCCGTGGGCCACAGCAGCGCTTGAAGAAGCCGCGATGCTCAGGGTCGTCCCTGGGGTGGGGGGGGGCACGCGCGTGCCGGGGGCTGCGCCACCCCAGGACATCGGGGTGGGGGGACCCACAGCAAGGGAGGTCCCCCTAGAACGGGTGCGGGAAGAGCTGCAGGGCCAGGTGTGAGCTCCAGAGAAAACCTGATCAACGGGCTCTGGGTTGGTGTTGCTCTGCGCACGGGCGTGCTCGTCCAGGCGCCGTCCTGCCACTGCCTCGCGCGTGGCTTCCACCCGCGCAGACCTTCCACTTGGGACAGATGGCACCGCGGCAATGAAAGAAACAGGTGGGAAGGGAGATGCCGAAGGCGGAGAAGCACTTCTCTGAAAAACCTCTTTTGGACAAATCCTTCCTATCCAGGATCCTCTGTCTGTTTGCAGTTTGAGGTTATTGGGAATAGTGGAAAATTCTGTGAACAGTGAAGAATAGCACAGCTGAAGCCTTCCTGTTTGGGATCAGCTGAGTGGAAGTCTGAGTGAACATGATAATTATGTGGACGTCTAACTGGATGTGTTCGTGGAGGGGTGCCTTAATATGATGGAGGGGATGTGGGACCGAGCATGATTTATTGAGAGTAATCGAGTATTCAGTACTGGAGTAGGAACAGGGGTCACTTAACTTAGATTAAAATACAACAGCACCTGGTGTTTGATGCAAATACATTTTTCCTGCAAAAAGAGATAGTTAGAAATAGCTTTCGTTACCTTTTTAGAGTAACGAAGGCTATTTCACCCCTTTAAACACTCCTTTAGAGTGTTTTCTAAATAACACATCTCTTGTTGGTTTTGGAATATTAATGTGTTAAATGTCTGAACGGTTCTTGCTGAAAACGATGCCTCTGTTAAATTACCAGCGTCCACTCATTTTCCAGGTAGAGGTACTAGGTACACAGGGCCATTTGGAAACCACTAGCAGATGACTAACCAGCGGGGAAGCCTGGGAAAGACCCTTGGTCGTGCCAGAGGGTCTGAGCCAGGCAGTCCCTGCCGTTGCAGTCATTCATTGCAGCTTTCCTGCTAACGCTGCACCTGACTTCCTTGTAAGTATTTCCAGTGACTAAGTTTTTAGCCTCTCCCTGTAGGAGTCTGGTTTATGCCAGTCATTTTTTATAGTATAATTTTTTTTTTTTTTTTTTTTTTGCATCTAGCCTAAACTTTTCCTTCCCTAGCTCCAGGTCAGTGCTTCTCATGCTGGTGTCTCCTGCCTCTCCCTCTCCTCATCCTGCTGCTCATTCACATTAACTGCAAGATAATTAGAGACTGATCCTGTCCCCTGAGTCTTTGTTTCTCCAGACTGTGGCTTAAATCCTACCCTCCTGCAGCAAACCCCACTGAGATCCTCAGGTTTGGTCCTTTTGGGGCTGCTCTTGCTGTTGTATCTAGTTCTCAGCACAAAGTTCTTTGATATTATAATGTTGTAATGGCAGGAGACCCTGGTTAAGCAAAAACAGAACCAGCCCTCCCTCCCTCCCTCTGGGGGTTGCAGGTTATTAACAGCTTTCCTCAGCTGAGCAACACGGAACTGTCAGGTCTCTGCCCGCATTCCTGTCTTGCAGCTTCAGAATTCTCATACTATTTAAAAAAGCAGGAACAAAGCAGCTTATATGGTCCCAGCAGATCCTCATCCTGGCATTGCTGCTCATCTTTTGAAGTCAGAGGCTCACAAAATCCTGCTGTCCATCTCTGTTCCCCAAGAGGAACAGGTCAGGAACTAGATCCTCTGCGGGGTTGGCTTGCAGCCCGCTACTGGCTTGGCAAAGCGAGCTCCAAGGGGCACACACCCCCTTGGTGCCCATGCCCATCAGGGAGTCCTTGCTGTGAGCCCAGACTCCTGCCTGCTTGCCAGCCAGCCTGCCAGCCTCCACCTCTGCTCTGCCCTAGGGAGACTTTTTTGTTTAGTGTTACCTGCTTTCTTTAAGTTCATTATGCAGCAAGTGTTTTATTGGAATAGAAATTAATTTTGTCATCTGCAAAATCAGTGTCTTGACTGAAGAAGTCTTTTGGACTTGCTTGGCACAACCTACTTTTAATAAGCCCCTGTTACACAGTCGTTGTTAGACCTTACTCCCAGGTGTTTCACACTGTTTGCTCCACTGTTGTGTGGAGCTGATATCAGGTTGGATGGTTTGCAGTTTCTTGCTTCTCTCTTTCCTGGTCATGCTGACAAGCAGCAAAGTTGCTTCACGTGCTCACCACAAACCCTCCAAAACTCATGCTGGACTGTTCCCAGTGCTGGGAATCCTGCCAGAGCTTCGCCCCCACCCTATGCTCTCCTCTTTGGGACGTGGACTGCTCTTCAAGTCACATTGACAAAAGGCACCAAATCTGTGACGCTTCTCAGCCCTGTAGTGGGGACAGGCAGCAGTATCAGAGCCAGATGAAGAGTTTGGTGCTTTAGAACCAGGTCTTGTTGGTTTGGGATCGTTCCATTTAAAGGCCTCTGGCACACTAAGAGCCCTCCCCTGAGTTTTTCATGCTCTTTCAAGCTGCTGTAATAACCCTCCTTTTCAGCTGGCGCAGGTAGCAGTCTGTGGTGGGTCTCCTGCATTGTGCACATGTGTGCCCTGAGACCTGGGCTGAGCATCACCAGACTCATCTCGCGCATGCCCTGCCGAGAACCTGCTGGCCCACGGTGTGCTGCCGAGTTCAGGGGATCTGGCAGCAGCCTCTGAATGGCTGAAAGCTTTGTGTCACATTGCAACCTGCCGTGCACCCTGCTGTGCTGGAATTACGGCTCTGTGCAGCGCCTGGCATTTGTCTCCAGTAAAGCAGGCTGCACAGCAGGGCGCGTTTCACCTCGCGCTCAGCGTAGACTGGGTGCAGTCCAAGACTTCCACATCTGCAGCTGTAGCATAACCAAGGGAGAAAATCCAGGAGGCTGCATCTCCCTGAACAACAGCACCACTCACAGCCTGGTCTCAGATGCCAGCCTGGGGCCGAAGCCACGGAGCAGCAGACTGCCAGCACCACGGAGGACGCTGGTATCTGCTCTTCCTGTGTGCCCAGGATCAGTCCCCTCAGCTGAGCGTGTCCAGTGGCGTCTGTGCCTGTCTGTACACAGAGCATCTGCACCAGCCTATGCTGAGCTGGTCCCTCCTGGGGGGCTCTACCTGCCTGGGGCTGCGGGTGGCGTTGGGCTCCGCAGGTGCCTGTGCCCTGGACGGAGTGAAGAGTGGGCCAACGATTTGAGCAGCTGCTTAAAAACATCTCCTTGGAAAGCTTCTACCTGCTGCAGCAAAGAAGGCACCTAACCAACAGGAGAAAACAGCATTGACTGTGTCTTGGTTTGCTGTAGTCCAGGACAGTGGCCTGCCCAACTGTTACCTGGACATAATTTCTGGCATGAACTTGAGATAACTGGAACTGAGGGTCAGACTTCAGCCTCTTCCAGACAGTCCCAGTAGCAGAAAGTATCTGAAGAATCCCACAAACTCACACCCAGTGTTCAAGGCCAGCATTTCTCCCAGCTCACACAACCCTGCCCAGAAGGCTAGCAGGGTTCCATTATCTGGAGTTTGAATCTGGACATGAGGAGGCAGGTGCTGGAGAAAACAGGCAGGCACATGAGCAGTCAAAGGCAAGAGCAAGCGTTTCAGGTCTGCACACTCAGCACATTGCATCCCATCCAGGCAGAGCTGGGGATGTTGAAGTGAGACAGGGAGCAACCAGGGATGTGTTGCAGGGCTTCTGCCAGAAGAGCACCAGGACTAAGGCAACATCGGTGCTCTGTGAGAGAGGGGAAGGGAACTGCCTAAGGTGAGATTCGAGGATTGAGAGGAAAATTATTGCAGAAAAAGCAAAGCATATTGGGCTGCAGTTCCTGAGGGCTGTGATGAGAGACCCTCTGGGCCCCTCAGTGTGTTTGCACCATTGCTGGAGACGCACGAGTCTCAACAGACCAGCGTGAGGGAGGGCAGTCGCCCTGGAGCGGGTGTCCGCGGGGGACACTGCCAGGAGGTTGGGCAGGGCAGTCCCTCACAAGGGTTGCTTTTGTGATTGTTGTTGCTGTAAGTCATCTGCTTTACAGGAATGTGTAGGGCAAAGCACAAAGCCATCGGGCCTTGGCGTGTATGCGAGCAGGAATCCTCCAGATTCAGTTTCAGCAAAGAGAAAGCTGATGCAATTTAAACGGAGGCTCTAAGGGCTGCGCCACACTGGGAGGGGGCTCAGGCCACGGCTGGGGAAACGTCAGGTGAGTGGCAGAGGAGACGGTGCCTGCGCTGGGAAGCACAGCCAACACAAATCTCTTAATAGTCTTTCAGTCTCTGCAAGGCTTTAAAATCAATCAGAGGATTAACTAAGCAAAGCTGATTTTACGATACATGATCCAGCTTTGTGCAATTGGATCTAACTTTGCTCGGGCCCTCCTTTGCCGACGTGCCTCCCGCAGCCCGGGAGCCTCGTGGAGGAGCAGCAGGAGCCCAGAGAGCGGGGAGCCCTCCCCGGGGCGGCCTGGGGGAGCGGAGGGTCCCACGCCCTGGCATAACCTGCCCGGGAGGGATCCCAGCAAGCAGCAGCGTGGCACTGCTCGTGCAAGCCAGTCTTTCCCTCTCACTGGTGTCTTCTCTTAATTCAGCATTTCTTCTTGCAGAAGCTCTCTGAAGCCGCTGACCCCTTCTCACTAGCTACCAGCTTCGTGTGGCTTCTGTGACACCTTCCAAGGAGCAAGGTATATGTTGCACTTGCCCTTTTCTCTTGCGGTAGCGGCTCCTGGGTGTTCAGGGCTGAACTGAAGCCTGCGAGCAGATACTCCCTTCTCCTGCCATGCGCACGGGTAAGCCTCATCCTTTTGACCACTTTTGAGATGTCACCAGTGAGGGGGATGACAAGCCTCCCTTAGCACACACTCTGGCTCCTGGCAGATCAATACTTTAATTCATTTGATAACAACAGGACCCATCTGCCCAGCCGACACCAGGCAGCATCTCGGTTTCAAACCAGGTGCAGGAGTGTTTGTTTAGCCTTTTCCAAAGCAGTTTGCTTTCTCTCAGGCTGAAAGTTAGTCCTGGTGATGTGTGGGTGAGAGCTCTTGTCAGGTCCCTGGCAGGAGTCCGAATCCCCCTGAACACGCTGTGGCTGCACAGCACGGGCAGATCGGGATGTTCCCACTGTACCTGTTAAGCAGTCATAGTACCAAAGTGATGTGAGGAATAATGAAATATCCCCTCCAGAACCGAGCAGTCTGTTTTCTACCAAAATTCTCCTCTGCCCCTTTTTTCCAGGCTGGCTGCTGCAGTCTGTGGCCACGCTAGTTTGATGCAGAGGTCGTGATGCAACATAACACAAAGTGATGCCCGGCTGCTGAATTATCCCACTCTCCAGTATCTGCGCTGACTTGCGAGCCTCACAGCTTTAGGCCTGTCAGCCACCAGGAGTTCATCTATGCAAATTTGCTACAACAAAATGAGGTCTATAAATAATAGACACCTTGGGCCTGCACGTCAGTACAAGGTAATCCATTGTCTTGCTTGAAATGTATCCGGTTGTATTTCATGTTTCTGTATGAAAGTTACAAGGAAAGAAAAGTACCCAGGACAAAATCCAACCTTTATTCACCTTCTGACCTAAAAAAAAGAGTGGAGGGAAAATGTTTCTTGGCTGAAACTGGAACTGGTCTGCCAGGAAGCCAGGCCTTGGACTTTGCTCTGTGCTAAGGGGAACTGTAAGAAACACTCCTGCTTCTTCTGCCTCCTTTGCAGTCGTTGCCTCCCTCCTCTATGTTTTTTTCAGAAGAAATGTGAGAAAGCTTATTTACACCATTTGCTTAGCAAAGGCCTACTTTAGATGTTAACAAAAACCAAACTGTTCCTAAGTTGTACTCGTTTAAATCTTTCTAAACTGAACATATTCATCTCACAGCAGTCTCAGCTCTTGGGAGGCACTTCTCTCCCAACTGCTGCTTTGGGTGGCCCAGTGTTCTTGGGAATATAGGCCACAGAAATCAGGTGAAATTATTTCATTCTCTTTCTATCCTACTTGTAGAAGCATTTATATACCTGGAAAATATTCAGAAATGTGCGGTAAGGCTGATCAAGGGTATAGAAGAGCTTCCATGGGAGGCAGAGCTCCATAGGCTGTGATTCCTCAGCCTGGAAAGTGGTGACTGCGGGACAAAATAACAGTCTCTGAAATCGTGAGTAGCATGAAGAAGTCACCCAGAGGTGATCTGCTCACTGGCTCTGGTTCTTCAGACAGAAGAAGGTAGTTCTTTGCACAGTGTGTCATTAATCTGCAGAAATCTTTGCTGCAGAATATTGTGGATGCTGAAGGTTTACATAAATTTAAAAAAATTAACTGGACAGAGTCATGAAAGGAAAAAAAAAAACACCTAACAGCTACTGAGTAACAAATCTCACTTCTGTCATGGGAAATCTCTGCAAACTGTCAGACTCTGGGACAGTATTCTGGAGATGCATTGCTGCGAGCTTTGTGCTGTTCTGACAGTCTTCCCTACGCCTCTGTTGCTGGACACAGGGTATCTTTGCTCTGACCTCCTATAGGCATTTGATGTATGTTTCTGTGCCTCTCCTCCCCCATGATTTCCACCCTATCACCTTTTTCTAAAACTCACAGATTTAGCGTTACAATTAAGTTCTGCACTGAATATATTTTTGCTTTGAGAAGCGTCCAAACAATTCTTTGTGAAAGCGCCTTCTGGCTGCCTGTGTAGCATTCTGAAAAGGACGAGCCTTTAGATAGGCTGGCAAGTCATATAAATAGTAAATACATGGTTCTGAGAACTGAAGTTTCCTTGGGAAGCCTGAATCTCTAGTTCTGTAACGGCTTGGTTATCAAACAGATGATTTACATCTTATTAGGTATTTCAATCTGTTGATAGAAAAATGGTCTATTGCGTAAGTGCCTTTCGCTCCTGGTTCAGTGCTCACCATTGCCAGAAGCGCTTTTGGGCCCCCAGACCAGCCTGTTTAAATAACTGGCTCGGGGCCAGTGACTCTCTGGGGTGCTGGGTCTGGTGGGCGAGCAGGGAGGGCCAGCGGCGAGGGCCTTGGCAGAGCCGCCCGCCCGTGGGCCGCTGCCAGCAGGCAAGCCGGCTGCGAGCCCCGAGGACGGTGTCTGCCCGCGGCCCTGCCGCTGCCTGCCGGTGCAGCTCCGCAGCACCTCCCCCGGGGCTCGGTGCCCACTGGGCTCACTGCCACCCACTCCTGGGAACGGCTTTTTCCAAGCCTGGATGCAAATCTCGGTCGCTGCTTTTTCAGCATGTGTAAGGCTGTTCGCGTTTGGTCAGGCCTGTCCGACGGACAGAATCGGTCTTTGCTGAGTCGCGGGGGGACTTGGCTGTCCGGCGGCCTGCAGAGCTCCAGCGTTCAGCCACCAGAGAAGGACGGTGTGTGCAAACCCGGAGCACGTCTGGGTTCCTCTCTGTGCCCGTTCCACTTTGCCAGTCTGTACGTGGACCGCTCTGCTTCTGGAGGATGAACTGAAAACTAGTAGTGCATTTGTTTGGTGATACGATTCCTCGTCTCCAAAGAAACCTGAGAACTTTAATTACTCCGAAGTATCCCAGAATGCTTTGCTTTGTAGCAGTCACTGGGAATATATTATTGTTACGTGTAAAACAAAGAACCTGGAAACTGTATTCAACAGGCAAGCAAAACAGGGAATATTTTAATCAGCAAAATGAGGGGAGAGTGCTGAGATGAGTGAGGAGAGGAGGCAAATACTGGGCTGAATGCCTGATTCTTAATCCCTAAACTGTTTTACTGTAGTATTGTGAAAGCCAGGAGGAATAAAACTAATACCACAGCTTCTTGCCATCAAGAAACTATGTATTAATACAGTACTGCTAAGGTAATTAACCAAATCAGACTTAGTCCAGTGCTGAAAAGGATTTCTTCCCCCAGGGATAAGCAGATGTCTCAATCTAATTATACAAGTTATTTAATCAGAACCACAGGTTGGGTATCTAATGAAAATACTACCTAATATGGGGGAGAGAGGTTGTAACTCTGAAGCAGTGCAAGCAGAGGGAGGGATACAAGCTTCCAAACTGGTGCAGTTTCTAATGCTCTTCTGCCTTATTTCTATACACAGCTTTAAGATCTCAGGATAGGAACTGGGAAAAAAAAAAAACGCACTTGTGAAAAGAACACATTCTAGCAAAAGTTCGTTTCACTGCCTGGTATGGAAGGAAAATTCTATAAATGTCATCAGTGCTTCACACCCCCCCAGTACTGACACAGGAATGAACAGCTGTGTTCTGTCTGAGGCAGTTGAGAGCTGTAAGCATTACCATTTTCTTAGCCTTGCCTCACCTAGGTAAAAACTATAACAGATGCCTAAAACCTGCCAATTGTCTGTGTGCGTGTAGCTGACAGCGGGCGCAGCTGTGAACAACTGGAAAGCGCACACTCTGCGGGCTCGCAGGAAGGGCACTCACTGTGTTCTTGGGGATGGGCAGAGCCCCCGAACCTGTGATCCTTTTGATATGCAGGTGTCTGAAAAGCAAGTGGAGAGTCACTCGCAGCGGGAAGGCCAAGTTGCTGTCGCCAGGAGCCAGCGTGGGGGCTTACTGAACAGCCGCAGGATGGGATGCGTGCATGCTGCTGCCCCGAGAAGACAGAGGAGCTGAATTCCTTTCATTTTATTACAGCTGAAACCCAGGTACTCCTAACAGTTGTCAGTAACTTCACTGCGTACGAGGACCTTTCCTGCATGCTTGGAGGTAGCAGCTCCCAGGTGGAGCCGTGCAGTCTCCGAGGAGGGGCACGAGGCTGGGGCAGGACCCCTCTGTGCTGGGGTAGCACCCAGCTCCAGGCTCCTGCCCATCTCTCTCAGTTGAGCATGTTCCACAGATGAGGGTCTTCTCTCTTGATTTCTCCCCGACAGCTTTGCATCTCCACCCCTGCGGGTTCCTGATGCCAGCCGGGGCGTGCTGCTCCTCTTGCTGGCTTGCCAGCCCGCACCGTTTCGGGGCCAGGCTGGCCAGCAGTGCCACGTTGCCTAGCGATGCATTTCTGGCTGTCCCATCTCATTAAGCTGTGTGAGCTGCACGCACCCACGGGGGAGGCAGGGGGGAGTGCCGGGCCTGGCTGCTTTAATTGGCTTCTTGCGTGTGCATGCACATGCGCTGCCGACAGTGCCGAGCCTTCCCGGGCCATCACTGACGGGCAAGAAGTTAAAATGTGCGGCCCTGTGGCCAACCACCAGTCACTGCCTTGGAGGGTCTGTAACTGAGGGAGTGTGGGCAGCACCCCCAACGTTAGGATTCTGCCCTTTTATCATCTCCAGGGCTCTCTTTCCCCCCTACTTCTCCCAGTCGGTTTCAGCAGACTCAGTCCCACCGACACTGGGGTGGGTGTGAGGAGGCTCCAGCTCCACATCCTGGCGGTGAGCGCTCACGGGCTCCTCTCCCACAGGCAAGAGCCCAGCTGCTCCCCATCGCTGGGGCCCCCCCAGCACCACACTCAGCCAGAGACTCTCAGCCTTTGTAGGACAGGAGGGTGGTGCAGGTGCCCAGCGATGCCCCTGCACGTTTGCAGCCACGACAGAACCCAGCCTGGCTGCGCCGAGCCTGCGCGGGTACGAGTCCTGCTGAGCGCAGCCCACCAGCCTGTGCAGCCCCAGGCTGGGGGCTCATGGCGGATGTTGCCCTCTCCCAGAGAGGAAGGGAGAGAAGAGGAACACCACATCCATGTATTTTACTTTCAATTAAGTGAAAGTCTAGAAAGATCCAGAAGACTTTGAGTTAGCTGGCCATCTGTAAGGTTGTTGCGTTGCTGTTGGTTTTATGCTGCCACCTAAAAAATTGTCCTTCTGACGCATTAAGAGTTTAAAACAATAGCTGATGTTCACACTGACTAAATGAGGACAGAGGGAAAATGATGTTCAGCTGAAGGTTTCCTTCAGTTATTTAAATTTATGTGTATCTTTCTTGATTAGTTTCAGTGAATCTTAACCTTATATTTTGTCCAGTTTGTGTTTTCTCTGCTGTGCATATGTATGAAGTGACCTGTGCATCTAAAAAACAGGCAACCTTGATGCACATTCATGGTTCTGAAGCATAGAGCATCTGTTTGTAAGAGCTGATCTGAAGAAATACAGCATTTCTGAACATGTAAGTTGTAGACAAATGGGTTGTGATATGCTGTGAGACTGAATGAAAGAAGGGAGGAAAGCACAGGTCGTTTGAGTTTGCACAGGTATCCATTTCATCCTTTAAGAATCTGCTCCACAGAGACGTGTCTGCAAAGCGTGGTTTCTCTTTGTTCATGTAGAAATCTGCACACAAAAACTCAGGTGCAAAACTGGTCTGCTTTTCTACTAGCACCTACAAATGGCAAAAGTACAAATTGGGGGGTGGGGGTGCATCTTAATTTTTTTTCTGTGAGTTTATAGCTGTGCAGAAGCAGCTGAAGCTGAGGTGAGGCACTGCAGTCACTGAAAATCTGACCTTGGATATTAAACGACCCCCCTGTGAGGTAGTGTTCATCTGGGGGATTTAAACAATTCTGAAATGCCAAACCACAGTGCCCCGGAAGAGAATTTACTAGACAACAGGAAATGGATTGACAGAAAAAGAAATGTGATATCTGTTTAACCTATTTTTCTTCACTTCCGTACTTTGTTACATATTCTGATTTCTTTAATCAATATCTTATTGAGAACTCTATTTTTACATCCAACTTGAATGACTGAAACCCTGTCTGCCTTGCAGGCTCCCCCGCTCCCCAGCCCACTGCCCTTTCCCCAGGAAGGACAGACGTGTGCCTCGGCAGGCAGACCTGCAGCTGAGCGTCCCCGTGACGTGCCCATCTCTGCATTACCACCTCTGCGGGCTACAACAAGAGTATGCCAGGTCTCCTGCGCTGCTGCTAAGAATTTTGTTGATGAGGTTCTAGAAGATGTTGACCCAAATGACCGGGACTGGGAAAAAGAGTGTTCAGTAGTAAGAGTGAAGAGGTGGCACAGTGCTGCAGCATGGCTCGAGAGAAAGCCCAGATCCTGAGGGCCGCTGACTGCAGTTGACTGCAGTGGGTCTGTTGGCCCACAGTGCAGCCAAACACACCACGAGCGATACAGGCTGTGGCACAGACCAGAGCTCGGACGAGACGGTCCTGTAACCAGTCTGAGAAGTGCTGGGCCCTCGCCAGTGAGCTCCCTGCAACACACAAGGAACAAAGAGAAATTTGACTTTGAACTATGCTGTCCTATATCCAGAAGACTAGTTGCATTTTCATATGCTTTATAAATAATACGCTTCTTTTATCACCTTGTGCCTGTTCCACACAAATACCTAAGAAATCTGCCTGTGAATAAAAAAAACAGCTGGTTATGCATTGTAGAGTACATGGCATTATGGCATCGGACCCCGTGCAAAGACATGTCTGCAGTGTTGCACCAGGTGATGGCATTTAGCTTGTTCTTGTAACAAAGCAGGATCCGCTCCTGCCTTGTCAACTGTGCAGTCCAGTATGACACAGACAACCTGCTTTCAGTCCCATGACTTTGAAATGCAAGTAGTTTATGAAAAGGAGATTGAGGAATCGTTCTTTTCTAAGATTTGCCCACTTAAAACCAGCCTTGTGGAGCTGAGACTTAGTCCCTGCTTCTTCTTCTAGAAGGAAAACTGTAAGTGTTAGGGAATGACCTGAAGTCTGTCATTTCAGATGTGATGATCAGTCTTTGAAAATCAAATCAATTAAAGTCCGTTCAGCTTGGAAAGTGAAAGGCTCAGGATTTTTCTTTATAGAGAGCAGCAGAATAAATGATTAAGGTAAGACACAGGAGCAAGGTTTTGATGGTAACTAATACGTATGGCCGCTGGGAGGGTGGCCACTTGGTCCGTCGTCACTGGGACCAGCAGAAATCACTCTGCAGACAATGGATCTCCCTAAGGCAGGTGCTGATGGGGAAGAGGGACTGTGTTCAGAGTGACTGTGTTCAGAGGGACAGCGTTCAGAGGGACAGCGTTCAGAGGGACTGCGTTCAGAGGGACAGCCCTCCTGGCAGTGGCACCAAGTGTGGTCATGCTCCAGGCTGAGAGCAGACGTGGAATTAATACCTCCTCCCATCCAAGTCTGTGGAGAGCTTTTTACTGGCGTCAGTGGCAACAGGATCAGAGTAGAGTCTTAAGGCTCTTCCCCTGGAGCTTAGAGGAGTTTAATGGAATAAAGTCTAAGTTGTAATTAATTGGCTTCTGCTTCTCCTGCAGGAAAGAGTTAATGAAGGCAAAGCTTGTCTGGCCAAGGGGCTGGTATGGCTCCAGTAGAGCAATGACTCACAGATTGAACATCCTGCCAAAGCACCCAGGCTCCTCATCCTCAGCTCCTCCTATCCCAACAGTAATAGTGTGAATTGGTCCAAGTTGTGGCTGGAAAGGTTTGTCGCTTACAGCACCTGCTCTTCCCACTCAGTTCAATACTATTTGTTTGCACAATCATTGTCTGCCAGATAGGACCTTACACGTCTGGCTGTATTGTGTTGTTTCTATGGTGCAGACACCCACACCCCCACACACACCCCTCAGTGATCTCGTAAGGGCTCTCTACAGGACTGAAGGAAGTAAAGGTTAACTTAAAATAGTAAGGAAATGGCCAAAGGGAGGACAGAAACAGACTGCTGGGAAGCCACACAGAAGGAGAAGGTACTGGGTGAGTTGGTCAAAGGTGAGTCTTGGAACTGATCAAGTTTGATATTTTCATCATTGAGCTTGGCTCAAAAAGAGGACTGGAGAAATGAAATTTATTGGTGGCATCATCCTTACAAAACAGCCCACACTTAGTGATGCGCTGTCCCAGGCGTGATCCTCTACCCCGATTGCTCACCACTTCCCTCTCTCTGGAGAGAACGAGGCCAGCAAAGAGCCACCAGCAGCGTCCCCTCTCCCCACTGCCGAGCTTCCATCTGTCCTGCCAGGCCCCTGCTCCCACTGCGGAGGAGCACGGGGGGCGGGGGCCCGTGTGCTGGGGTAGAGGCAGGGAGGCGCAGAGACGGGTGGTCTGAGGGCTGATGCCCGATTGCTGCTGTCCAGAAGCATGCGATCACCCAAGAAGTGAATTTCCTTAAAAATGGATGTTTTCCTTCCTTCTGAACTCTTGTCCTCTGCCTCAGTTATCACAACAGGGCTGATGACGAGTCACAAAAAGTGCAAATACGATAGAGTGATGGTGCAGACAGAAGGTAGGGAGGACTCGCGGTCTTGACAATGAGCTGAATGATAATGCCTTGAATCCAGGGTAGCAAGGCATAAATATATGGATTAGCACCAGTATAACAGATCAAAACCTGAGGTGGAGAGTTTAAACAAGGCATAATTTGTAGTAACAATAAAATTATAGGGATTCATCCCTTCGTCTCCCAACCCTCGCATCTCAGCCTTGCCACAAAGGCAATTTCTGCCTCCCCGTCCCTTCTACATCTGTACATTTTCCAAAACATCCCATTTTGGGTAGCCAACCTGGAAAGCGGATACTGTCAGTATCGAAGGACCAGCTCTCGAACTGTGCATCGTGAATCAAAGTGAAGTGGAGAGAATGAAGGAACACACATGACCTGCACCAAATATGTTTGGAAAATGAAAGAATGAGCCATTCTCTGTGCAATTCCCCTTCTCAGCAGTCGTACTTTGCAGATTGCTGTGCTGGCTCTCATCACCACTGGCTGGCTTTGAGGGACGAGCACATGAGAGCTCCTGAGTTCGACCAGCTCCAGGTGTGGCGATTCCTGAGATCCCGTTACTCACCACACGACGGTAAAATAACGGCTGCTTCTCCTCCATGTTCGAGTTGATATTAGATTGACAAGATCAAGTGACAGCACAGCCGTAGACACCTTTATCTGCTGTATGCATAATATTCCTTGCTGAACCCCCGCCAAACTCATCCCCAGGTCTTATCTTTTCTAAACTGAGTATTTATTCATGTGGTTGTTTTATGTAAACTGCAAAGAGCCTCATTAAATGGAAGCCTTAACTCAAAAGCTTCATTATTAAGGTGGAACAGAACTCTGAAAGCACAGAGTGAAATTACCAATCTTCTGTGTTATTTTGGGAAGAAATGCTTAGTGCTTCAGGCACCTGATGCAGTCCAGTGCTGAGCCCTTCTGCTACCCCGTCCTCACTCAGGGAGCAAGTTTTAAGGCTTTAAGGTGAAGAGTTTTCCTGGCCATTACGCAGGAAGGTTGCCCAGGGCTGAGGAGGGCAGACCCCATCGGGGAGAGGCGGGCAGGGACGCCCGGCACTGCAGCTGGCTGCCTCGGCCCCTGCTGAACGAGACGCTGAGGGGACACGGGACCCTGCCCTCGCCCGGCAAACCTGAAGAACCCCCCTTGGCTCCTGAAGGAGAGCTGGGCCGGGTGGTGTGGTGGCTGGGGTGCAGCTGCGCATCGGCTGTTGCTCCCGTTGTTGCTCAGCGCTTGGTGCCTGCAGCACCTTCGCTGACAACCGGGAGCTCTGGGAGAGGATGAGGTTTTTGCAGACAAAACTCCACGTCATTCGAATGCTGGCATTGACTGAAGGTAAATACCAGCATTTCTGTGCTTCCATGTTCTCGTTTGTATTATAAATGCTAATGAAAGAGTTTGAAATGAAAGACACACACACATGGTTAAGAACATACAGGCAGTGAAGGCATTTCTCTGAAGCTGGAAATTAATTCTGCAGTGTTTTCCCTTTCTTGCTTTGACTGAATCCAATATATACTTTGCCCAGCCATCAGAATTGCGAAACTGGTGCTTCACCAGACAAGAGTAATAGCATTTTGTTCCTAAACAAGGGGCAGTTGCTAAACAGCATAAAATTAAAGAAGGTAACAAATCGGTATCCAAAATTTGCATTTCTTCAGGAGAATCAGCTTTTCAGGGACAGCTTGTTTTCCACAGTAAAGAACAGCTTTTTTTTTTTAATTCAAACCCTTCAGCAACATTAACATGCTTGGTGCGGATCTATACCCTGTCATACTTCTTATCTCAAGGACAGCACCTCCGACAGCAAAATGCCGCATCCATCACATGGGAATATTAGCAAATGTCCAGTGTCTTGAGCATGAATAAAACGCGTGACCCGCTGGCTTTGTGCCAAGTCAGCGGCTGCTACCTAAGTCCTGGAACATCAGCACAGGCTGTGTTTTGTTACGGTAGTGGGCATACCCGATTAACCAATACTGTATTTGTTTTAAAAGGCTAGGAAAGCTGAGGGACAGGGTGTGCAGGGACACTGCGGTATCATGCCCGTGCTCCAGAGCACGCGGAGCCACTTGCGGGGTTGTGCGTGTGTTCGTGCCTGTGCACATGCACAGACACTGTTGGGGGGTGGTGAGGAAAGCTGGCATCTCACCCCTACCTCCCGTCTGCCAGACGGCGGTGTCTGTGGATGTATGCATGTGTACCTTTTACTTCCCTTTGTTTTGTTTGGTACTTTTAATCCCCTGGGGCATATCTCTGAGCTGAAGAACTTTAGAGCTGATACAGCTTTTTAAAGTGGGGATTATGTAAATGCATATTATGGGGCTTTCATAAATAGGGATTATTTGTCGACTGTATTTGAGTGCTTCCTTTGGAGCCATTAAGGTCTGTTGTGTAAATAGGAATTTAGTGACTGCCTAATCTAAATTTCATTGATTCTATAAAAGATCACAACAGCATTTTTTGCATTCATTTTGGCCTTGTGAGAACATATTTCTGGACAATTCTCAGATAATTACAGGACCATATATGACTAAAGCCAATCACAGTGAGCACACCTCACACATCTGTATTAAGTGTTCTCCATGATTCACTCTCTATTTCTCTTCCTCTCTAGTTTTATGGTTAAAATCATTGTTGTCCCAGCCACTAACTTGATAATTGTCAGTCACTAAACTAAGAATTCTGCAAGTTGAGATGACCAAAGCAAAGAGAATATTTTGCCAAAAGATATAGCCATCAAAAAGTTGTAAAAATTTATTATCTGTGCTCTAGTCCTAGATGAAGGACATTTAGACGAAATGCTAAAGATGTGGGGAAATGCTGCCTCTCCCCAGGGGACTTTCACACTTACAGAGTTTACTCTGAGAAGACTTGACTGCTCGACTCCTTTCAGCTGACAAATAATGCCCGTATCTTTCCTTGCTGCAGAAATGGTGCAAACCCACTGATCCAACATTTGATCGAGTTGTTTCAACTGGTGTCTGAGGTGAGGCCTGGGCACTAACGGCAGCTGGCTTCAGGCAATGCTGAGCTGCAGGAGACCCAGACCCAAGGCACGGTCCCACCATGACCAGAGGAGCTGCAGCACCCCTGGAGACCCCCCCAGAGACCCCCGGGTGTTAATGTCGCTTACAGGGCAATTGCCCTTCCCAAGAGTCCCCCTGGCGTGCTTGGAACTGGGTGACTGCTGAAGAAGTGGCCTAATCCTGTTCAGAGAGAGGCTGCAACCAAAGAGGACTTTCTCTCTTGATCAAAGATTGTCGGGGCAACCATGACCAGGTTTTCCTAAATGGGTGGCTCAAGGCACGCGGTTGCAGGGTGAGAGCCTCTCCCATAACTCTGTTGTTTGGCACTTGCCATATCTCCTGCACCCAAAGCTCACAGAATCCAGCTCATCTTCTTTTTTCAAATTGATTTTTGTCTACCGTGTGGGAGTCTTGTTGGCCTGGAGGTAGAAGCAGCGACGTCTTTGTTGTTTTGCCTTAGAAGAGGAAGCAGTCCTAACGCCAGGCCGGTTAAAGCCCCTGCAACACGTTTGACTTCACTGGGTCAGATGGGGCTCGTCCAGTGAGTGAGGACGTTGCATGCTCCCTCCGCAGGGTGTTGGTAGGTACATCTTTCTGCAGCGTAACTCCAGAACAGCCTCCCAGCCTCTACCAGTGCAGAAGAGAAAGCTGGCACCGTTCAATCAAACCGGAGGCTGGAGGGAGTCCCCCTGCTCCAAGCCCCTCCTGCTCCAGTGATTCTCCTACTGCACAGATGGCTCTGCAGGGTCAGGTGTTGCACCTGCTTTTGGCATTACCCGCTGGAGCTGAACCTAAACTGGGATGGGGCGGTGGGGGAACTGGCATGCCCGTGCATCCAGCGGAAAACTGATGGGGAGGATTCCTCCAGCTCCTCCAAGACAGGCTTCCAGCCGTGGTGTCCTGACACAACACGGCCCCTTGTCGCAGACTGTCCCCAAGCAGCGGCAAGCCGGCGCGTCCCCATCACCTGGACCCGGTCCGGGGAGCCCAGCGTGCACTGCGTGGCCAGAGCCCCCGGCCACACACAGCAGTCCAGGCTCCACTTTCCTGCGCGCAGAGCTCGCCTCGTTACCTCAGCCCTCCCACCAGCCTCAGACCCAGCTGCGTTAGGCAGGTTTTGGTGCTGTCACAGTCACACAGAGAATGAATCATATCAAACGCTGCCCATGGGGTTGTTTATTCCTTAAAGAGGGAATGGACCGCATGCCACTGTTCCTGGTAAGGCGTAACGAAGGAACTGGCTTTTGCGGGGAAACCTGGATGCTCACCGACAGGGATTTGCTGGATGATACAGCTCTGGAAAAGCTATGTAAAAATAATAATACATACAATAAAAATAATTTTTAAAAAGCAAAGACACTTTCAACATGATGAAGTATTGACAGGGTCTTTCAAGCAGCACACCTCCTCAGTAGCACACCTCAGTGGAGACAGGGGCACCAGGAACACAAATGTGCACATCCAGCTCTAGAAGTTTCGTGCTTGTAGGGATGTATCTTAACCCTTCCTGTCCACTTTGCTTAGGGTCAGCACTCTCCTTTGCTCTTAAGTCCTTCCCATTGTTTTACAAAAGAGATACTTTGCCACCTGGCTGCTTCTAGAGTTGGAGTTGCTGAGGAAGGTGTTAAATGGGAATTTCTTGTCTTCCTCTGCTCTTTGCTGTTTCCAGTCTCTAAATTCAACTTTTATTAGGCAAAAGAAGCCCAGAGCACAATGCCTTGGTTTGAAAAGATCATTTGACTGAGCATAAACCAATACTCCTGTGTAAATGATCTGTGATAGGGACCTAAGTTGTCATGCACAGTGTGTTTTTTCCTTCGGTGGCTTCTGAAATACATAAACAGATAAAACTTTGAAACGCAATCCAGTCCTCAGCCTTTGGAAATGATTCATTTCTATTAATGATTTACTGATTTACACACAGCTTATTTTGCATAAAGTTAGAGCTGGGCACATTTATTCATTGTGATTCCCTTAAAACTGGATATAAATATCAAAAGCAATTGGCTACCAAAAATTTGAATATTATGGCACTGCATCATGGACAGTTGACATGAATATGAGTCTAGGTCAGAAAAAATATACAGAAAATGCTTAACAAAGTATGATATTTTACAGCATGTCACTGAATCATTTGGAAGGGTTCTATTCATTACAAACGTATGCAGTGTTTGCAAAGGATTCCTCAGGAAAAAAAAGGAGACCAAGTTCACCGCCGACACCAAGCTGTGTGGTGCGGGGACACGCTGAGGGGAGGGATGTGCCATCCCAAGGGACCTGGGCAGGCTGGAGAGGGGGGACGGGCAAACCTCATGGAGTTCAACAAGGCCAAGGGCAAGGTCCTGCCCATGGGTCGGGGCAATCCCAGGCACAAATCCAGGCTGGGCGAGGAGGGGATGAGAGCAGCCCCGAGGAGAAGGACTTGGGGGTGTTGGTGGGTGGAAAACTGCCTGTGAGCCAGCAACGTGCGCTGGCAGCCCAGAAAGCCACCCGTGTGCTGGGCTGCACCCAGAGCAGTGTGGGCAGCAGGGCGAGGGGGGCATTCTCCCTCTCTGCTCCGCTCTGGTGAGACCCCCTCCTGCAGTGCTGGGTCCAGCTCTGGGGGCACCAACAGCAGAAGGACACGGACCTGCTCGAGCGGGGCCAGAGGAGGCTACGAAGATGCTCGGGGGGCTGGAGCACCCCCCTGTGAGGACAGGCTGAGAGAGTTGGGGGGTTCAGCTGGAGAAGAGAAGGCTCTGGGGAGACCTTAGAGCAACCTCCCAGGACTGAAAGGGGCTACAGGAAAGGGGGGAGGGATAGGACGAGGGGCCATGGCTGGCACACCGTCTCGGGAAAAGCCCCTCAGGAGGCGGCAGTTAATGTCCTCAACGGCCGAGAGTCGCCCTGCCCGGCAGCTCCCCTCGGCTGGGAGAGAGCAGGACACCCGCGCGGCATCGACATGTTACACTCGAACACGTATTGATCCGATGGTTCATTGTTCACCCGAGCCCTTGGCAAAGGTCACCGGCTCTGGAGCACAGCGGCGGAGATTAATTTTCAGAAGTGATTAATGTTCCTGGTGCCCATCCTGATTCACCTCGGGCCCCGAGCTCCCAGCCAGGTCTGGAGCTGGGCTAAGGAGGGCGTCGCTTGCCCCTCTCGCGGCACTGCCACGCACCCCCGTTCCTTGGGGTCCCACAGACTCCTCCCTCCTACCCGTTATCCCGCCCCAACCCTCCCCTCGGCGTCCAGACGCCCCTGGGGCCGCTGCCGGGCCCCACGGTCCCGCGACGCCTGGACGGTCCCAGGCCCGGGTCCGCCGGCCCGCAGAGCTCTGCCCCGCGGGGGGTTTAGGACGGAGACCCCCGTCCCCGGAGCCCAGGGGCCGAGTTTTGCGGAAAAGGGAAATCGGGGCTTTTGACGCCCGAGGGGCTCCGGTGACCGCAGGGTTCCGGGACCAGCGGCTGCCCCCGCGCTGGGCACTGCGCTCCCCTCCCCGCCGCGGGGCACAGCCCTGCGCTGCCGCTCCGAGCCGGGCCGGGCCGAACGTGGCCGGGCCGGGCCGGGCCGGGCGCGCTCGGCATGAATGGGCCGCGCTCCGCCAATGGGCGGCCGGGCCGCGGCCGGGCGCACGCGGGCTGCCCCCGCCGGCCAATCGCTGGCCAGCGGCCGCCCTGGCGCCGGCCAATGGCGGCGGGGGAACGCGGGGCGGGGCCCGGCGGGCGGCGCTGGCCTATGGCGGGGCGGCGCGGGCCGGCGGCCGCGGGCGCGCGGGCCAATGGGGCGCGGGGGCGGGGCCGGCGCGCGGCGGCCCGGCGCCCCGGCGCGCGGCTCTAAAGCGCGGCGCCGCGCGCCCCGGCGCAGACGGGCCATGGCCGCCGCCGCGCAGTACCTGCCGCGGGGCTCCGCGCTGCTGCATCCCGACGGCGACCGGCTGCACCAGGGCGCGGCGTACCGCGAGGTGCAGAAGATGATGCACCACGAGTACCTGCAGGGGCTGGCCCCCGCCGCCGGGCACGCCGTCGGGCTGGCGCACCACCAGTGGCTGCCCAGCGCCGGCACCGACTGGGGCAGCGGCGGCGGCGGGGGCGGCGGCGGCGCCGGGCACCTGCCGCCCGCCGAGCACAAGGGCGGCCCGCCGGGGCCCCGCGAGGAGCTGCCGGCCGCCGCCTTCCACCACCGGCCGGCCCTGGTGCACCCGCCGCCGGCGGCCCCGGCGGGCGGCGCGGCGGGCGGCTGGGCGCAGGGCGCCGCGCACCACCTGCCCGCCATGTCGCCGCCGTCGGGGCAGCCGCTGCTGTACGCGCAGCCCTACGCGGGCCTCAACGGGATGCTGGGCCCACCGGCACCCGCGCTGCACCACGGGCTGCGCGACCCGCTGGGCGCCGAGGAGGCGGGCGGCCATGAGCTGGCGGCCTCGCCGCCGCCGCCGCTGGGGCCGCCCGAGCCGTCGGACGAGGACGCGCCCAGCTCCGACGACCTGGAGCAGTTCGCCAAGCAGTTCAAGCAGCGGCGGATCAAGCTGGGCTTCACCCAGGCCGACGTGGGGCTGGCGCTGGGCACCCTCTACGGGAACGTCTTCTCGCAGACGACCATCTGCCGGTTCGAGGCGCTGCAGCTGAGCTTCAAGAACATGTGCAAGCTGAAGCCGCTGCTCAACAAGTGGCTGGAGGAGACGGACTCCAGCACGGGCAGCCCCACCAACCTGGACAAGATCGCGGCGCAGGGCCGGAAGCGCAAGAAGCGCACCTCCATCGAGGTGGGCGTCAAGGGCGCCCTGGAGAACCACTTCCTCAAGTGCCCCAAGCCCTCGGCGCACGAGATCACCTCCCTGGCGGACTCCCTGCAGCTGGAGAAGGAGGTGGTGCGGGTCTGGTTCTGCAACCGGCGGCAAAAGGAGAAGCGCATGACGCCGGCCGGGGTCCCGCACCCCCCCATGGAGGACGTTTACGCACAGGCGGACACGTCGCCGCTGCACCACGCGCTGCCCGGCGCCGTGCAGTGACTGCCCGGCCCCGCCGCCGCGGCCCCGACGGCGGCGGAGCGGGCGCGGGCGGCGGGAGACGCGCTTTAATTTATTCCTCAGACTGGGCCCGGCCGCGCCCGCTCCGCGCCCGCGCTGTATTTATTCGCCGGCCACGGGCGCCCTGCGCGCCGGAGCCGCCCGCGGCCGCAGCAGCAGTAGCCAAAGGTTTGCGATCTCTAATTTATTCCCTCCCTCGCGGGGCCGCCGGGGCCGCGGCGCCCCCGGCCCCGCTCCGCCCGCCCCGGCCCGGGCCTGCCCGGAGGACGCTTCCAAGTCACTTCCCGGCCCATTTCTATTTATTTTCTAACCGCGCGCGGAGCTCTCTCCCTCCCCGTTGGTGGGTTCGGTCCGGTCCATCCCCTTGGGTTTCGGTTTTTGTTTGTATCTTTATTGCAAAACCAATGTAGACTGCGAGGGTACGTTTCTATTTATGTTATAGTAAATATTTTATTACTTACATAAACCATTTACCCAGGAACCGGTCTCGTGTCGTCTTTGCGGGCTGCGGCGCGGAGCCCGGCGGAGCCCCGGGGACGGGAACGGGGCTCGCTGCGGCGCTTCGCCCCCGGGGCCCCGCCGAGTCCCCCCGCGCCGCTCCCGGGACTCCCTCCCGGTGGCCGCGCGGTTGGCACCGGCGGGGCTCGGCGGCCGTTGCCTGTCCCGTTACCGGCTTTGGCGAAACTTCGTGGCGCTTATGCTCTGTCCGCGCACTATAAACGGCCAAAACCCGACCTTCGGGACCTGCGATCGCTGGAGAAGCGCTGCAGCTCCGTGTTTGGGGGACTACGGTAGTTTACCGATCTTAACGTAACTTTTTGCAGTCTACAGCGTGAGCGGAAAACGTTCTAAACGTAACTTTCCTCCCGCTTATCGCAGAAGTAATAAATGTACACAGGACAGCCAAGAAGGTTCCTTCTTGCCACTCAAACCACACTCGGGTTTTCTGAAGTCACCAGTTTTCCCTTTCATGGTCTCGTGCCCTGATACTTTGTGGCTATGCCAAGAAAGGCTGTAAATGTCGTTATTGCATTCTCTGGAAGAATCAGCTTACATCTCTACTTTAAACCTCTTCCAGCAAATGTCAAGAAAAGTCGGCGTGTGAGCGTTGTGTTTGCTTTCGCAGGTCCTTTGATTCCTGCAGCATTTTGTGTGTTGGGAGAACTTTGGAAACGTGCCTATACAGAGCTCTTGCACTGATCAAATACTCAGTCGAAATCTGGTAGTAAAGCACCAAATTCTTTCTTTGTATTTGGCGGAGAACTTGCCAGTGTTCTTGAACATCTGGCACTTGCTAGTTTCCCTCCTTTATTCTTGGTACAAATTAAATGCTGTGAACACAGCAGGCTTCAGAGGGGTTTTCTAGTGATAGCACTGCATCCTGCATAGGAATTCGTATATGATTGGTTTTATACGTATATAATTTTTTAATATATCAAATGTAACTTACACTTGAAAATTTATATATGAAAATTGTCTTCACTGCAGTTTGATTTTGTTGCATTTTGTGCCTTTGGGGGTGTGTATAACACTTGTCTAAGCGAGGATGCATTTGCAGTAATGTTACAAATTATCACATTCTCAATGTCTCTTAAAATGTAGCTGTTCTGCATCAGCTAACACAAAACTATAAAGTTCTCATTCAAAACCCTAGTAAACCGTTTTTTGAGATTTAATAAAATAAAGTAACTTTGAGCAGTTATTTCATTAAATGCTATGTTTGATGCTCATAAGTATGTGAAGAAATGGTTCACTGTGGTCCAAGTAAGCTAGCAAATGCTGCAGTTTAGTGTATTAATAACTTAATAGAAAGGTCTCTTAAAGGATCCAGTGTGCATTGTATGTTTTGTCAGCTTTTGTCACAGACTTAGCTTCCTTTTTTGTAATGAGACTGGTTTTTATGGAAGAGCACAGAATTTTAGGGCTGTTGTAGAGATCCTGAATTCCAAAAGTTTTGCTGTATTTACTAAATATTTACGAATTTCTAAAGCTGAGCATCTGTAGTAGCTTAGATGATACATGCCAGTAAAAAAGTGAAGGAGCATGATGATTCAAGGGTTTGAGTCAGTGTATCATGAAAGCATTTAAATTAATTTTCAACTCTGAAAATCTTTCCTTAGCTACACTTTTGCATGTTTCGCACATGTGCCACCGTGTTTAATGCTTGGTAACGCACTGACTCTGCAGCCTTTACTGTGTGGTTTTTCTGTGTGGTAGCCAGGCTTGAAGGGAAGAAGAAACCAAATCAGAAATTGACAGAAGAGATTTATTTTTTTGTTGTTTTTTAAAGAAAACAGACCTTGTTTGCGTTGAATGATTAATTGTATTGCTTTTCCATACCAGGAGCGATTTCCGTAGCCTCTTCGTTGTGAACTACCTGGCTGACAAACAGTATTTCTGTTGATACTTAGGAGGGAAGGGTCAGTTTTCACATTGCGTTCTCATAATGGATGAGATGTGCTGGGAGTGCTGGGGAGGACGAGCACCCTTGGGTTGTTTGGTTTGTCAGATTGTATAAGGCGCTGGCAGCCCCACTGCATTAGCTCTTTCATGCTGTTGAGCAGCAAAAATAAAATACACTTTATATATCTTATTTCTGCAGTGCCGCAGTGCTCAGCCATTCTAAAAATCAAATGCCCCAAAGGTTTGCCTCTCTTAGAAAAACTTGTTAGTTTTCTTGGTCAAGGATTAAATAGCAATTACCGGAGGGAGACTTGATTTTTTTATTTTATTTTATTTTTTTGCTGGTGGTTGTTTCTCATTAAAGTGAAAGTATGAGTCATACTACTACATCGGGGTAAAGCACAGGCAGGTAGGTTTGTGATGCTGGAACATTAAAGAAAAGCAAAGGTATGGATAGTTATTTAACAATGCACAAAGTATGTAGTAGAATATGCAAAGTAGGAAGCGTAGCTAAGGAAAAGGGGTTCTGCGCTTTGCCAGTATCAGAGGGGTTTAGGTCTGCCCAGATGTGAAATCCTTCCTTGTCACCCCAGGACAGAGGGAGCTGCGGGAGCTGCTGGGCACTGCCTGGCCCCAGCTCTGCAGAGCAGCGTTGCTTTGGGTCGTGGTTGGACCCCGACAGCACCGGGCTGCGCTGGCCACGCTCTCCTCCAGCGTGCCACCCGCCCCCCAAGTGCCCGGTGACGTCCCCCGCGCCGGGTCCCTCAGACCGGTGGGTGCGGTGGTGGCCGGGGCTCTGGTCAGCTGGGGCAGTCGCGGCCCTGGGCGAGCTCAGCCCTTCCTTGGCGCCCGCAGACAAGGCTGGGCCGTGCCCTGGTGTGCTTCGGCCGTGCAGGGAGCGGAGCAGCCTCCCTGTGCTCCCCCGGCACCCCGGAGGGCAGCTGCGCTTTCCAAATGCTGTTGTCTTATAGATTGGTTATTGGCAATTTTACGAAATTGCTGTTTTCTGTAAGGCAGGCAATATTCAGCAGAGTATCGCTTACTTTTTTTTCCTTTTATTTTTAAGAAGGTGGACGGTTGCTGCTCGGCTTTCCTGTGTGCTGAGGAAAAGGTGGTGGTGTTCCAGTACCCAACTTTCTTTCCAGATTTCGTGTCTTAGACTATTAGTGCTGCCACTTGCAAGGGCAGGGAGTGCTGGCTCTGTGACTGCAGAAGTGACTACAGCCCAGCGGTTTGCCTCGCTGGGCACAGTCACACGTAATTATTGATGCTGTATTCATCTTTCGCTTTCAACAGAATCCGGTCTCTTCTGCTAACTGCCATCCCCTCGGAGCCTGACCCCAGCGGCGCTGCAGACTGTCCCCTAACTAGCTAAGGCAGCAGGGGAAACACTATTAGCTCTTCTCATGTAAATTTGGAGCATCAGTTAACACCTTGGAATCTTGTTCCTAACTCTGCCCATCCCTGCTCCCTCCCTCTCCCACAAGGAGAGATTTCAGCACTGTCTGGTTGAGCATATATTTTAATTCTGTGCTAATGTTCTTTGCATATATTTTAATTTTATGCTAAAGATACCGTTGTTTGGTTGGAGCTGCATCAGCTGGGGAAAGCTCAGCGTTGTTGGTTCACAGGTATTGGAAACAGGCTTGGGTCGTGTCCCCAGGGCAGAAGTCCACAACTGTGGAATTGCTTTTCCTTCGCTGCCTTGTATTGTATCTCACACTTGGGTGGTTTACAATCAGCACATCCTGGCCAACAAACTCTAAGCTGGTGCTTGTAGCTTGTTGCCTGTGCTGAGGACAGGAGTGCAGCCCGGGGTGTTCCTGCAGCGTGCCCTGCCCGCAGTGGGGGATGCGTGCGGCTGGCTGCCCTCCTGCAGCTGCAGGCAGGGCCAGGAGACGTGGTGGGGGCTGCTTTGGTTTTGTTTTAAAATGTTAAATGTCCATAGATGAAAGTGTCTGGTCTCGCTAAGATTTATAGTGCTGCTTAGAGAGACCTGGCCCAACAGACGCTCCTGAAATGGGCAACTTCAAAGAACAGGATTTCTCCAGGAATACAATGTGGGCTCTGATCAGCATCGTCCCTCTGTTTTACATGTATGTGCATATATAGAGAAAACACAGAGAAGGAGCTCATTAAGTCTTTCATGTGAACTCCCACTGCGCTTTGCAGAGCTGATTTATGGACATTCAGCATCTCTCCCACTTGTAATTTGTTGGTGAGTGTAACTGTGCGTGTGTGCACACACAGCTCTCACCTGGGCACAGCTACACTTAAGCAGGTGTTTTCCTTTGTGATCCATGTAAACTCTGCCCACGAAAGTTCCCCCTGGTTTCAATTTGAACTAATAAGACCGGGCTCCTCTGTGTAACCCACCATGCTGTGCGTGGGAATTAGAAGGTTGCGAAGGCAGCATTAAAGCATATAATACTGTACACAAGATAGAATGTCCATGTTAGATCTGACCTCATGAATATTTCATGTTCCTTGATACATTATTTTTGGTGTTGGTCAAAATGAGTGTTATTTCTTGTAAGCCTTGCAAAGGTGTTAGAGTTACACGGGTGCTCTGGCTTATAGACTGCTGAGAGCGCTTGCTGCAGAGGATGGTGCTGTCCATGCCAAATTTTAAAGACATTTTTTATTGGTTTTCCTCTTTACCACCAGCATTCTGCCCGATAAAGACATCTGTGCAACACCTCCAGCACCCAGGTCGCGTTTCCCTGTGGACACATTGACTTCTCGCAGCTCCACAGGGGGCAAGCTGCTTTTGATCGCTTTGCCAGATTATCATTCTTCCCAGTCTCCTTGCTTTTTAATCCCTGCAGCAGCTGCTCTAGGGCCAAAATGGACAGCAGTCACCACAGCCAAAGAATAGTATTTCTTTCATAATGTTTCCAAGCTGGCTTTTCTGTCAACACGTTTAAGAAAGGCGGGTGGCTGCTCGGCTCCATCGCAGGAGCTGTGCCCGTAACAGCTGAGTGCCTTGAAAGTAAATGAATGAACAAGTGCACAGAAATCTTCTCGCAGATGTCACGTATATGCACAAGAGTTGTCGGATGCTCCGTGGAAGTGCCTGCTCCTCACTAGGGGATCGATACAAGGTATGAGAAAGCCAATGGGCATATTTTCATTTCACTATTTTTTTTTTTCTGTGGAAATTTGTCCTGTGGTTTTCCATTACCTGGAGCTCAATGTGTATTAGTACCTCTACTCACCCTGGAGGCTGTGCGACTTTGAGATTATGCTGGACCTTAATTTTGTAGCTAGCCAAAGCTCTGTGAAATGAATTTGATTTACATGTTTGCATCTTTTTGCAGGATTGGTTTTAAAGAGTCAGGCCATTGCATCAGACATCTTTATGTTGTTTTTTTTTAAATATATAATTAGTTTTAAATTGAAGAAGTTTTTTCAGTCATGTTTAAGACTAACCTGGTTAGAGACAAAAGAAGTAATGGCTTTCCAAATGAATCAGCAGAAGTACAGGCAGTGAGAGAACTGTAGTACAGAAGGGCGGTTATCAGATTTCCTACAAGGGAGTCTTTCCTCTAAAACAGTATCAGAGCTCCTCTATTTTACTCCCGGATCTCCTGTTAATTTCCTTGAGGACTATGAGAAATGTTTGTTTGTTTGTTTGTTTGGGTTTTTTTTTCCCCTGTGTTTTTACTTCTCATGAAGTGATGTAATAAGTCTTTCTTTAAGTTGCAAGGGTTAATTTGTAGGGAGTGCTGAGAGGACCTCAGCAAAAAGAGCTACAGGGGTGGGAGATGCTCCCTGGCTGGCCGTGTGAGTAGTGTGGGCTTGCAAATCGCTTGCTCGGTGGCTCCAGGGCAAAGAGCATTTCCCTGTGCTGGACTCCAAGGTGCAGCCAGGGACGCAAGAGCTGCTCTCCTGCTTCCCTCTCTCTCGCTGCTCTGTGTATGGGTATTTTCCTGGTCTAGGCAAAGTTCCTGACCCTGCTGCCCCAGGGCTGTGGAGAGCAGGACGGGCTTGCTGCATGCTTTGAGAATAAGTGCTGCAGAAGGGCATCGCCCACTGCTGAGATGGTCCGTGCCGGCTCGGGAGCCCTGTGGAGCTCCGGCTCGTGGTGACAGGCACAGCCGAGTGCCGTCTCTCCGGCTCCCGGCTGACTTGCCCCAGCGCAGGGGTATTTTTACTCACGCTGCCTGTGGTGTGTATCTGGTGGAGCACTGATGTGCCATGGTGGCTGGTCCTTGTCCCCTGCCCGCTCTTTCACCCAGGTGGGGGTCAGGGTGCAACTTTCAGTTTCTCTTCTTCAGGACCAAGGTCCGTGTCCCTTACACCTTCCTGTCCTCTGCAGGGCTCAGAGTGCCAGGAGCTGGCAAATACTTAGTGCTCAGAACAGTTTTAATCACATGTCTTTTCTCACACCTTAGCACGGTCTCAGGTGTCAGAGCATTATTCAGGAGCAAAGGGATGAAAACTGTTGCTAAACGTGACCTCACGTGTTGCTTCCCGTGTCATCCCCCAATGGTGCTCTCCCAAATGAGTCCACGAACTCGCGTGGCAGAGACTCGCAGGATCCGCTCTAGCGGTGAGGTTCAGGGGTCTGACCTGCTGTGCCTCAGCCCCTGCGGCAGCAGGAGGAGCCCGATGAGCCCGTTACAGGTGCAGAATTGCAACAAGCATGGGAGCGATCTAAAACCCCTCATCACAGAAAAGCCTCGTATCTTGTGGTTCAGGGTACAGATCACCACGGCACCTGGGGTTTTTTCTTTCTTTAAACATTATCACTTTAGAGAATGGAGCTGGAGTCATCTGCAGCATCTAGTTGGAGGAAGAGAGGGGTTTGCTGAACCCCAGGAGAAGCAGGCCAAGCAGCCCACTCGTCAGCCAAACCTTGGTGTGAAGGATGTTGATTCTTCAGCAAATAAGGGCAGGCCAAATGCAGGAGGCAGCTGCAGCACTGGATCCGTTCTGTCCTGCACTGCTTTCACATATGTATGAGAATCGTGCTTTCATTCCCAGGAGGGTTATGACACAAAGGGGATTTGCTCCCTATAGGAGGATTCTTAGCTCTTTGTTTTCCTACAATTACTTCATTTACTCTCAGCAGCAACATGCCATTTTATTTTCAAATGAGAATATAGAACAACTTAGCTCATCACTAGCAGACCTTGCCGCTTCTGACTGCAGCAAGTCTGGGAGAGTCTTTCTTCAACAAGCCTCTTAGTGGCGTATTGAAGAGTTTTCTCAGCTTTCGAAGCATCCCACAGTTGTCCCTCACTTTCTTAGTCTTACTGGCTGCTGGATTGTTCTGCTGCTTGTGTGGCACCAGACACTTTCCAGCCCCTGGGTCATGAAGGTCAGTGTAGGGCCAAGAAGCAGTGCTGTCCCGCCAGCTGAGCAGCATCCCCATCTCCTTGCCTCTGCCAAAGTTGCAGCCAGCGGTATCTTCTGTTGCAACCCAGAAAATGGCTACACTCACCAGAAACAAAAAACCTGAAACTGTCCCCAAAGTCACTGAGATGCTTTTGCTTGTCTCATGGTGTGTTTGCCCTAAATATGCTTTTAAAGTGCAGACCTGTGTGGCGTTTGTGAGCCAGGGCTCTGCAGCACGGCAGCCATGGCTGGCATGATTGGTGTGCGCACCCCGACACTCGCCTTGCATTTGCTTTCCTGTTGCTATTCATTTTCAGCCATCACTTTCTAGGGCAGATGGCAAAAACAAAGCACTCAGCGATACTTTGCTGAACGTATTTGTCATCCAGCGTGCTCCCCCTCCGTAGGTCACCTCTCCGTGCTGGGTTTGGGGGGAACTAGCAGTGCTGGGGCATGGTGAGGGCTTGGGGGAGCTGGGGAGCGGTTGGCACAGGCAGGTGCCAGGGGTTTGCCTGGTATGGCATTGCCCCTGGCCTGTTTGGACCCTCCGCAGGACACGGGGGAGCCAGCCTGGCTCTGTCCCCACGCAGCCTGTGGCAGCCGGCACTGCAGGGCAGGGCTGAGAGCCCGCAGCAGCACTGAGCCAACTTGCCTGGCCGGGAACTGGCCAGCCAGGCTGCTGCCCACGGCCACGGGTGCGTGTGGGGCTGGGTCTGCTCAGCTGCTCGGGACGGTCAGGGTCGGACTCAGGAGGTAAAAACCTCCTGACCCAGAGCCCTCCCGAGGGTCTGCACTGCGGCCGTGCTGCCCGCGAACGCCCGGGACAGGGGCTGGTGGTGCCCCCGGACAGGCGTCAGCTCTGGCCCCCGGGAGGGGACTGGCTGTGCCCCCCAGGACTGGGGGGAGCAGCCTTGCAGGCTGGCCCAGCCTTGCTGGTGTTGGGGACAGGCACAGGTCAGTGTCATTAAGAGAGAGAGTATCAAATCGATACCTGGAGTGTTTGATATTCTGCTTAGTGGAACACTTGTTATGTCTTTAATTACTATTTCTAAAAGCACCACGGGATGGAAAGCAAAAGGCAGAAATAAATAGCAAGGGGTGATCAATTGGGCATGAAACCCTTGTTATTGATCACCTTTAACCTCTGCTTAAAGTAATGACAGAGCTACCATTTAACTGTCCCCAGGCACAAAGCACATCAATTGTACAAGTGCCACATAAATCATGGAGGGTTGCAGTGCATGGCCGAGTGGCCCAGGGGCCGGCCTGCCCGGCGGGGAGGGCGAGGGTCTGCTCCGGAGCTGCAGGGGGGCACGTCCTTGTGCCAGCTGCTGGAGCACCCTCAGCCGGGTTTTGCAGGTAAGCTGCTGCTCCGTGAATGGATAGTTCACACAGAAAGGCTCCCAAGAGCAGAGCAGGGTCACAGCTCTGTAGTGCAGGGCTGCAGAAATGACAGTATTTCCCCTGCCTGCCTCTCTGCCTAAAGAGCTAAAAAAAAGATCCGTGCTGTTAAAGATCCCATTGACGCCTGCTCCTGACCTCCAGGTACCACAGCTGGGGGATGGTTCCTGAAGCACGGTGAGTTTGCAGGAGGAAGGGCAGACGGGACTTGGATGAACAGTGATCCCATATCTAAGCAAATATTCAAAGCAGCAGAGTTTGAGGAGGGAGTGACGTAGGCCAGGCGCAGAAAGGATCAGCTTTTCCCACATGCCCTCGGCGGGCTTCCCGAATGATCAGCTGTGCTGGAATCACCCTTTCTGTTTGGTATACGGGTGAAAAAAAAAATCAAGATGTGCAATTGGCAGCAGAGTGAAGTCAGCACAGCCTTTCCAGATAACAACAATAATATTCATTAACATTCAATCTACAAATTATCCCTTGAAACCCCAGCCTGGAGATTTGCCAGTTTTCAGCAGAAAACAATGTTGTCTGTTACATTTCCAGCATGGTAGCATTTCCGAGGCTGTGCCTGACATATGGCATCACCGAGCCATCAGCTGTGCATTCTGCCATGTACAGGGCGAGGGGCTACACCCTGTCTTTTGAAGGGGATGTTTGTGTTTCATTAAAACAGGATGGCTGTTCTGCAAATTCAGGTCCCCAAAGAATTAGGAGGTGATTTTTTCCTTGATGTTCCCTACTCTAAGTTGTGGTGAAAGCACTAGGCTTTTTCGGCAGCTTTCAAAAAGCTGTTTGTTTCCAGAACTGTTTAGTAAGCATTCACACAGCCCTGGGTAGGGAAGGGGGGGGGAAATCTCAGCGATTTGGAAGAGTCCCATTGAGCAGCGCGTCTGCGTGGTCATCCCTCTCAGAAAACTCTCAGGATTACTCCTGTCTCCACGGGGGCAAGGAAAAGGTCCCTCCTGTCTGCTGTTAAATGGGCCGTCCACAGCACGATGCTGAGCACATACTCTGCCTGCGCCTGGCACGGCTCTGCACATCCCTGGAGGACTTCCTCAGGAGACCTGGATTAATACACGCTTTGCCTTTGTGCTGCCATTTGGAGGGTTTCTAGTGAAACCTTAAAAATCATTTGGGTGTCCTCATCCATCAGCTATTGGAAACATTATCGATAATACAATCATTCCTCCTTTGGTCCCTCTGTTTCCCTTTTTCTCTGCTGCAGATGCTGTAATTTGTCACTGCTGTCCCCCTGGAAGGTTGAGAGATTGGAATCTGCCCAGGTGCAGCAGGGGAGCATTGCAGATGCAGCGCAGGGAGCCCTCCTGCATCTCCCACCGCCCGGGGCTGCAGCGTGCCTGTCTGCAGCTGGGGGACAGGCGGGTATGGCCCCGGGGAGACCGAGCACCCCCCCTGTGTCTGGGGCTCTGGCTGGGCTGTGCCGGCAGGACCCCGCTCTGGGGTGTCATGGGTTTGGGTCTCTGCAGAGCCCGGTCCCCTCAGCTCTGGGTGTTTTGCGGGGACATGGCTGACAGGCGGGAGCCCAGGGCCACCCGCTGACCCGTAGAAGCAGCCCAAGCCAGCAAAGCTCCGGCTGGCACCGAGGGCAGCGCGGTGCCCCTGTCCCAGCCCACGTTTTGGCCAGCACAGAGGAGCCAACCTGCTTCCTTGCGGCCAAGCGGTGAGCTGCTGGCTGCCAGCCATGGGGCTGCCAGATCATTTCGGGTGGGACGAGCCCGGCCCCCCCGCACCCCTGTGCTCAGGTCTGGCTGCTGCAGAGCTCCTGCTCCCTGTGCTTGGCTGGGCTGGCCCTGCGGGACTGCGGGGACACCATCAGCACACGAGGATGGAATGGGAAAGGTCCTGCCCTCAGAGCCCTTCCTACTTCTCCTAAGACAACTAGTCTTCTCCTAGGGCTTCCCCGGAGTAAGTGAGCTCCATGTGCTGAGAGTGCAGAGAACCGGTGTCTCCGCTTCGTTCTGCCCTGGGACTAAAGGCCCCTCCGTGCTGCCCCGTTGTACTTCCTTGCTGTGAGGGTCTGTGTGGTGCCCAGCGTGATGGAGCCCTCACAGAATTGCTGCAGGCAGGTCCCTTCTCTGGGGAAGCTTCCAGCAGGGCTGACAGTGCATCTCAGCAGCCAGCTGTGATGGAGCCGAGACTGCAGAGGCCCCTTTTCATAGCATCGTGTAACAGAACGGTTTGGGTTGGAAGGGACCTTAGAGATCATCTAATGATCAACCCCCCTGCCACAGTCAGGGACACCTCCCACTAGCCCAGGTTGCCCAAAGCCCCATCCAACCTGGCCTTGAACCCTTCCAGGGAGGGGGCAGGTAGTACTCTCCTACTTTTCTCAGATAGTACTTTGCTTTCTGGCTCCCATCCGTCTGATGCTGGAGGGGTCACTGTCCCACTCTGCTCCTGCTCTGGAGCCCAGGGCTCCTTCAGGTGGGTCACCCTGAGGGTTTGCTTCAGGTCCCCAGGTTCCTGTTGGCTGCTGCTCTAATCACTACAGACAGCTATTGATACAGGCAGCGCTGCTGCTCCTCTTACGGTCGGTGAAGGAACGAGCCGTAGGTGTCCTTGGCTTTAAGTGGGTGCCATCCTGCAGAGCCCCCGCCCAGCCCCGCTCCTTGTGCCACACTGCCGGGGAGGATTCGCTCCAGACGCCTGCGGATGGCAGATGCAGGCACGGGGATGCGGGTGGCTGCATCCCTGTGCAGTGAGCGGCTGCGGCTCTGGCAGAGGGAGCGTCTCGGTGCACAATAAAATCTTCTTACATGTCAGTCCAGAGGGACAGAGCTCCCCGCTGACAACAGCTGCGTGGAGAGCTTGGCATGGATTTGCATAGATGAAATGATTTCTCCTGCCATTCATTCAGTCTTTCTGTCTGCTGGCTTCCCTGCTTCTCTGTGGAATCTGGGGTCCACACAGGGAGCATTCAGCTGGCCGCGAGCTCTTTGCTCTGCGTTGCTTTGCACAGATGTCCCCAAGCAATTCCATGAATTGTTGCTCTATAGTC
The DNA here is from genome assembly GCF_031877795.1 of Strix aluco. Taxonomy (NCBI): domain Eukaryota; kingdom Metazoa; phylum Chordata; class Aves; order Strigiformes; family Strigidae; genus Strix; species Strix aluco. Next base: position 399,548 of record NC_133956.1, read on the forward strand.
ACTAAGCTGTTTGGGAAAACATTTCAGATAACTGTCCTACGCATTGGGGTGACTGAATTAATGGCATTTGAATGGTCAAAAAGATAGTGTGAATTGGAAACAATGCTGTCCCTGTAACGGGCAGCAGGAGAATTCCAGCTGGTATTTTCATTGTTAATGAGCAATCCCAGGGCACTATGCGGCCTCGCTACCTTGAAAGGGGCTGGAGAAATGCACAAACCAGCCCGTCACTTCCCCTTCTGAACTTTTCAAATTGTCTTTTAGAGCCCCTCAAGTGAGACACCACGCCTCGGCTGTGAGAAGGGGAGGGCAGGACCGTGGTCGTACTGCCCAGGTGAGCACTGCCCGAGCTCTGCGCGGGGCCACGATGGCACCGAGGCCAGGAGCTCCTCTGCACCAGGGTGCCGAGGCTGCGCCTCTGACGGAGGGTGCCCAGGAAGGTGGGAGCGAACTCGGCAGCACCGTCACCCTTTGCCCAGTCTCACACCCCTCCCTGGTGTCCCCCACTGACTGTTGCTGGAGTTGAGGCTCAGGGCAATGGGGAGAAGAGGGAGCACAGCGTGTGCTGGCAGGACTGTGTGGGCAGCTGAGACTCCACAACCGCTGTGGTGGAGCCTGTTTCCCCTCAGAAATAGCGTGTTGACCACAATCATTATTTTCAAATACAATGCACACTCCCAAGCACAGTGTTTGCTGCATGAGTTGACCGTTGGTGACGAGATGTCCCGGTGCAACAAGAGGTGCCCTCTGCGGCAGAAGGAGGGGCGAGCCCGCCGGTGCGTCCCGTGCGGCGGCAGGCACTGCTCCGAGGAGGGTGCTTGGCAGTCAGGAGATCTTTGTTGCATCTGGGCTTGGCAGAGCACAGCGATCCCAGCCATACATCATCGGGAAGAACGTGCGCTTGGGTAACACATTAGAATAATACATTATTAGAGCACTGTTGCTATGGTGATGTATTAGGGCAATATATCATTAGATACCTTCCATTGATGATGTATTACTCCAAACATGGCTCCTGCCAGCACCAGCACAAGGGCCACAGGGGAAGTCTTGTCTTTTTTGCAGAAACTCTACCACTTCCTTAAGGAAAAAAAATCCAAGTGTAATGGCTTCATTAAGGTGATATGGGGCAGGGGCTGGCCTGGGGCACTTCTTCCTCTCTCCCAAGGCCCTTTATGGTGAGGCTTGCTCCATGCTGAGCCACTTGCTGTGTTGCCTGGGGACCCAGTACCTGCGTTTTAGTGCACCTGCGCAGAAGGACCTGCTGGGGTCTGCCGGGCAGAGGGACAAGATCTGCCCAGGTCCTATGCTGAGCTACAGGAGCAGAGGCGTTAGTGGGTGCCTCCCCAAAACACCCACCGAGACCCTCCAGAGGGGGCTGCTCCAGGTCCTGTGGTCCCCGTGTCCATCACACTGCGCTCTCACGCAGGGCCCAGATCTGCTTGGGGCTGGAGCACGCTCCAGAGAAGCTCATCCTCTCCTGGTCCCCAAACATGCTGGTGGTGTGTGCTGGTGCCCCAGCCTGTGGCAGGGTAGACAGATGGACCCAAAACAGAGCCCAGGGCATGGATGACTGCTGCTGCTCACCTTCCCATGAGCCGCACCACTTGCTGTCAGCTGGGCTCGGGTCCCTTGGGCTCCCTCTTCCCGTGCGCACGCTGCTGGGTGAACTGCACCTTGCTGGGCCGGGTCTGTCCCTGGGTAGAGGGTGCGGGCAGATGCTGCCATTTGCTGGCCCAAGGCAAGAGGGGCGTGAGCTGCAGCCATCGTGCCATTTGCAGGTCTCTCCGGGCATGGGTTTGTCACCCACTGGAGGAAGGAGCTGGCAGCAAAGACGTGAGGGCTGTGACACCGGCAGCAGCCGTCTGCTGCACGCAGCAACATGCACCTCCATGCCCAGCAAGCAGCACTTTGCACTCATGGGGCCACATCCCATTCACAGCATGGAGCGGAGAAGAATTAATGACCCGCTCAGTGCCAGAGGGTGGTGCAGGGAGGCGCTGACACAGCAGACTGGGACTCATGAGGGTCCACTCTCCTCCCTGCTGTGCCCCCAGGTCCCTTTGGGCAGGCTCCTCCTGGGGCTGTGGGGCAGCTGGTAGTCAGCGCTGGCACTGCACGGGTGGCTAAGCATGGCTGGAGATCTGCCTGGGCTCTCGTGGCCCTTCACAGCCTCCGCTAACACCAGTCATCACCTTCCCAGCTGCTGAGAGCCTCCCCTCCCTGCCAGCTCGGAGCGTGGCTGTTTGGGTGCTGCACTGATGCGCTTCCTCTCGGCCCTGGGGGACCCCGGCCCCAGCCTGGCATGGACCCAAGCGGTGAGCCCAGGAGGGGCTCCAGCCAGCTGGGTCCTCAGACACCCCCGTGCTCTCTGCAGGGCTGCACTCTTTTCAGCTCAGCGGGCTAAATAAATTGCTTCGGCGACAAAGGCTCCAGAGAGCAGAATGGGAAAGCAGGTTGCTTTCACTGCAAAGCATGCAGTGTGCATCAGATATAATTTGATTTTAATTAGTGGAGAAGAAAGTAGCAGAGTTAATAAAGTATGCACCGTCTTTTGTAGGGATCTCAGTGCTGAATGCCTGAAAAATGCAACCAAATCAGAAAGACAAACGCAAGATGAGTGGAGTCTGACCATGCCTGGGCAGTGGCATGTTAACAGAGCACCAGGGGAGATTTCCAGCCCCTGTGATGTCCCGCAGTCGGGCTCACCGCAGAGAAGCAGTTCGTGGAGCACACGCTGTTACTGGGCGTGAAGATGCCCCAGCTCTGCAGCCCCGAGCGTTGTGTGTCAGCTGTGCCCAGGGACTTTTCACCTGGCTGCCAAGAAAGCGTCGACACCTCTGCCCCGCACCACGGTGCAAAGCAGCGGCTGCTGCTGAGGCCGAGCGGGTGCCCAGCGCTCCCCTCCCACCCTCTCCCCACGCCTGCGGGGACCTCGGTGCCTGCCCCCCTTCCCTGGCCGGGGACAGCTGTGGTGGGGCTCCCCCAGATCCCCCCTCACCAGCACTGCTCGGGGTGCAGGTTTACAAGCAACCCTGGATGCAGCTGCTCATTCGTGCAGGCTTGTGTTTGGGCAGCAGGTTTTCTGGGCTCCATGCCCAGCAGTGTGGGCTAGTGGTTAGACCACTTAAGAGCCAGGCTGCCCCCACTCCGCCCTGCAGATGCACACTTCCTTCCCTTGAAATCCCTGTGGGAGCAGAGCCTGCCCACCGAGGGCAGAGGGGGCAAGAATAAGAGGTTGTTTGTGCAGACTTGAAATATAATAAATAATGTTCCCCTGGAACTGCTCTGCTGCTGCTGGTTCCTGTTCATAATAATGATGTGTGAGACACTTTAAGAGAGCAAGACTGTGTCTGCCCTTGATGCCAATGCTTTTAAGGGTTCAGCATGCTGCCCTGCTCCCAAGCACCATCTGCAATGCTCTAAGCCAGGGCTGCTTTTAGCTTCTCAATCAATTGGATTCAATTAAGTGATAACGTGAGCCCATGGGTAGAAAAGTGATTGCTTATCCCTTAATCAGCAAATTCTCCCCAGGTAGGGCAGAGTGGTTTGCCACCCAGGGTCTGTGTGGTTTTAGGGCAGATGTCCTCTGCACGGGAGCAGGGGAGGAGAGTTCCTGGCTCCAGCTGGTGGTGGGGACAGGGGTATCAGGCTGCCATGGGCTTGCCTGGCTTTGGCCTCTGAGGGCAAAGTGCTGGGCCCCGAGACTGAGGGTGAACCCTTTGCCATCTGGGGTTGCTGACCCACATTCCCTGCGAGAGAGGATGAGGAGCACAGAGCTGAGGCTGGGGATGCTCAGCACTGCCCACACCGACAAGAGCAGCTGCCTCAGGAAGCAGAGGTACATTTATTTAAAGCATTCTCTTTTTTTCACTGTCCTCAATGCCATGTTTGCACTGGGAGATGCTGCCAGCGTCCACCCTGACACATCTGGGAGCAAGAGTGTGAGGGAGGCTGCGGGCATCTTGGAGAAGCGGAGCTGGCTCTGCCCCTCTCCCTGCTCCTGCCCCATGGCCACAGGATACGCAGGGCACCTCGGCTATCTGAGGCCAGACCTGGCTGTAAGGGATTTCAGACATCAATAAACATCAGTGTCAAAAAGGACAGGAAAAGGTTATTTATCAGAAAACAGGCCAAGAAACAGGATTGCAGCAGGGGTGACATGTGCTCCAGCCACGCTGCCGGGGCCTCATCCTGTGACGGCTCAGAGGGGTCAGAGCCACCAGCCCAGTGCTGCTCGCACCCCTGCACCAGCTGATAACCGTGGCTGGCCCCGCAGCCCCTGCACTGTGCCTGGGGCACGGCTGTTGCCACCAGCCATGGCAGCAGCCCGATATTTCTCTCGCTTCCCCCAGTGTAATTAGGACTCTGTCGGAGTGACAGTCTCCCTGGAGCAAGGCAGGCTCAGAGGGGGCTGAGGTTTCAGCGTGAGCTCTGCTGCCCCGCGGTGCTCTCCCGGCTGCTGGGTTCCCTGGGCTTGGGGAGCTGCTGCTTCTGTGCAGAGACCAGGGGCTCTTTGCTGCAGAAAACTGTTTGTGGGTGCATGATGTAACATGGTGGAGATTTAGGAGAATGATGTTGTACAAAACAAGAATAGAAGAGGTTATTAATTTTCAACAGGAGGAGAATACTGAGTTGCTGTTGAATTGTTGATTGTTTTCTGGTGACCCTTGTGTGCCACGTGGCCTCATGTTTCTCCGGTGCTGGTGCCGGGGACGTGCGGGCTGTGTCGGTGCTGTGTGTGGGGCTGACAGGGCTCCACTGACTCCTTCTGGGTAAGCCCCATGGGGACGGACCCCCGGGGGCCCGGTGCTGAGGACTCTGGCTCAGGAGCAGCGCAGGGGACAGGCACAGGACGTCTGGTGGTGCTCCTGGTGCTAGGGCTGTTCCTGCGGGAGCACATAACGCGCCGAGGCCTCAGGAATGCAGTCAGCACATCCCTGGCATGGCTGGGAGGTTCTGCATCCTTCAAACCTGTCCTCATGCTGCAGTTCAAGGTACAGCCCCAGTGCTGTGCCCTCCCTCCCCCCCATCACCTACCTCTGATTAGAGCCCTCAGAACAAACCTGCTAATGCCTTTCCCAAGCTCTCGCCCCCACACTTTTGCCATATAAATCACTATAATTAAAGTGTTTGGAAAATGCTTTGGGAGCCCAGACAAGCATCCCCACATGCTACACACCCAGCTCGGCAAGCCCGACTTCCTGCTGCACCCGCCCCGCCGCCCCAGGCGCTGCATCCCTTCCCTCGCAAAGCACCCGGCAGGACAGGAGAGGGGACCGTTCCCAGGCTGTGCTCGCCCCGGGCTGCGGGCCTGCCCCCGACGCGGCTCCCGGCTGGGGCTGTGAGCTGAGCAGCCTCCTCCAGCACAGAGAAACTTGAGAGACAGGGCAGGACCCCCGCGGGTCCCTGGCACTGGGGGGGGGCAGGGGGAGCCGTGAGGGCAGACAAGGGTGCTGGGGCTGCTGGGGAAAGCGCCGCTGTTCACGTCTCTGTTACAAGCTCAGAGAATCAGTGCTTGGCACCGGCTGCTGGCACCTGGGTGCTGAGGAACCTGGGGAGACAGCCCGGTCGAGAGGGCACAGAGGGCATGCCATGGTCCGCCCTGCACTGGCCCTTCGGCTAATTACAGGGAAATGAGCCCCAGTGGCCCATCTGCAGCCCCTTTCTCGCCGACGCGGAGGAGGCAGCGGCGGTGAGCCCCGGGGGTGCGGGCACGGCTGGCAGGAGCCACCGAGTGCTGCAGCCTGGGCAGGGTGGGCAGGGCTGCTCCGGGGACTGGCAGAGCCTGCCAGGACAGCCTGGGCACCGTGGCACGGTCACCGCTTCCTCCGCGTCAGCACGGCTCTGCGGTGCAGGAGCAGGTCCCATCCTGCCCCGCACTGAGGCACGAGGAACCCAAGAGGGTTCGTCCCCATCTGTTTATCTCGGAGCTGAGCAGTCCTTCAGGATTTGGTGCGAGCCACTACCTGGGGGAGAAAAGCCATTTTTCAAGCCATGGGCAGCAACATCCATGAAATATTAATTTTTAACAGTGAGCCCCTGGAGTGAAGATCAAAGCAATTACGTGAGGAGGCAAAGGCAAAGGGAAGAAGCGGAGCGGCAGGCGAGAGCTGCCTGGGTGGGAGTGGTGCGGGCGTGCAGCAGCCCTCTGGCAGCCCCTGAGCACGGCCGAGTGGGGACGAGCAGCCCCTGGCAGGGGTGAACCTCCCGGGACACCGGTGTCCACGCGCAGGGAGGTGGTGTTCTGGGGTCGACTCAGTAATTGCATCAACATGCCCCTTGGTGCAGGACGCGCTGGCCGGGGCGCAGGAGGACTCGGGGCTGGAGTGAGCCATCGGTGCCCAGCTGGGCCCCAGCATTTGCCAGGGCAGTGGGGGACATCTGCCAGCAGGAAGGTCCCTGACCCCGGGGCAGAGTGTGGCATCCCAGGAGCCATTCACTTGCTGAGCCTGTCCACAGGGCTGTGGGCAAAACGGAGCAGTTCAAGTCTCTCCATTCTCATGCAAAGTCCTTTTCGTCCTGCCTTGTGAAACAGAAACAACTGCAGCTCCTGATCTCGCCGCCCCTGGACCCGCCATTTCTCGGCGGCCTGGGCCCCTCCTGGCCTTCCCCCAGTGACCCTCTCAGACCACTTTTGCCCGGTGTTCCCAGGCCCCTTGTCCCTGCTCCTCAGCCCCACTGTTTTCTGCCCAAACTCCTCCCCCTTGTCCTCCTCTCTTGTGCTGTGCTCGGCTGGCACCAGCTGTGCCCTGTGCCAGGAATCTTTGAGTCACCCAGACTTTCCTGTTCTGTTCCCAAGAGCCCCGCTGCTCCCGGGTGCCAGCACCGCCAGCCCTGCCATGGCAGCCCAGGTGTCGCCCCGCTCCGAGGGCACCTTCCACCCAGCACCCCGGCGGCTACCGTCAGGCCGGCCTCAGTTCTCCCCTGGGTCCAGCTCCAGAAATGGAGCAGGTTCCCTTCCAGCCCCATATGCTGCTGGTGGCCGCGTGGCTGGCGGCACCACCGAGGTGACAGTCGCGGTCCGAGGACTCCGGGCCCAGGCAGGTCTCAGCCGTCCCGCTGCCTGCCCCAGCCCCTGCCCACCCGCGCTGGGATTGCCATGCACGGGCTCTCCGGCATCCTCTTCACCATGACACTCCCTCTCAGCTTTCCCAGCCACCCAACAAGGCTGAGACCCGCATGCGAGGGGCTGTGGCTGTCCTTGAGCAGTAGCTGTCAGCGGGTACTTCCCAGGCTGGCAGAGCCCGTGACCGGGTGAGGGTCTGGCTTTTGCTGCTCCCAGGCAGGAAGGGTTCAGCAGCCCGGCTCTCCGTGCAGGCGGAGCTCAGCCCTGCTCTCTGCTCCTGCTCAGTGTGTATTTTTCACCTTTTAATGAAAGCAACCGAACTGTCTGAAGTTGCCTCTCAACTCTTCTCTGGGGCTTGGATTGCCAAGAAATGATTGACGCATTTAATAGAGGCAGTGGGTGCAGAGGAATTTGGCAGGAGTCCAGCCCCACCATACACAAAGGACGCTGCCTTTCCTGCGCAGGTTTTCCGAGCTCCTGCTCTCTCGGAACAAGCTGTCCTGCGCGGGGATGTCTCGCACTGCCTGGGTAGCTCCGTGAGCTGGGAACAGGGCCCAGCCGAAGCCGTGGGGACGGTGTGGGGTATCCGTGCGTGTGCAGATGTTTTGGGCAGGCAGGGCTTTGTGGGTGGCGCAGTGCACAGCGCTGAGCGCAGCCTGGGGAAGCCGAGCCTCTCTCAGTGCCTGTTTTTATCACCACCGCGTTGAGATGTGAGCAATCGCGTACCCACACAGAGCGTGGATGTGTATGGCAGATACTTGCGTGGTTTTGCATATACATGCTCATGTAAGAACCTGCATGTGAGTTTTTTTCTCACATTTCCTGCAGAGAAACCCCCCTGCCATGCACAGACTAGTTTGGGAACAGCCCGCACAGATTGCGTTCAGCGTAGCTCCCACCGCACGCGTACTCCTAAAGGTGCTCATGTGCACACGCGTGTGCTCACACGCACGCGGGTGTTGGCCCCACACGCCGTATCCCTGCCGACGGAGCAGCTGCTGCGCGCTCTGCGGCTCTTGCAGGCAAGGCACGTGTCAGTCTGAGCTAACCCTTTGCTTAGCAGCAAATAATAGTCATTGCTGGACTCAGACGGCCTCCCCGCAGCAGAGGAACACTTTGTCAGCCAACGCCAAGGTTTAGGCCGGTACAGGCTGAAGGGTTTCGTTTCTCCAGCCTTCCTGGGAGGTATCAGAGCGTGACCCTTAGCCTTTCCTTAAGCTCAGGAGCAGAGTTAGGAACAAAGCCCCCTGTCAGTGCCTGACCACAGTATCTGACCTCGGCTTAGCTTTATCCCGTCGAAATGCACCGTGAAGCCAGTGCTGCTATTACTAATACCTCTCTGCAGCAGAGGGGGCTCCCTTGGGTATTTTCAGAGGGGAACCCATTTCAGATATCCCTAGAGAGGGACTTCCAGGAGCAGACTAGACAACGGGTTTCTTGTGCACTCAGCATGCACATTGCTCACCCCCTGGCGCTTCCCATCTCCTACAGACATAAAGGGCAATTTGTGAAGCTTACACAGACTTATTAAAATATCATTGTGAAAGGGTGACATAAGTATCTGAACAGAAAAGAATAGAAAAGGTTTGTCATGTTAACCAGAGACTGATAAGTCTCGTTTCCTCTTCCTTGTGTCGTCTTCCCACAGGAGTGTAACAGTCGTTTATTATGATGCATGGTAAAAACCCCTTAGCTCTTTGGAGGACGTGCTGGTTTCTTGCGGAGAGCGAAGCCACTGTATCTGACTTGTGATCTGACGCAGGCAGGCTGGCGAAGCGAGCGTGCCGGGTGCTCAGATGCCTGGCACATTCTTTCAAATAATGCCAAATGAGCAGCATTATCCTGAAAGCAGTGCAGCCTGAACCTTGTTTGTGTGGCCATGGCAAGTGTGGGCTGGAATACAGCTCGGGCTATTATCATGTAATGAACACAACAATTACCCTGTAAGGGGGGAGAAAGGGTTAGGGCCAGATAGAGTCTTAAGAATAAAGGCTTGTTTGGAAGAATTATTCACTGGGTCCCTGCTGTAGGTGGACGGCAGCAGATTAGAAGGAAACATTATCTCTCAGGGCAAGTTCAGAAGGACAAATGAAGCCAAACTGGCACGGGCTGAGAGTCTCAATACATTATTCTCTTTGCTCTACAAATCTGTGAGAACAAAGTGCTCAGTGTAAATGCTCACCAGGGCCTTTTTTTCCCCTGTAGGACCACAAAAGTTCAGCATGAGATGAAGGGCCACGTGTTGGCTATTAGTCCACTACAAAGGGCATTTGAGTTTAGAATTTAGAGTCTCATAAAAACATTATTGTCTGCATCCTGGGACATTTGTTTGTTAGGGCAACACGGACTGCAAAAATGTGACCCTCTGTGCAGCTGTGTGCCCCACCGCTCTTGTCATCATTGGCCCACCTAAGGGGCTACCTCAGGCCAGCCCCTCCCTGCCCAGCTTCACCCCACAGATGCCCCTGTCCCCCCGCTCTGCCCCAGCCCTCAGGGACCCTCCCTGCTGGGCATGCCGCTCCTGGCCTTCCTCTCCCTGGCTCCTCTTCGCTGATACTTCTCTGTCCCAGGACGGCTCTAGCTCAGCGCCAGGGAGAGCCCTGAGGGGCCGTGCAGTCCCGCTGGTGCTGAGTGTCTGGTGCACTGCACCGTGGGGAGCCAGCGTGGCCGTCGGCCAGAGGGACACCAACCACCGGAGCAGCTCATGGGAGAGGCCGAGCTCGTCCTCCTGAGACAGGTCTGACACCTGCTCCTGGGCAGCCGCAGTGGGAAGGACAGCCGGAGTCGGAGCAGTCCCTCCTGGCCAGGGACCCCGGGTCCTCCCCCACCTCTGCAGTGTTGGAAGGGAACAGGAGCTTTGCACTGCCCGCAGCAGGCAGGGAATGTTTGCAGCTTGTACAGGCTCATAATCAAATCTCCTGCTTTGAGGCTGTGTCCTGTCATCTTCAAAGGTGAAGGATTTTTGCCCCAAAGAACAGTTCACAGAATCACAGACAGGTTTGGGTTGGAAGGGACCTTAAAGCCCATCCAGTCCCATCCCCTGCCCTGGGCAGGGACACCTTCCACTAGCCCAGGTTGCCCAAAGCCCTGTCCAACGTGGCCCTGCACGGTCCCCAGGAGGATCTGCTCTGTGATCTTGCTGGACACAGAGGTGAGACTGACTGGCCTGTAGTTCCCCAGGTCTTCTTTTTTTCCCTTTTTAAAAACGGGCACTATGCTTCCCCTTTTCCAGTCAGTGGGAAGTTCACCAGACTGCCACAATTTCTCCAATATGATGGACAGTGGCTGAGCCACTTCACCCACCAGTTCCCTCAGGACCCGCGGGTGCATCTCATCAGGGCGTCCCGATGCTTTTTGCTGGGGCAGGTGGTTGCACCTCAGCCAGGCCTTTCACACGACATGGGGCGAGGCACAGGACGTGCGCTATGGAGGGGTACCCTGAAGCCTCTGTCGACATTTCTGGCTGTGCTCTGCTCATCTATGTCTGTGGTTTATATGTGCACCAGGTTTGAGGCAAGGAAGAAGTTTAGGTCCAAGTGAAAATGCCAAGGACTATAGAGGTCTTGCCTTCCTCTGCCCCAGGGGTCATGATTTTGCTCTCAGGAACACCCAGGCAGCTTTACCCTCAGCACTTCTCTGCTGTCACCTGGGCAGGGGTGAACCTCCTGCTCGAGGCTGCTTGTGGCTCAGCCTCCTCAGAACTGAAATGCCAAAGCCCAGCTGGAGCTGCTGGACTCAGTTTTGGCTCTCTGAGTGAAATGCAGTGGGTGGCAGCGTTCAGGCAATCAGAACACAGGATCTGACAGTCCCTCCCGGACTTGCAGTCTGGATTCAGCAAAGTTATGGACAAACATTTGCGAGTACATCTATGACACTTCTGGGTTGTAAGCTGCTTGCTGCCTTCCTGGTTTAGAACAATTTTGACAAAAAACATCCGTATGATTTTGATATAGTTAAGCCCACAGCCAGGCTTTATAAGATCATGGGACAGTTTTTAGAAGCATTTTGTTTTGCATTTGGGTTGCTTCCAACTCACAAGATAATCAGCTCTGGGCTTAGTGCTGGGAGGAAGGTTTTACAGACTGTCTCTCTTTTGCAGCAGGAGACATGGGACTCAGCAGGGCCACTCCAGGTCTGCGGCTGCTCCGGGATGCTGCCGGACGGTGCCATGAGCTGGAGGCAAGTGAAGGCAGTTCAGAGCAGTCTGTGTTCCCCCCCAGGACTGTTTGTCCTCCTCGCCTTCCAAGGCAGCCTGCACGCAGCAGCCACTGCTTCCTCCGACCGCGCTACGAGAAGGAGCATGTGCTTTTAAAAGGCTAAAAAAAAGGTGGAATATATTATCTGTTCACAAAGTCAGTGTAAATATTAAAGAGCCTGTGAGGGGAAATGTCTCTGATGATGTCTTTTCAGGAGTGTGGGAGAAAAATCCATCCAAAGGCTCTATTGAGGGGTATGGCCAAAAGGCAAGCAATGCTCTGAACTTGTTCAAAGCCACAGGTCAGCAGTCTTTCTGGGACTGCAATAGGAGGCAGCTGCCCACCTCTCCTCGGAGTCAGCTAAAAGGTCACTTCAGCAAATCCACTATTTAAATAAAAGAAAGTGAATCCCAGAGAGAGCCATTTGAAAATGAAAGGCATCAAATGTGAAGATAGATGCGGTACATCTGGGTGGCAGAGGACCTGGAGAGCTCTGGCTTAGGGAGTGAGTGTCTGTGCGGTCTGGGAGAGGACAGGTACCCCGGGGCTTCCGAGGGGTGCACCAGCGAGCACCTGCCCCACAGGGGTGGGGAAGGAGCCGCCATGCCCCTGTCCATGGGGTACAGTGCCGGGCTCCGGGGGACCCTCCTGCCGTGCCCCCCCAGAGCACTCGGCCTGGGGAACCTCATCCCTGTTGTCACGGACCAGAGCCACAGCCGGGCTAAAGGGTGACTCCAGAGAGTCGGGGGCTTGGGGGACTTGTCTCCTGTGCTCCCGAGCTCTACCAGGGAAGACGGACAGCAGGCCACTAAAAACACCGAGGAGATACTTTGATTGATAAAGGCAAGCAAAACAGTCTGTGGTGTTATGTAATGCGGCTCTGTTGAAACAGTGCAGGAAAGTTGCCTTGTGCCAATAAATCAGGTGGCGGCCACGGAGGAGCAGATGTGAATCACACCTTGCTTCATATGCCCTGCAGTGTTTTCACTTATTGTTCCAGTTTTAAAGATTAATGGCACTCAGAGATGAGTATTATCTACACTTCCATTTCATACTTGTTATCAGAAGGGCTTTTTTTCAGCATAATTAGCATGGATCACATTTTCCAAGTGGCTCAGCAGACTTGCTGCTGTACCTTGGCTGCCCAGGACACCTGGGACATCCCACTGCTGCTGCTGGGCACGCCGGACCCTGACTCCCCACAGCGCCGAGAGCAAAGCCAGGGCGGGGGCAACCCCGGCGTGCGGGAAGCCATCCCCCCACCCGTGCTGCTGCCTCGCTCCTCATGGCTCCAGGACTGACATCGCCGTCGGAGGGGCAACAGGGCAGGGCGGTGAATGGCAAGCGGTCCCCTCTGCCCGGCCCAGCGAAGCCGAGCACCCTGCCCGCACCCTGCCCGCACCCTGCCCGCACCCTGCCTGCACCCTGCAGCCCCACAGCCCCCGGCAGCCCGCTGCTTGGCCGACCCAGCACAGGCAGAGCTGCCAACTCCGGCCACAGCAGAGCTGGTGCAGGCACAGCTCTGGGCCCTGGGCCAGGACATCCCTGAGGGTCCTGGGGGGTGAGAGCCGGTGGCACATCTTGCCTTGGGTCTGAACAGGGTGTAAACGTGGAGAGAGAAAGGTCACTGCCATCGCCTCTGTCAAGCAGAGCTGCTGCAGCCCACAAACAAGGGTTCCCTGACCTGGGCTGCCAGGAGCCCTCACGTCCTGACACAGCCCCCCTGCAGAGACAGCACTGCCAGGGGCTGACGGCCTCTCTGCTTCTGAACAGGAGGAGAAAGGGTTCTCGCTGTGGTGGGTGGACGCGGGGCAGGTGCTGGTGCTCACCCAGGACCGCCGGGGAAGCTGGCCAGCAGCTCTCCGCTCCAGGCTGCCTTTCGCTGTCCGGGCACCGCTGTCGGGGTGCGCACCAGAGGAGCAGGGCACGGAGTGTGCGATGCCCGAGGGGTGATGGAGGCCGGATCCTTGTCCCGGGAGCCTGGCCGTGGAGCAGGAGGGTCTGGAGAGGGCGGAGGTGGTGTGGGGGGCTGGAGGGGTGGTGGCTGTGGCAGGGAAGCCCACAGGCATCGTTCACCGGGCTCATGGGTCAGGGTTCGGCACGCTGCCTGTGCTGCGCCGTGCAGGCAGGCGTGGGGGGGTGCAGGGGGTGGGTTGGTGTGTGCTGCTCTGCCTGCATGTGCAGGTGCCGGCCGCGTGCTGGGGGATCGGCGGGGAGCAGTGGGGCTGTGGGGTGCTTGTGTGGGGCTGCCACAGGGCTGGAGAGACCCAGGGAGCACAGTGCTGAGCTCCCTGCTACATACGATCAAGCCGTGATCGTTTCTATCATGAAGATAAACTGGCCATTGTTGCCAAAAATAAATGTTAGTGTTCCAAATCCACACTTCAATAGCACCAGCTCATTAGAGATGCATATCATTTGGCTCCAGTCCCACACCTTCCAGCTCGTTATAAATATGCAGTTGCTGCTGGCTCTACCCCAATCATCTCTGCAATCAGAGCTTTTAATTAGGTTAATTAAATTGTATCAAACCTCGCAGGGACGCAGTTCACTGATGCTGATGAGGCAGCCAAAACAGACCTTAACTCTAGCTCTAATGAAGGCCCTGCTGCCTGCTACAGCTAATGACAATGCATAATAAATTAGAGCTTCCCTAGAAAGGTGCATCAGGGCTTGTGCTTCAGTAAATGATGATCTATATGCACTAACTTACTATTTCAGTCTTTAGGTCTGCCAAGCCAGGGACATCTCGGGAATATGTTCTCACTAAATAATGGGCTCCTACCTGCTCGAAGCAATGCTGCTCACCTTGGTTCTCTCGAGGCACTAAAAGTTTTGGGTATGTAACTGCAGAGAGGGCAAAGCAAATATTTGCCGCTTTCACCTTGCACAGCACTTGGTCTGCTCTGCTGCTTGGCTTTGCCCAACAGAGGTGGCAGCAGATATTTATTTATTTGAAATCCTCTGTAATGGAATTTGGGCAGGAACATCTTGTTTGGAGGGGAACGGGGGGCTGTGTCCAAGCGTGCGGCGGCGGGGAGGGGGGGCAATTCCCTGTGCCCAGGCTGTTCCTGGCTGTTACCAGCCCCCAGGCTGCTCCCAGCCAGGTGGGGAAAGGTCCGGGTGGCCGAGGAGCCTGTGAGAAGAGGTTTAGGGCAGCTGTGTTGAGTAGCAATTAGTCATTCCTGATTTACATCCTGCGCTTTCAACTCCCTGCTGTAAAGCTGCTCTGGCTTGAGTGGAGGAACTCCACCACCCTTTTCTCCTTGGTGCCCTTGGGCGAGTCACCCCAGCTGAACCTGGCTGCGAGGACAGCGGGGTCCCAGGGGTGGTCAGAGCCAGGGCAGCCAGTGCTGGCAGCTGGAGACGCCTCCATCCCATGCCAGGGCCTCCGTCTTGCTGGGCCATGGGACCGCGGCATCTGGAGGGCGAGCAGGAGCTGCCGGGACTCCGGGCTGTCCGACGCCAGGCTCACGATGAGTAGACTCAGCGCTCGCGGGCACGGCTGGCGGGATGGGGGGACCAAAGCCTCCCTGCTCCGCTGAAACAAAACAACGAGGAGGGCTCTGGGGGTTCCAAGTGTCCCTCCGGCTGCCGCAGACCCAGCAGCGGCTGCCTGCGGGGGCTCCGCAGCCTCCCCCAGCATGTCAGCTTCTGTTGCCATGCCCCAGGGACGGGGTGAGAGATCCCACTGTGCTGGTCTCCATCTGGTTCAGGCTCGGAAAATGGGGCCTACAGGAAACCACTCGTGAAGCCTAAGGGCTGGTGATGGTTCTCCTGCTAGTAGTATATTGTTGCAGTTGCCTGGAGATAATCCTGCAAGCATTTTAATGTAGCCTGCTATTAACTTTTATAGACAGTCATTATCAATTGAGTTTTTCAGCTTGAACAAGGAATTACATGAAATTATTATACGGCACAATATTATTCTGAGTCACCTGAAACCTGAGCTGTGAATCTGTGGGGTATTTTGATATCTGTATCTTGCAAGCTGCAGGGAATCTCCTTGCTAAAGAACCTGTTGGTTCAGCCTTTGATACTGTAATTATCACAAGCAGAAAATAGCTGTGAGCTGTTTCTCTCTGTCCTTCCCCATGAGGGCCCAGCTGGAGAATGGCAGATCCCACCCAATGTCTCTTGCACTGCAGCCGAGTGGGCTGGGTGTTTTGCTCAGTTATAAGGTATTGACTCTTCCCAGACCCTTGCAGGAACATTTCAGTGCTTTAGGATGAGGAAACTAAGCTAGGGAGTCAAACCAAGAGTGGGGTCTGACAGATGAACTGGAGGGAAGGGTTTGGCCTTTGCGATGTGCCTGGGGGAGCTGCTGGGTCTGGTGATGACCCACAGGGACATCGCCCTGCACCAGGGCCACCTGCTGCCGTACAGTGGCAACCGTGTCCTATAACCCTGGACACAAACAATGTTCGTTCTTAAATATCTCTTAGAGATAGAGGCTTTTCCAGAACCTCCTGCAAAACATCATTTCCAGCCCAAATTTGTTCCTGAGCAGTTCATACACTGTTGTGTCTGTGCCAGCACTTTTCCCCGCCATAAGGATTTTCATGCTGTTTGCTGTCTGGAGCTTTTGAAGGCACCTGTACAGCCTTTATCTTGCTAGGCTGAAGGAGCCAAGACCTAGTCCTGTTTGTAAGACACTCGATTCCCTTCTGCATCTTAGAGGCTCTTTCATCTGTCCCATTGTGAACTAACCTTTCTTGAATCTTGGTGACCTGCATATCATGTTCCAGATGAAGTGTCATAACAGTCCTGTAAGATATTTCCAGTATTGCCTCCCTGATATATCGGCTTTTTTCCTGTCAGCCTGAAGTCATTCTGTGATTGCACCCACAAATTTTGCTTCTTGTTTAAAATGTGGAGTTAGCATTGACAAGGATTTGTGCAAGTGCACAGATAACTGCTGTATGAATAAGCACCCAACTTCCCTATTAAAGGTTAATTGTGAAGCTGAGGGGAGAGTCCAATGCTCTCCGTAAAACCCTCCTTGTCCCTGTTTGTTGCCTCAAATCCTTAATTGTTTTGGAGTGTGATGTTGGATGTGGGAAGCTGTTTTTGGATAGCTCCTGTCCAGTTTCTTTCAAGATGTGAAATGGGACTGGGGATCTTCCTGAGAAATTGCCAAACAGAACCTGGGCACCATTTTTGCTGCCCACACTTTCAAAAACGCACTGGCTTGTCTGCCAAGGACAACCAGCACAGATTCTCCCTTCCAGCAGGAAGCCCGTTTCCCGTTCGTCTGCACTGCAGAGAGCCGGGTCTCGGCACCAAAAGGTAGTGTTTAGCCTGTGATGGCATTTTCAGCATTAACTGCCTGAATGTTTCTCTGGACATGGAGCCACAGTAATACTGTGAAACACGACAATGGATGTTGGTCAGATAAAAGAACTTTGTTTGGTTTTGCTCTTTGAGATGGTGTGATTTTCTTGCTGGGAGCTCTGCAGGGCAGTGGGCGTGAGCCAGCCCTATCTGCTAAGGTGGAAGTTCAGTGATCAACACCCATCAAATCCTTGAACGCTGCAGGCAGGAGTAGGTGAAATGTGTTTGTGCACGAGAGCTGGCACCTCCTTTCAGTCTGTTGTGGCCACAAGCTGATAAACCACTCCACAGCTGACTGGGTTTGTACCTGGGCTTTCGTGGTCAGGGTCCAGCAAGAATTCTGCTCGATATAACACCACGGATGTAACACCACGTGCTCCGGTTTGCCTTTAAGACCTTTGTGGTTTCCCAGGGAAAAGTAACTCAGACCAGGCACCACTTTTGCTCCTCATACCCTGTACAGTGAACACAAAACTGTCGAGTCTTCACTGAGAGCCTGCAGCCGCCACGTGCCAGCGGGCAGGTGAGAACTGCCACCAGGAGAGCAAGCGGTGCGGCACTCGACCCATAATTTTCCACGGTGAGAGCACTGACCACTCAAAGCCTCGCAGCTACCTACTGCATCCCATAATATCTTGCTCCTTCACTGGGAGACATGGCTCTCTTCCAGGGATTAGGTCATTTGTGCCCATTGCAACACTTGACCTACCGATGGGCTCAGAGCCGCACCAGGCGTCTGCAGCATCGGGCTCAGGAGCTCTTCTCCTTCGGGTGTCGTTTCCCAGCGCCCGCCGGCCGTGAGCCCGCCGGGGTCTTCCACCGAGCCGCCGCTCTCCTTCCCCGCCCTTTCCAGTAACGCTCGCCTCTCGATGCAGGTGAAATTAATTAGGGATAAGGATCAGCTGTTCACTCATTTAAATCTCAGTCTAAAGGAGATTTCTCTTCAGACACCCAGTCAGTGGAGTGGGGACCTTGATGTACGTCTTAAAAACAGTTAAAAGGTCCCCAAAGCCAGAGGTGAACTTGGCAGTTTTCTTACAGCCTGGCTGGCTCTCCCTGCCTCGTGCTTTCTGCCTTTCTCTGACTCTTGCCAGCGCAACCTCTCGAAGCCAAGGACGGGGCCTGGAAAACCTCCAGGTTCTGTCCCCGCGGTCCCGGCGACGCGAGGCTCCGCGGGACGGGCTCTGCCACCCGCGCCCGGCAGGCGGCAGCGGGGACGCGCCCAGGACCGCTCAGCCGCAGGCCCGAGCTCACGGCGGGCCGGGCCCACCCTGGGCTGCGGCGGGGGCAGCACCGGGCAGCGGGAACGCGCCGCCGCCGGAACCGGCCGAAGCCCTTTCCCGGGGAGACCCGGGCGCGCGAGCAGCGACCGCCCCGCCGGGGCCGGGACGGCGGAACCGGCCGCACGGCGCGAGCCCCCCTCCTGGCCCCGCTCCCGGTTCGCCCCCCGGCCCTGGCCCCGGCGCGGCGCTCTGCTGCCCTCTGCCGGCCGGGCTCTCCCGCCTCTCTGCCGGCGGCTGGGACGGGATTTTCACCGGAAAACGCTGTTTTCAGTCGCGCGCGTTTTCCCGAGGAAGGAAAAGGAGAGACTCTTTCCACCGCCGCGTGTTTATTCCCCCGCGGCCGCCCGGCGCTGTCGGCTCTGCAGAGCGAAGCCCGGTGCCTCCCTTCACCCTCCCCAGGAAATTCACCCCGCGGGCGTCAGCTCGGGCTCCCTGCAGGGGCAGAAACATCTGAAGCTGCATTTGAGCACGTAAGAAGTCGTGGTCTATCTCAGCGAAGCCTGGAAAACTCCCAAAGTGGGAAGAGCGTCTTTTTTTTCCCCCATCCTGCAGGGGCATGTGCTGCTCTTGGCCCTGCACCAGGGAGATAAGAGGAGGAATGTTGACGCCCAGGCTCCCTTGACTTGCCCGAACTGCTCCAGGACACTCAAGGATGCGCCTTCATTGTTCTCCCCCTTCCAGCTACCAACGTTGCCACAAGCACAATATAAACAGAGAGGACAAACTTGTGTCCCGCCCTTGGCTCCTGTAGCGTCTCTCCCCAGACGGGATTTCCAGCATCGCCTCTGTTGGGACTTGGTAGGCGACACTGGGAATTCAGCGTGGCACAGGCACTACCCCATTGTGTGGGAGAAGACAGAATAAGCACAGACAGCTTCTCAGCTATGGAAATTATTCATAAAGGTGAAGTTTTCTTCCTTTTTGTACAGTGGAAGAAACAATTCCCCGCTTCCAGCACCATTCCAGAATAGGCTTGGGCTAATACGGTGCCTGAACTCAGCAACGCGCCCTTCGCAATCCATCTCTTGTTTTAAAGTGAAATACTGCGTGCAGGTAAAGCACAACGGGAAAATTAAAGAGGGATGGGGGGGCGGTGGTGGGGAGTGATATATTAAGACAATATTTCAACTTTAACTTGCTTGAAAAGATAGCTAAAAAAGCTGCCCTGAAATCTCTTACGGTTTTGGACGTGTCACGGTCACCGGCCAGCGCTGAGCGTAACAATCCCACAGCACCTTCTCCATCCACGTGCTGTGTGCGACCCATCTCCCAGTCTCTGACTTGACCTTGACTTTTCAAGGATTGTTTATGGTGTGTATTACTAGGATGTTCAGGCACCTCTTGTGGCTTCCCACTGTAAATACCAAGAGAACAAACTCTCTGATTTATTAATCAATTCATTAGATACAATATATTTATGGCTACCGCAGGCCCACAGTAATTTGTTTTAACAAAGTGCTAGGCTGCAGTGAAAAACAGACACGGTGTATCAGTCCTTCTTCATGAGGAGAATCCTCTTTCCTTCTAATCAAAGACTGTAACAATTATTTAACAGCACGGCTAACGTTTCCGCTGAAATTTGAATTTGTAAATAGCTGGACCATCTGTTGTCTCCTTCTTCACCTTTACTTTATGAGTTTTGTCCTGGAAAAAAGAACAAGAAAAAAATATTTGCTGGCATGTAAGAAAAAACCCCAAAACGTCCTCATATAAATAAGAAAGTCCCTGTCTGGGACTGACAAGGCATTAGTGAGCAATGGTCACTTCCACTGTTTAGGTGGGAATTGTATTTCCATCCGCTCTTTCCACCTTTAGGCTGTCAGGCACAACCTGGTTTGTTCACAAGCACCAGTGAAGGGTGAGTCCCACTCAGACAATTTTTTGATCACTGGGATTTTTAAGGTCTCCTTGTAACCTACAGAAATGGGTCCTTGCCTCTGCTACTTGAAAGTATTAATTTAGTACTTGAGAGATGGCAACAGTATTTTAGAAAAGACTTGTGAGCACCATTTCAAAGCTGAGTCTTTGTCCTTGCTGACATGTTAAGACTTGGACTAGCAGATAAAATTTACTAGCCATGGCACAACTGGAATGCTTCATCTCCTCGGTTTTTCCATACTAAAAGAGGATTACTTATGTTCAGGACTTATCTGGAAGTGTCAGTATAAGATCAGGGCTAAGAAACACATACATACAAGACTAGACCTAAGCAAAACGAATTGAAAGAACCAGAACTAAATCCCTCACCAACAGATCTTTACGTGTCTGGATTTTCTGTGCAACAACAAACATGGCCTTTTCTCTTTCAATGCGCTGCTTCAGGAGGTCATACTGATTCTTCCTTTGCTGGGCTAATTTCTGGAGAAAAAAAAAAGAAGCTGTTTTAAGACAGAGAAGAATAAGACACTATGGTCTGTAACTAATATATTCTGAGGCACTTGGACCTCACAAACATCTTTTACATTTTTAAATCATAATCATATTAAAGAATGCTGCTTCTATTCTGTGGCTGGATTCCAGAGAACCATTTTAACATCTTGATTCTCATACTAGAGATTTTCTAGTTAGGACTTAATCCTTTGTTCTTGATTTAATTTCCTAAATCCAAACATAAAAAACCCAAACTACTTCTAGTTTGGTGGATGGAATTTTATTTTTCTAAGTCCTCTGGATTTCAGAGTTGAGTGCAAGAGAACATTTAATTCCCTAACAAAACCACAGTTTATCCAGAGGAGGGGGGGAAAAAAAAAAAACAAACAACAAAAACAGACAAGTTCCTGAAGTGCTTAGAAATTGCACAGAGGCCTCCCAAAATGCAACTTGTTTCATCACGTTTATCTACTAAGAGTGGATGGCTTTCCCAGCACAAAAATGGTATTACTGCAGGTGTGATTTAAGTAATTAAATTAAGGAGAACAGATCCCAACATGCTTAAAATATGACTCAAGACATTTAGAGGAGAAAACTTGTCAGTCTATGGTTTGTCCAACTGCTTTACTGACAAGCCAAACTGAGAAAGCTGGCAAGAAGAAAGGGACCACAGGGTGTTTGTTATCTGACATCTGATTCAGAAAAAAAACAGGTTACAAATTTACCAATTGGCAGTTTTAGACAACTTTATTTTTACCTTATACATACCAACTCAAGCTCACAGGACTGTCTAATATATCTAAAATAATTAAGCTGTATTTACAGTGTTAAAACTGAGTGTAGCTACTTCTAGGACAGAAGTGCTGTGATATTAAAATATCAGAATTGAAGTTGATTGCATAAGCAATTCATCCTGAAGGATCATGAAACGCTTGAAATTAGGAAGTGAGACTATAGCTTAAATGTCTTTAAGAAAACTGGGGAGACAAATCCTGAATCTCAAGCCACTTCAGGCTCAGAACCTAACTGAAAAATACCATGAGATCGGAAACCCAACAACAGACACATCTATGTTGGAATAAACTTCTTCACATCTCTATTCAGGGGGTGCAAGGGTTTTTGGGGAGGTGTAAAGGGAGACTTAACAGTGGATGCTGCAAAAAAATCACACTTAAAACTGCAACAATCTAATGAAAAGATAGTCCCATAGGTGTATGTTGTGTAACAGAGGAAAATATATCAATTTTGCCAAGGAAACTGCCTAATCAGATCCATTCCCTTCCTTTCAGGCCCACAGGTCACAACTCCTGATTCGTTCTCCACCGTGGACCACGACACAAGTGAACAAGCTAAAGGAAGCATTTCTTTACAGAACGGGTTGTTAGGTGTTGGAATGGGCTGCCCAGGGAGGTGGTGGAGTCCCCATCCCTGGAGGTGTTTAAGAGTAAAGTTGACTTAGCGCTTAGGGATATGCTGTAGTTGGGAACTGTCAGCGTTAGGTCAATGGTTGGACTGGATGATCTTCAAGGTCTTTTCCAACCTAGATGATTCTGTGATTCTGTGAAGTTCTCTATGTCGGTCCAGGAGAAGATCTGACTGTAGGCTCTAGGCACTGGATGATTAACAGACATCCACTACAGCCTTGAGTCACCAACAAAGATGTTAAGACAACAGAAAAACTCTCTTCTCCTCCACAACAGTCCAACGAATCCTCTTGAGTACTTATTATATAAGATGTAAAAAATTAAGAAAACTGTAATACAAATAGCGGCACTACAAACTACCTTTAAGTGGGCGGGGTCAGTAGCTCCTTTCAGCGTCTCTTTCTGCAGTGTTGCGATGGTGGGTCGGTTGTACACTCTATCTACGAGCTCTGGAACAGTATCCAGGTGAGTCACAATATCAAACTCCTGAACTGTAGATAAAAAGAAATTTAGGAATAAACTCACAGGGACTTCTTGGACTAACACTCAGCAAACCTTCCAAATGTGAAGCTTAAGCAGAGTCAGCGATGGAAGCCCCAGCAACACAGCTCCTGCAGAACTGAGGTCCTACCTAGTAATCAAGAGATTTCTAGAGCACCTCAGCTATTATTCCTGAAAAAAAGAGGGTTTTTTAATGATAACAGCATAAAGAAAGCACGATACTATATTAAACGGCCATCAATAAAACATCACAGAACAAGTTTTCTGATAAAACCTATTTAAATCTTACCTTCTTTTTTGCTATCAAAAAAGAACACGTGCTTGCTGGGATTCTTCCCGGCAGCGTCCAGCAGATGGAGCTCCGACTTCAGCCTCTCGATTTTCTGCAGGTAGAAAAGTTAATCTGTTGTGCCAAACATCCGGAACAAGGTAAATAATGTCTCCCCGAGGTGAATTCCTGTTTCTCAAGAGCTTCTCAGGCATCTGAACTCTTCCTTCCTTTTTAATCTTTGAAAATATATCTAGTCTATATTTATGTCATGTCTTCATAACCTTTTCGAGTAGAGGTTAATAGTAATTTCCAGTATTACCCAAGCAAATATGTACAAATCAATATTCAAACCAGTAAGTTATCTGTATGGCAGACAAAGTAGGAATGATTACCATGAAACCACTAGCAAAAGTATGAAGGAAAATTCAAAGCTGACTTTAATTTTTTATCTGCAGTGATGCTGTGTGGATCAACATCAGAGCACAAAACATTTTCAGAAGTGGGTCATATTTCTGTTGATTGCCTGCCAGCCATATTCAAACAACCCACTTCAGTAACAATAATCCTCAATTCTTTATAAACACGAGATGCAAGAGCACAGGTTTAATGTCTCAAATTTACATAAGAAATTGCCATGGTTTATAATAATGCATAGTATAGTATCATTATTCAGCATACCTTTAGGTTCTACATACAGAGCTCCACCGGCACTTACATCTATCATTTCCAGTATTACACAAATCAGATTTGTGTAACTAAATAATAGTTACTAAACATAAGCACAATAGCCAACAACAACAAAAAAACCCACAATAAAAAGAACCATTCTGAGCAAACTGGAAACACTAAAGAAGTGAAGCATTACCTTGCCTTCTGCCACTCTTTTCATTTCCACATATTTAATATCCTGTGTCCTCATCAATTTCACCTGCTCCGGGGTCACTTCATCCTTTGGCTGCTTTATTTTATGGACTCCATCCTGAAACCAGACAAACACAGCACTTAGACAGATGCTGTTCCAGCTGTAGTGTTCCATGGGTCCTAATAATAAAAGCAAAAGAACCTTCTTGTCCTTTGCCCCTCATTTTCTTCAAAGCCTTCTGCAGGCACCAAACCAAATCTGCTAATTTATTTACTAATTCATAAATTAAAAACAAAATGGTAGGAAAAAAAATGATGTTACTTAGAGCACAGAGTGTAACCCTGCTTGAAGGCAATTTAGATTCTCACCTGGAGCTCTGCACGTATCATTTTAAAGTAGAACTCATCAGGATTCTTCTCCAGAGCTTTCTTCTGAAGTGCTCTGAGGGCATTCTGTTTCTTGTGATAGTCACTGGGGAAAAAAAATTAAAAAAACAAACCAGAGAGTTGTTCAGCGGTTTCTCCACATTCACACTCCCTGATGAGATGCTGAGTCCTTCAAAGTGATGCTCAGAGCTTTGAGACAGCCGAGAAGGCTCCACACGTAGAGATGAACATCAACAAATGTCTCCAGCTTTACAGGTTATTCCTTAACAAAGCTGGAAATGAACAGCGTCCCACGGAAATGTTAGAGGAGTGATGGAAACACGTTCACCCGTTCTGCAAAGCTCCCCGAGCTGCTTGGGCCTCCCAAATCTTCTACGGAATCGGCCGTTAAAGATGGAAATGGACACTTGTAAGATTCGTATTAATCACAACGATAACGATTTTGCGGTGCCTTCGCCCTCGCGTTCCCTCTCCCCCCGACTCAGCCGCAGCGATCCTGAACCGCCCGGGCACGTTCCAGCCGTCCCTGGGGGCTCGGGCGCAGCAGTTCCCGGCTCCTCCGCCGCCCCCCGACCCAGCCCGGGGCCCCCCGACTCACTTGGCGCGGAGCTTGTAGTCCTTCTTCTTCTCCAGCAGGCCCAGCTTCTGCCGGCGGGCGGGCTAGGAGGGAAGGCAGAGAACAGCATGGGCGGCCGCCGCCACCGGCCACCGGCGGCGGGGCCCGGCCCGGCCCAGCGCACTGACCTGTGCCCGCTCGCGGTGCGGGCGCTGCCCCGACTTGGCAGCTTTCCTGAAGGCGGACGACATGGCGGCAGCCTCCGCTCGCCTAGCCCGAGCTGCCGGTGCCCCCCCCCTCGCCGCCCCCCGCCCCGCCCGGTGCCTCCGCCGCGCTGTGACAGGCCACGCGCCGCGCACGGGCCGGAAGTGGCGGGTCTCGGGGTCAGAGGTCGCGCGCGAGGCTCGCCGGGAGATGGCGCCGTCTCCATGGCGACGGCGGCCCCGGGCGGCCCGAACGGCTCCGCTCGGCCGGGCCCCGTCGCCGCGGGCGGGGGGCTGGAGCGGCCCGGCCTGGCTTCCCCCGGGGCGGCCCCGAGGGCCCGGCCGGAGCGCGGGGGCCTGCGGCCCTGCCCGAACCCGCTCGGGGGACTCGGGCCGGGGCTGCCGGTGCCCCGAGCCCTGACAGGGCCCCGCCGCCGCCGGGGCCGCGTGGGCCGGGCTCAGCCGCGGCCTCGCTGACGGGTGCGGGACGCGGCCAGGCCCCCGCCCCAGCTCCACGCGTGTTTCGGCCGCGGGGTCGTCGCGGCTGCGCGGGGGAAGAGCCGGCGCCCCCAGGAGGGGGAGCCGCCGGGCTGCAGCAGGGGCCGGGCCGCAGCCGGGGCCGAGCCGCGGGGCCGCCTCGTGTTCCCCCGCCGCCCGCTGGCGGAGAGGAGCCCGCAGCCGGCCGGTTCCCCCGGGGCCCGCCTGGGCTGTGCCGCGGGGACGCGCGGCCCGGGGCGGGCGGGCTCGGCGGTCGCCGGGCTCCGGGGTGGCCATTCGGAAGCGAAGGGGGAGGCGGAGGGGTTAGCGCCGAGCCGGCGGCCGCGGGAGGGGGGGTCCTCGCGGAGGAGCATCCCGCGGGGGTCGGGGACGCCCGGGCTGGCGGGCGCGTCCCGCTCGCACCCGCCGGCGGCGGCGGCGTGACCCGCTCCGGGCTCTCGGAGCGAGTGGTTGTGCGGGGCGGGCACCGGGCGGCCCAGCCCGCCGGCCCCGCCCCGGGCCGGGCTCCGCGCCGCGGGGCTGGGGAGCAGAGCCGCGCCGAGCCTGCCCACCGCCGGGCGAGCAGCGAGCGGGGCCGGGCCCCGGGACGGCGATCAGGTGGGTCGGGACGGGCCGGGACGGGCGGCGGGAGCCGCCGCTGCCGCCCGCTTCGGCCCCCGCAGCCCCGGGCAGGTCGGGGCGGGTCGGCGGGGCTCCCCCGGGGCGCGGGGGGGAGCGGGGGGAGCTGGACGGTGCCTGCGCGGCCGGGGTCGGGCGGTACCGGGGACGGGGCACCCCCACGGCACTCCGGCTGGGTTTACTGTGTCGTTACCGGGGATGTGGCTCGCTCGGAGAGCTTCGCTCCGGTTTGTTCTAGGAAGCACAGCCTGCACCGTTTTGTAAAAGAAAGAGAGGAAAAAAAAAAAAAAAGTCGGCCGTGTCTCTTTCCCAGACTGTAAAGTTGCAGCGCTTAAGCTCTATTTTATTAAGAAAGCTCTGAAACTTCACCCAGCCAACAAACTCGGAAGTAAACTTAAACCAAATGCTCAAACGTAGCGTTGCTGCTTCCACTGAATCCCAGGGTAGGTGCGGGAAAAGACTCCTCAAGGCCTTGCTGTCTTGTGTGTGTGTTAAACAAAGACTCAAAAGTCACACTTTGAATCTTGCTATTGAAAAATAGCTCAGCATCTTTTCAAAATGTTGGGTTTTTTTTTTACTGAACACAGTTTTGTTTCAGATTGCTATGCTTTCTTACAGGTAACGTTTTCTTTTTTGGTTTCCAGTTTTGTCGGTATTTTGTGGTTACATTCATCGCTTTGACTCTTTCATGAGAACTGGTGGAAATGCTGGATATGGTTTATAGTTCGCCTGGGTGAGGCGTGTTAGTAGGAATGACTTTCCACTGACTCAAAGCTCTTCGGATGGCATGTGATGGTGGTAACTTACCTTCACAGTGCAGGCTTTGGTGCTGAGCTCTCTATACTTAGGTTTAATATGTTCACTGTTTTCCAGTTTTGAAAATCATAAAGGAAATCTTTCCAAAGTGGAAAGCCTATCGCAGGGGCGCAGGAGAGGCTGCCCTGGACCAGGCCCGCAGTCTAATGGACGCAGCGTCCTGGCAGCAGCCCAGGCCACTAGTGAACAGTGAGGGAAGGGTGCGGGGAGATTTATTTTACTTTTCTGACTCCTACTGAGTATTAGAAATCTGTGGCTCTTCTAGCGACTACGAATGTGTGATTGTCAAATGTTCCTTTACTGTTAATTTTTGAGAAGTGTTTTCTTGGACATTTCCTTAGGAGTCTTTTCATATTTAAATGTTTGCCTTTGGCATGAGTAATATTTCTCTGGTGTTCACAAAGGTGTTGAAGCTGCCTCATTTCCCTCATTTGCTTTGTCAAAATGTGGTTTAACTTCCTGACAGGCAGGCCATCAGCAGGAAGGGGGAAGTCTGACATCTCTCCTGTCTTATTTTTGTGCCATTTTCTTTCCTTTTCCTAGGATGGACACCATATGGTTCTCTTGCTGGCCACTTCCTTAGAGGCACAGAGTTGTGAGCGTTAGTTTAATTCTTACCCAGCTGGGTCTGTAATTTTGTATAGTTTTAAGACTGGTGGCATAGCACAGGAGACAAAAATATCGGCAATATAGTTAGTTGTGGGCACTAATTATAGTGGATGCTCTACAGCAAAAAGTATGTTTTGGAATGACAACTCCTTAAACCTGCACATAGGGAGTGGTGGGGACACACCAAAGGCAGGGTGGTGGTTGGAAGCATCCAGAATTCCGGAGCAGGAAGCTCTGTGAACAGCTCCAGGGTCTCACTGGATCTCCCTGTTGGGTGTCTTTGAGGTGCCTCCTAGGGAAAATCTGCGCGTCTTGCCTGCCTGCTGAGCAGGGACTGGCGTGCTGGACACCAGGCTGGCTCCTTGGTCTCTGGGAGGACGGTGGGTCACTGCCGTTGCCTCTGCAGGATTTGCAGCCATCTGCAGCACGTCTGCTGTCAGCTCTGCTTCCTGTTTACACTGCACTTCGGTTTAGAGCCGGCTCTGACACAGCCGTGCTGTCCGAGGACACGGTGGCAGCTGGGGGGCTCAGCTTTCCGGGATCATCGTGGGGAAGAAAGGCAGGAGCCTCTTTCCTGGCCCGTGGCATTGTGGTTGCCCTGATGACACGTGTGTTTTTTTCTGTGGAGTACCAGCCTTGTGTGGCTGTAGGCAGCGTTCACTGGGCAACAGATTTCTGAGGGGTGTGAGCTCAGTGATGCTCTTTCGGGTTTTGGACCTAGCAGCTTTAAGACGGAGGTGAACCCTTAACTGACGGAGCCAGGAAAAGCTTCTCTGCGGGCAGGTTACTGAAATTCCCAGTGCACCAACTCTGGAAGCGCTTGGTTCTGTTGACAGCCAGGACTTCTTTGCTCTAGCAGGTAGGATGCTTTCTACTGTGCTCTTAATTGCAGCTGAGCTGATGCTGTTGCATGGCCTGCTGTTTTTTGAAATGCCAGCAGGAAAATTGAACAAATCGATCACTCTTAGTGCTCAAGTGATCCCCACCCCCCTCTCCCTGGAAAAGGACTTTTATGGTAATCACAGCAGTGATACACAGGATTTTCCTGGTGGCCCTCGGGGGCCCTTGTTCGTGTCCGTGGGATTTTCCTGTCCTTGGCTTGCATGAGGTCATGCTGGAAGAGCCCTCAGTGCAGCAGTAGCCTCGGGAGTGAGGCAGGAGTGTAAACCTTTTCGCCTCTGCCTCACCTTTTGTGTGAGAAAGTTTCCACAGACAAAGCTGTTTGTGGAAAACTGGGGACTGGCTGGCTGGTCTGAAGAAAAGCCAAACTTCTTAATTGGACAAACAGCTTCATTATTTCTTGTAATTGCTCAGTAAGGAAACTGTTTCTCCTTCAGTGTTCAGTATCCCTGGTCAACACCCACTGTTCTTGGACTGCTTGTGCCCACCATGGAGCACCCACCTTGCTCCAGCAAGAGGTGGTGTGAATGACCTTTGTGGTTCTGTTCAGTGTTTGACTCCAGAGTGCAAGCTGCTACACCTCATTCCTTAGGGGACTTTGACTATTTCTGCTGAAATAGGTGCAATTTTGATGGCCAAACTGGAAAAATTCAGAGAGAACTTGACAATGTTTTGCCTGGTGATGTCATGAAAACAAATGTAAGCATTTCACTCTATTTTTAAAAAAAAAAAAAAAAAAAGGACAGCTATGACAATAGATAACAGCTGCATCTAGGAAAGGGAAAAGACTGGTTGTTAGGGGACAGAGAAACTTTACCAGTATTATTTAGTCTTCAGATGACTACCAGGAGTTTAGGATCACCTTTAAAGGACAGGGCATTCAGGTGTGAGGGCTGAGAGTCTGCAAGAGAAGGGGTTCAGTTGCACATGCTTTGCTGGGCTTGGGCCCCACAGCCAGACAACAGCTCTGCTCCCCGGGAAGCTGCCACAGCGTTCTCCGCTCTGCTCATTCGACAGGGAGGAGGTGGCACTTCCCGTGAGGCTGCTATCTCGTTACTAGACTTTGTCCATTCAGAAGCAGTGGGTCTTTAGCTACAGTTGGAAGGAAAAATGCTCCATTCTGTGGAGATGTAGTTGCTGAGAAAAGTTCCTTCTCTTCCTTCCGTTTTGCACTGGTTTTGCCAGGTGTAAAATACAATTGTCAGCAGTTTACAGGGAGGGGGAGTGTCAGTTTTCCTGTTGAAGAAAATATCAAGGGTCTGATTGTGAAAGGAAAGGGGAAATTGATGAATGCCACATGGCTTCCACCTTCCTGTATTTCATCCTAGCAGAATTGCCTCTGCTGAGTGACTCACTTTGTGTCTGTTGGTATTTGCTAAATGGAGAACAGTTTTAACAAATGATTCTGCCCTTACTGAACAGGAGCCCACTGAGAGGATAATATTACTCTGGGAGGAATCAGAAAGACATGTCCATTAGGGCTAAAATCAAGAGTTATTTAGAAATGTTTTAACACAGAATCCAAATAGCAATGGAATAAAAATCCTGAAATTTATGTTCTTGTTCTTAGTGTCTTGTTCACTTTGGCTTTATTTGGCCTGTGGTCATCTGACTGTTAACTCATGTCATTTTTTATTTGCCTCTGCATATATTACCGTAGGCTGTCCTAGGCTTGCAAGTTGCAGAGGTCTTTTATGTAAAGTATTTCAAACCTTTCAAATACAAAAAAAATAATTCTTAAATCAGCACCATGGATAAATATTAACTCCAGACGTTTCTGATCGGTGTCATTGCTGGACAAAAGTTTATGTTTATGCCAACTTGCCCAGTGCCAGTTCTGTTCAGGAATATAAATCATCTTTCAGCACCAACCTGGTGGCTGATGCCAAGGACATAATCTTAAACTGCTTCCTAACTTAGTTTTGAACATCTGAGCTGTAAGCCAGAGGAATGTGCTGTGCCTAACCTGGAGCTGTTAGCAGCCTCCAATGTCATAAATCCAGCGAGTGGAGAAGCCGGTGCAGGTGACTGGACAGCTGGAGCTGTTTTCCCTACACAGGAGGGGCAAAGGGACCTCTGAATAGCTCAAGGAAATGCTCGGTGTTGTTGGAACGGCCGCGGATCTGCTTCCCTAGTGCTTCCTTCAGCACATGTTACACTTGACCCTGCCAGTACTAAACGCCAATAGGAGTCAAGTCATTGTCCCCAGTGGCAGATTAAACTGCTTGGCCATTGTTGAGAGTCCAAGATTTTCCTCTCTCACCCTGTTTAAATGACTGCTTGGATGTGCAGCCAAAGTAAACATGAGCTAGTAAAAAATGTCGAGATAACATACAGACTAGCTGTTGTGGATTCAACAGGCATGCTGTAGCACAAAGATGTGTGAGTTTTGCTTCCATCTTTTCTGCTTTAGTTTTGAAGCTCAATAACCTGAAAAAGAGGTGGTGCAGTATAACTTCCTTTCTACTGTGCTAGGGGAGCTGTGTTTATGTGTATCCTTTGAATAAGGAAGGGGTCTGTCAGGCTGCGGGGGATCTCGCGCCTGCCTTGCAAGGTATAGTGCGGAAACCCCAGGCTTGGCCCTTCCTCACTTGAGAGCTGGAGGTGCCGTGGCAGTCCATGCAGCCTCGGAATATCTTCCTGTATTTCCCCACGGTCCATTTCCTTGTTGGCAATAAATGCGTTTTCAATTGACTTTTTACTTTTTCATTTACTCAGTACACAGCCTGTGAATGAAGGTCGTTGTTGTGAGATAACATTGAGATCTGTAGTCTGCAGGGGGTTGTAAAGAGGTGAGGTATCTACATGGCTGTCAGGAGTGCCTAAACTTATGGTAAAGGAAAGAATGAAATTGGGAGGGGATCAAAAATCTTTCTGTGTGTGAAGACACTGTGGAGCGGTAGGGGTTGGGTTGTCCCTGTATTCCTGTGACGCAGTGCTGTTGGATACTGTGTTATGGTATAAAAGCTGCTGAAGCGAATAGCAGGAGAGGTACTAGAATTGTTTGGATTTACAACTGGTTTAAGTGCTTGTATGCTGCTAGCATACGTAACCGCTGTGTGTCTGAGGATGGCTGACCTGCCGAAGTCCTTTTGCAGTGGCTCTCTTTGCTTTCCTCTTGTGGGGTTGGCAGGCCTGTGGCTCTGGTAGGATGGCGTGGTCTTGCACTCTGTCCTCCAGCCTCTTCTGTAGCAGGATGGCAAGCGGTGATAAAAGGTTATAGAGAAACTGAGGGCTGAGAGTGTGATATGACATTAAAAGTTTAAAGGCTGCTGGGCAATAATTACCATAAATGATGCAGACAAGTCCAGATCTAGGAACAGTTTTTCCTCTTTCATCCCAAGCCAGTCATGGCTCATGCTGACAGCACACCTGGAAATGAGGTAACTGAATACTCTGCCCACACTGTTCAGATTTGCTGGGGCTTGGGCACAAGTGTAGCATGTGTTTTCTCTGCTCCTGGGCAACCTTTGTTCTCCTGCAGCCCGGAAGTCTTACTGATGAAATGAGACAAGACAGGGCGCTTCTCTTCCTTTCTCGGGAAGGATGCTCCTAAGCCACCCGTGGTGTGACTTTCCTGAGAAATGCCCTTTCCAGATGCAGAGATCTTGCTGCTGTTGGAGTATGAGGCGGAAATACTTCCAGTGCTGCCCGAACATGTTATTTAGGTCAATTGCAAGGAAGATGGCAACATGAATCAGAAAGGGAGTTGGAAGAGGAGGAAAGTCATTTGACAGCACCTTGACATCTGCTGCCAGTGCAGGATTTTTCTCTGCCAGCACAGAAGCAGTTAGAGATCACGTTCATTGCCTTCTGTGCTCTCTGTACGCTCCTGTAACTGAGTAGCTGGACTGGAAATGAAAGAGGAGGCTGCAGACAAAAGCCTTGCCTTTATCACTCTGCATCAGTGTACCTGTTTCCTGGTGTATAAACTAATCTCTCTGAAACAGAGAGATAGAGCAAGGTGTCCTCCTTATCCCTCTGGAAAACAAGATACATCAGAATAATTGTTCTAACTGCATTCATTTTGGGTGAATGAGTCTCCAGAAGATGCTTTTGTGGAGGCAGAGTCATCACATTTTTGTGGCAACTGCTCGCTGGCGGAGCACTGGCCGAAATCACTGGGATGATTTTCCCACCAGGTAATGGGCAGGCGGTGCCTGGGGCCCCGCGGCAGCACCCAGGAGCGCAAGGGGTGCTCGGGGAGTGAAGCAAAGCCAACAGCCGGAGTGTGCTGGGCCGGCTGTTGGGCCGAAGGGATGTCAGCGATGGTGGGAAACCTCCGAACAACGTCCCGTTGGGCAGGGCTTTGCCGAGCACTCTGCTTCCCTTCCCAGAGGAAGCAGCCTGAACTTACCCGTTGCTCTGTAGAGACCTGTAGG
Organism: Strix aluco; assembly: GCF_031877795.1. Classification (NCBI taxonomy): domain Eukaryota; kingdom Metazoa; phylum Chordata; class Aves; order Strigiformes; family Strigidae; genus Strix; species Strix aluco. The sequence continues at coordinate 431,826 of NC_133956.1, forward strand.
CTAAAACAAATTATTCTTACGCAGTAGAAAACATTGGGACCAACCTTAACTGATGAAGCAATTTGCCAGCTTTTAGCCTCAAGGTCTCTAGTCCCTCAGGGCTTTCCAGCGTAATGACTTGGGTCGGTTTCCCAGAAAGATTCTCTTGGATATGTGCTGTTGGCAATGCTCTGGCTCATTACTGGCCATTTTATTTTTCCAAGAGCCAGCTCTTGCTAGCTTCGTTCTCACAGTATTGTTTTCTTTCTAGAAGAAGCTTTTGCTGGCTCTCCTAAACTATCACATGGGAATTGCTTACTAGCTTAGATTTTTTTTTTTTTTTGTTTTGACCCAAAGCTGCGCTTCGCTCCCCTCTGTAACACTGCCAACATCATTTCCAGTCTCTTTTAAGCATATGTTTTGCAATAATATCTAAACTCTTGGCTCCAAATAACTGCCTTACAGAGAGATTAGTATCTTTTAACAAAGGAATTGAGAAGCAAATAGTGAGAACAAAAGCAGTGTCTTGAGAGCCTGTAAGACTGTCCTGACCTTTCCCGAAGGCCTCAGCCTAGACTTCAGCATTTAGCTAGCAGATGGCAGAAATCAGGGTGGACTTTAGTTTGAGCAGTCCTCTGCCCAGTCACTGTGTTTGCTGGAAATGTGCTCTGCACATTGTTGCCATCTGGTCTTGACTGTACTATTCTTATAATCTCCAGGGAGCCTTCTCTAGCAGAGCTCATCTCTGATGGAAGTCCTCTTTGGCTGACCTTGCACAGGGGCTAGTATTAGCAGTGTGGATTTTTGAGATTTGATAGCAGCAGTCTTCATAGGAAGAAAACTGGCTTGGGAAATGTTTTGTCCTGGCTGAGAAAGAAGGTCTGCCACTTGCCAGCTGCATTCTCCAGGTATCCAGCTAGGTACATGGTATTAAACTAGAGAGTAAGTCAATATTAACATTTTAAAAACGTCAAGAGAAAGTGCTACAGGAATGCAAAGGCCTTCAGAAACCCAGCTGAAAAATTGCCTTTGCTTTAGATGAGAGAACTAGAGGTAGAGGTGGGAAGGAAGTTGTGCAAGGCCACTCAGGAATTAGCAGCCGTGGTGGGAGTATACCCCGTATCTTCTGATGTTCAAAAGCTCCTCCTTGGTTCGCATCAGCGCGTGTCTGGGAGGCTGTGTCTGATCCTCAGAAATAAAGACTGACGGTTACAGAATTGGTGTCTTCAGAAGTGACATTTCTCTCCTAATTAGCACATTGCTCAATTTGGGTTACAGGTGAGTTGAGTTCCAGTTGCTCTGAGCATTTTTATGAGTTTGTTGCTTGTTAGTGCATATGACTATATATGAGTGCACAAAATAGCACCGGGATTAAATGTATTTGCTTTTGTTGAGTCTTTAGCTACAAAGTTTTGGGGCAGAATAGTAGAAGTGTGTAAAGCTGATGCTCTGATGGACGTTAAATGAGACTATCTACACTTACATTTCTAGCCTCATTGATTCTTCCTTTGTACTGCAGCAGTATCACAGATTTGGAGGTTGCAAATTTAAATTAAATTTGTGCAAAATTACTTTGGGGCAACTTCTACTTGGGAATCTTTGTTTTTGTCCTTGTGAGTATAAAACCTGATGCACCAGACTAAAATAATGCAATCAGAATGGGTTTATTAGAAATGTTTCCTAATCCCTCTGAATTGTGATTCTTAAAATTTATATTCAAATGTCTTCTGCCACACAGGCGGAACGAGGGCTCCAAGTGGTATGAATAACTGCTCTTGGCAGCAATATTTACCAAAGTAGTAGCTCAGTTGCATCCTGTACGTTCTGACCTGCCTGGGTCACAGGTCGTCCATTTGTACCAGCTGCTGCAGTGTCCCAGAGAATTTCCTGCATTGCTTTTTAAAGATTTATATATGCAGGGACAAAAAATAGATCAGAAGACTTGCCTACACTGTGAAGATCCTTTCCTGCTGTTATGTGCTGTGTAGCCACCTTTTCCTCCAAGCTCCTTCCAGCTGGCCTCATCTCTCCGTGCTGTTGCAAGGTTTTTACCTTTATTTGCGTGAGTGAGCCTGGAGTTGTAGTGGTCTCTTCTGCTCCGCTTTGGTAGGACAGGCAGTTGAGATGTGTTGAACCTGGAGCTGAGAGTCGGAATTGCAGGGAGCTGGCTGACAAGTGGCTGCTTGCAGAGGGAGGCAAGAGGCGGGTGTGGGGGTCCCAGCACGAGGCAGAACCTTCACCTGAACCTGCTTTTCAGAGGAAGTGAGCTGGCTTTGCCAGAAATTATGAGAATGGGTAGGTGCCCAGCATCCCTGGAATTGAGAGGCCAAGATACAGGCTGCCAAATACAAAACCAGGGCAGGAACAAACCAACCCCCCTCCCAACCTCTGTTCTGAGGCTGTCACTGCTCTGGCTTGCTCACAGCGTTTCCGGGGTGGAAGGGTGTATCCCGGCGTGCACGCGCGGGCTGTGCTGTCCTCTGGGAGCAGGGTGTTCCCCTGCACTCACAGGCCCCTGCTCCCTTCTAAACCACACCACTCTGTGCTCCTGACGCTTTTATGACGGATTGCTGAACACTGAACCTGTGGCACCCCTTTGTCTTCTGCTCCCTCCTGCCTGTCCCCGTCCATCCTTAGTGAAAAGTCTTGTTCTTTCCTTGGCCTTTTGCACTCTCCAGCCGTGCACCATTTGGAGCTCACTTGAGGCTACTTTTGATACAAACTCCCAGGAGAATCTGTGCGATGGTCCCACAGAGGCTCCTCTCCACGTCTGTCCCATTGCAGCTTTGTCCCTTTGTCTCCCAGGCGTCAGGGACTCCTGCCTTTTGCAGCCGCCTCCGGCTCAGCTGGCCGGCCCTGGTTCAGCCACGCTCTTGAGAAATCTTAGTGGAGGGTTAGACCTGGCAGATGGAGGCTGTTACCTCATTCCACAAAAATGCTTTGTTATTGAGAAAATGGAAACTGTCTGAGGTTTGGGAGCTGAATAGAGTCATTGGTGTCTGTTTTAACCGCAGTTTGGTGGTGACTGCTGAAAGTTCCCCTCGCTGAGCATTCCCTTTTCCTACACCCATAATCTTCAAGTCATTGGAGAGCTGCAATGATTTAACTCATTAGCTGAGCAAATGCTGAATACTGTTGCATACTCTGCACAAACCTTGTTAAAACCTCAGTATCTTCCAGCAAACAAAAAAAAAGCTGGCAAATAAATAACCCTTTGCAAACTATTGGCCAGAGAGTGATCCCTGTGGATACTAAGCCAAATTCGACTCTGTTTTTACAATCTCAGCTATGCCTCTTGTTTACTTGATGTTTTAGAAACTGTATTATGATTGTGCAGGAACTTCTTGGAGAGAAAAGGCATGCAGGGAAGCTTATGTTTTGTAATTCTTTAACACAGGTATCTGAATCCCAGTTCTAAAGAGAAATTTCTTTTCATCTGTGATTTTTAAAAGTAGATTTCGGCACTGGGGATTTAGGAGCATAGGAGAAATAGTTCAATCCCTATTTTTAGTCTTTGCAAGCTGGTTTTCATACTGCTGTGAATAATGACTTGGGTTAGTGCAGAAGAGCATTAACCTAAATACAAGACTTGTTTTAGTTCACAGTATTTGTATGCATTTGTGAAATTGAGGCATCTGATACCTCCTGCTAAGAACATTGCATAAGCATTATTCACCAAGCACCCTACTAGAGCTGAGAGCAGCAGTGTTAGCTTTTTGGAAATAAAATGAACACTTCATTTATGTATTTTTAAACTAATGAATCTTAGCAGGCCAAATGAATGTCTTCCAGCTGCTACAGATGGTTTTTACATGACTAAATATTTTGGTGCCTAGAAAAACCTAGAATATTGGAACCACAAGGTATTAAATATTTAATTATTACCCTGGAACGTAAATATGACCTTGATACTTTGAATTTGCTTACCCAAATTTTGAGTGTTCACATAGAAATTCATCATTTAATATGGTTCTGATCTTGTTGTCTGGGAAGAAGAGTGACTACTCAACATCTTCCCAAATTTCTTTAAATATCAGAGTGGGTTTCAGTAACAGGAATTTGCTTAACTGGAGAAATAATTCCAGCTGTTTCAGGCAGAACCCAGGATTAGTATTTTAGTTGTAATGAACTGTTTCCGTTCTAGATCCCTGCTTTCTGTGGGTTTACAGTGTAACCATAAAAGCCCTTTCCAGGCTGAGCTCTGCCTCCTGAGGTCTTTGGGAGGTTTTTTTAATATAAAATGCAAATTGTAAAAACAATTAGCAGTTGATTTTCAGACTGTGTTTTACCAGTTTAGAGCCCATTCTGGACATGTGTTGTTCCTGTAACTGTAAAGCAACCTTATTTCTTGAATGATCCAAGCCCACAGGATTTCCCTCACGTCAGTGTATCAGAGGTTGGGTAATTTCTGTTGTAGTTCTGTGTGGCTGTGGTTCATGCCATTTTCCACTAAAACAGCGTGTATACTAAGTCAGTACTGCTGCTGAAAACTGTCTGGTTTTTAAGGCTCTTCTAATGAAACAAAAGCAATTGAATAATAATATAAAATGTCTATCTGAAAGGCCTAACTTCAGCATGGTTGAAGACAAAAATTCCTCTCCTGAGGTCCACATCTGATGGCAGTATTCCTGGATATTGCTTAGGATGTGAAGAATGTGAAGAAAGAACAGGATCCACTTTTTTTTCTTGCTGAACTTAAAGTGCAAGGACTACTTTTGTCAGCATTGTGATCCCACGTACTAGCCTAAACTGCTGACTGTTGCCAGGCTTTTGACCTCACCTTGGAATTCCACTGCCCTCATTTAAGGAAAACATGGCTTTTTCTATTCTTAAGAACTAACACAGTTTGAACTGGTGCGTAGCTCCTGGTGCTGCACTACTCCAGTGCCTTCTTCCAGCTCAGCATGCTCACTTTTAAGCCCAAAGTTTAAATAGTAGGAGTGACTAGCAAAGGCATGGTGTTACTTGGTCGAAAGATCTGCAGTCTGGATTAACTGTCCCTTGTAACCGCGCAGTACTGTGTCTGTCTGTCATAGAATGGTTTGGGTTGGAAGGGACCTTAAAGATCATGTCCTCTTCTGTCCTTTTTCCCCTGCTTCTTACAGAGTTCAGTTTGTGGAATCTACTTGAATGTAGGTCTGTAACCTGCGTTAGCGGCTGTCAGAGTTTCCAGGCTGATGGGAGTATGTGCTGCATCTCAGAAGGAGAAGATGGACGGGGACTTGAATCTTGGTTCCATTTTTAGTTCTGCCAGGCTTGCCTTGTGCCAAAACCCTCCGAGGTGCAAATCCCAGGAGGGAGATAAAATATCTCCCTGCCCTACAGGTATTATACGGGTAAATAATGTTTTTGCTGGTGACAGCTGTTAGGGAATTGAGGAAACAACAATCCTGTGAGAGGTACAGGATGTCAGACCCGTGGAAACTGAGCGCTCTTGCATTTATGGTCTTGCACTGGATCATCATATCTATTTGCATTATTTGCAGTAGGGAGTCAGGGAGCTAAACTGCTTTTCAAGTAAAGAAACTAATCTTTAGTTTGTGTCCTTAAATGCGGATCAGTTATTCTCATCTGCTTCTTTTCTCAGCAATGGGAAATTTCAAATAGGAAAGTCAGCATTTAAATTTTAAGACATTTCAGTGGCTACCTTTAACTCAGTGAACACTTTGTATGAAGAAAATTGCTGCAGTGCCTAACTCAGAGGGTTCTGGAATATGTAGAGTAAAAGTGGTACTTACTAAAGAGTCATTAATAGCAAAACATACACAGTGTGTTGCATGTAACTCGGCCAAGAGAAGTTTTATTTCTAGTATTTCTCAACCCTATGCAAACATCGTGTAACTCACAGGAAGATTAAATCTGGCCCATCGGGCTTGTTTAGAAGTGTTGGATGTGTTGCTTTTGGAGAGCCCAAAGAGCTGTGTGTGGAAAATCACAAATTCACTTCAGGCTGGTGGAGGTGTTAGACCGTATGCACAGACCGTATCACGCTGCGTGCTCTGTCAAACAGTGACTCAACCAAAGAGTGGTGAAGTAAGTGCTCTCGGATCCTTGATAGCTTTGAGTGTTAATTTTAGAAGACACAGAGCAGAACTTTGAATAAGAGTGGAAGAGGGCAGTCCAGAGATTTTCAATGGCCGGGCCCCGAGTAGATCATGCTGTTGGAGTAACGCTGGCCCTTTACAGTGGAAATCAATGAGTCCTGCTGCTCACCTCATTAGCACCTGACTTGGTAAATCCGGCTAATTATGATGTTCATTAGCTTCTCTTTCTGTTAGGAGTTTTGCTTGTTACATTTTGGGTTTTTTTCTGTCATTGTGATATTGAGAAATAGGAAGGGTTTGGAAGTGAAATATATCTACACAAAATTGGAGTCAGAATTCTTATGTGCCTTACGAAAATTTAGAGTAACTTGAATTGTAAGTGTCCGATTCCCAGTCACAAGTAATGACATTTAAACCTCTGTAGGAAATGCAATCCCTGTGCTGATGTCACCCTCTGGTTTATGATGGGACTGCTTTTGTTTCTGGGCAAGCACTCGAGTGTTTTGCTAGTGAAGCGATGATTTACTAGCGAGAGTATCTTGCCGGTCGCACCTGCTTGAACTGTCTGCGGTGTGAGTCACTGGGAGAGCCACGCTCGCGCTGCTGCTTCCAGCGCTGCTGCTTCCAGCGCTGCTGCTGCTGGGACTTGGGTTTACTGGTCCGTCACGTTCAGCAATGCAAGGTAACAGAGAACTGGTCTTGAGTTTTTGTTTCTGGGGGGTTGCCAGTTTGGGACAAATAGCTTGTAAAGAGAGCATTTCTGTTCTGGTCGGTTAGAACAGAGGGAGGGTTATTAGGGCGTTGGTGGTGTCTTGTTGCAGTGAAGCCCATCATCCTCGAGCTGCCTGAGCATGCAAACAGCTTTGGAAAAGTCTTGCAGTCCGTCAGAGAGCAGGTTGCTGTTGCTTCCTTCGGTGAATGGCTGCGGAGCATCTTCTCTGTAGCAAAGAAGTGGGGCACTGCTTCATATCTGCTGCCTCAGGGGCTGAAACATCAGCTCTTCTTAGTCTTTACCTGAAAGTCATCATGAGAGTAGCCTCTGTTAGTTAAAATTTTGACCTTCTGGTTCCTTCTTAATCTGTGACAAATCTGTTTCATGTAGGCTCCCTTGTAAATCTTAGATTTGAATGAGAGAATGAGGTTCTGTAAATGAGCCACAGGCCTGGATCAGGGGCTCTCTAATACCGTTGTTGCTTTTCTGTTCATGTGGGGGTTTTTCTGTAAAGGAGCAGTTTTCCTCTCCTTGTGAGTTTTTAGGCACGGTCAGCACATGTGGGGTGCCATGCTGCCCGCCAGCAGCGTGGTGAGCTGGTCAGAGACAGGCACGGCCCCGGGCAGGGGCATAGCTGTTGGAAACTCAGTGTGTAGCTGCGTGACATAAAGGCATTCATGAATTTTGGGAGCATTTGTGCCCCTCAAAATAGCTGCTTGCACTTAGTCTTTTGGATGTGGCACGGGTTTTCCCTTTCATGGGTACCACCAAAGACTCTCTCCAAGTGTGGCAGCATGGCATGACAGAAGTTGGAAAGCATGTTGCATCTTCCGGATTTCTTTTCAGTGCTTGCAAGGAGTTACTTCTCAGAGATTTTACATAAAATATGTGACAACTGATGGCTTCTGTTGTTTAAAATGTGCAGTACTTAATTCACTTCTAAAAGTGACTCTTTACTTAAGAGTAATTTTTAAAGGAGAAATGCTTTAACAAGGAGACTGGTTTGAAGATAACCGGCTCTGTATAGTAAAAGTAAATGACACCTGATGACCAGATCACCTAGCAGAGAAATCTTCAGCCACAGAAGGGGGAAACTTGTTTCCCTTCCGTGTTGGGCAGGCAGTGATGATGCCCTGTCTGTCCCTGCTCTGTCTCTCGTGGGCTCGGCTGGGCTGTGCTTGCAGAGCCCTACCTTGTTTCAGGAGGGCTGCAGCTGGCACATACAGCATCTCCCCGGTAACAAATTATCTTAGTTTTGTTTCGGACCACAGGCAAGCAGTTCTTGGCATGGTAACCCGAGACAATTTGTCTTTGCCAGGATTCAGCCCTTCCCCAGATTTAGAAGCTGCTCACATGCTGCGGGCTCCAGAGCTGTAATTGCCTTTGCTTGCAAGGGACACCAGCAGCTGTAGAAAGTACTTTAGACTGAGACTGTCCATACCGCTGGTGCAAAGAGCCAGCACAGGTGGAGAGGCCCACAGTCAGTGATCGGGACAGTGGGAGACACGAGCGTCATTGCAGTGTCTCCCCCGTCACCTTCCTGGCTTTCTCTTGACTCTATTGATTTTGCTGATTTTGGGGTGGAGGGCCCCAAAAGGCACAAAACTGCCTTTGGGCACAAATAACCCACAATGTGGGTTACCTTCCTCAGTATGTCTGCTTGTGCGCAACTACAAATGCTCGTGTTTGGGAGACAAAGAATCATATCAGAAAAGGGAATATTTTGACCAAATTTGGTGAAAAAATTCACTTTGCCCTTTAAGTAATAGGCTTGCATTAAATAAAACATATCTGGTTTATATATCTTTTTCTGCTACTGTAAGTCAAAATTGTTTATTAAAAAAAAATTGCAGTTGAGGAGAATTGGCACCAGAGCTGTCAGACTTTCTGGAGAAGACAGTTCACAAGGGGTCGGGCTCAGGCCGCGCAGGTTTGCTTTTCAGCATGTGCGCACAGAAGATGCGCGCTGTGACTGCGTCTGTCCCTGCAGCCTGTCCGCGGGCGCACGTGTGTCCTTGTTCAGAAGCAAGCTTGAAGCAGCCCCTCGACTGCCTTTGTGTGCAAAATAGAGGTATAATCTCATAAATCCCTGTTATTCAGGGACTACAAAAAGCTTTGTAAGCACCAACTTAAATTAGGTATCACCTCAGAAATAAGAATGGCTTCGTCCTCAATTTAAACAAACTAGCTGCCTCTAAGGGAAAGAAAAGTGAAAACTGCAGCATTAAGGCTAGAATTGTAAGAGCACTTTAGGGAAATAGAGCGGAATTCCATTATTTTGCAGTGACATCTATACTGAGATGTACAGACCCCAAGAATTAGCAATAGAGCAGTCAGATTATTTTTTCTGCATATAGGCTGTGATGTCTGTTTGAATTGCAAGATTCTTGTATGCTGAGCAGATCGAAGATGAAGGTAAATTGGCCTCAGTGTGCAGTTAGGCGTTTCCTGTCATGCTTTCATGTTTGAATTCTAGTGTATTGGATATGACCTTTATTTCATGGGGCAGAGAGATTTTGAAACGCTACTGCCAGAGCCCTGGGTTTGTGCAGTTGGGTAAGCAGTTAGGCATTTATATACGGCTGTGGGCCAGCTTTGCTGGGTTACATGGGCATAAATCAATTCCGTCCAAAATTAAACTTTCATTGCTAGATTATAATACAACATGGTTATTCTTTGGGACTCCCTTTTTCTTCCTGTAATAGCCAGGGCATTGTAAAGATCTTGCTGGCTTTCTGCATCTGGAAAGTTTAGGACATCCTAGGCTCTGTGCAACAGTTCTGTCTTTTGAGTTTGGGGCATGGATGCGTTTTCCCATTTGATCTTTGTGGTCACATGTTTGCTTCTGGAGAATACTGACCTCATGCAGGTGCCCTGTACCTCGCTGTAACTGCAATGGTGTGTGGTGTTATGAGGCTGTAGCAAAGAACGAGAAAACGTACACTGCAACAGCAAGCAACGTGCAGCACCTTATCTACCAACTTGTAGTTTCATGTACATGTCTATATACTCTCTTCAGGACTTTCTTGACAAAACCTCATCCATTTATGATCCCTTCTCACCACCTTTACTTGTCCATCAGTTCATGCAGAGAAGGTTCACAGATAAATTATACCACTTCTAAGCAATGGGCATTTCACTGTCCTAGACCTGGCGTGAAACCTGGGCCCTGGAGGCCAGCCACTGCCCATTAATTTGTTTTATATGGTTGATGACTATCTAGGATTTGTTTTGTGTTCTTGCATTGCTGTTTGTTGCCAGTAGACTGATGGTTAATGTATGGTCTGCTCAATATGTCTGAAAGGCTTGTTCAGCCCTGCACAAGCAACGAGTCCTCATTCTTGCCCAATTTTCTAGTTGAAAGAGGAAAACTAAGGGAACTTGTGGATTTGACATTGGCAGACTCTCATGATGCAATTTGTCAAGCACCCACTAGCTGATGGCATTTTTACCAGGGCTGTTGAGGCTGAGACACCACGAGCAGATGGGAGTTGTGTATGTTCCCGTGTTGGGGAAGTAGCGTGAGCTGATGGTGTGGTCCAGCCCTGGCAGCCTCTCTGCAGTGGCACTGAGAGTGCTGCTGCTGGGCTGGTGTGATGCCCACTGGCTGTCCCAAACGAGGAGAGCCTGGAGATGGTGTGTACTCGCTTTCAGCGTGCACTCCAGTGTGTTTGGTGTCACTGTTCCTGTAACTGAGCGTCTCCTTCTGTCTTAACTGGGATGACTAACGTGCTTGAGAGGAGGAGGGAGTGCGAGTCCAGAAAGCAATTGCACGCCTGTTCCTTGCTCCTTTTTAAGAATTGATATGAGCGGCCATTTCCCTGGACTGTGGCTCCTGCTCCTCCGATCACACTGAAGCTCCTGTGATCAGTCACAACGCCCTGAAACTTGGCACCAGCATCTTTCTCCCTATTATGGTCACCCTGGCCATGTGGCAGCTGCTGCCCAGCAGCCAGTTCCGAGCTGCTTGGTGCAGGCTGTTGGCTCCTGCCCATGGCAGGGGAAGGTTCCTGCAACATGGGGCTTGGGCCAGGCTGTCTCTTCTCCCAAGCCTCTTCAGAGACTGGCCAGAATCTCTTCCGGCACATTTTTAAGCCACAGGTTTCTTAATCATCTGGTAAAAGGGACTTCATTTCGCTGGGGAGAAGTTTCTGAGGTGTTCATGTCTTACTCCTCTGCTCTTGGACTTCCTCCCTCAATTAAGTGGTCTGTTTGAATCATGACAGGTCCAAACTGCCCAAATGGTTTCAATTCCCGACTTCCTGTTGAGTGCGCAGAATTTACTTACTTTGTATACATTTTGAGTAAGATTAGGAGCTGATCTCTTGAGCAAACATTTGGTTCTTGAGCAAATGTTCGGTTTTAATGTCAGCAGAATGGCGCAGGCTGCTTGTTCTGAATGTGTCCGAAGAGCTCTGCTGCTGGTAGCTGCGCCCTCGGTCGAGCTGCCCTCTGCAGAGGGAGGGTTTTGTTCAGAACCTGAAATAGTTAATTAACCCTTACAGGTGTTCAGAAATAAATTTTAAACTCTGAAATCATTCCCTCCTTTCTTCCTGGGCAGAGTTTTTCATTTTATGATTGTGTAATAGGGACTCTTAGGCTTCTTTCTCTGGCCCTGGTAGAATTAACTTTCCCTAAAGAAAATAAATCTAGAGCAAGGGCTGAATTGTCTGTTGCCTTTCTCCTTCTCAGCCTGCACGCTGCTGTGCCTCTGTTGGGGTTTTGGAAGGTGGGTAGACACGGGATTGGCATTTCTCACTGGTGGTGTTTGAACAGATCTTCTGTTTCTCTTCCTCCAACCACATATCTTCGTGCTCACTGCCCAGATGCTTCAGCTCACAGCTGGATTCAGGGCACCTGCTCGGATAGAAAGGATGTGAGGAGGAAAGGGACAGAAGTAGCTGAAAACCAAATGCAAAGCAAGGTCTCTGCCACAAGAAATTACAGTTTGAATCTCAGATGGGCAAACCCGCTTGGTTTTCCACTGCAGCATGGAAAATTGGATTTCCCTGCAACTGCGGCCTCATTAAAAAGAGATTCTTTCTTTAAAGGGTAGAGAAGGGACAAAAGTCCCAGTGTGCACAAATACTGGCATAGAGTTTTGTCCCTTTACCTTGTATGGGGATGCTGCCTTGTGAGAGCCTGACTTATTAGCAGCAGGTTTTCCTTTCACATAGGAAAAGTTTTGTTTTGTTTCCTTATCTTAGGAGAAAGAATAAGGAATTTAGTACTAGAGGAAAAAGGTCTATGAACTCACTGGTGTTATGAAACCAGAGCAAAGTTTTGGAGTTCCTTAGGACCCTGAACTTCCCAACAGCCCTGCGCCCCCAATCCTAGGCACAACCGCTCACGGCCCGGGGCTGTGGAGGTTTCTTGCAGACCCAGCTGTGTCTACTGGCGTGGCTGTGAGCACATCAAGGCCAGAACTATTTCCATGTGCAGGTAGCTGACTCTGCGCATGGTCTCGCTAAGGTTTATTGGCCTTCCTGAGGGACCTGGCCAATCATTTATGGTAATTCAAAAATTTGATTTAAACTTTAAAAAATCATTGCTGCTTTCCAGATCCAGCAGGTACTTAGACCAGGCGTCAGTGGTCATTTTCCTCCCAGAATCAGTGTTACTGGTGTTACAAGGAAGCATGAAAGTGAGCCTGGCCTCCTGGAGATGCATCCTGTCACCTCCTCCTCTGTAGAATTATGCTGGTATAGAAAATAAATATTAGCATACCTATTGTGCCATGTCACTAATGTGTAAAGTGATAAAGATGCTTCCTGTCTCAAGCTGTGTGTCAGCTGTTTGAGGAAGAGGGCACCTCTTACTGTATTTACCAGAGTTGGGCTTCGTCTCTATTAGGTCTTCCAGTGCTCTCAAACACTTGTGACCTCCCTCCTCCTCCTCTCCTCTCCTTTGGGCAGGGCTGGGCTCTGCCTACCTGCCCTTAGCAGCACCTTCCTGGAACCCTCTTGCTCCATGCAGGCAGTGCTGCCTGCGAAGGCACCGCTCGCCTTAGGTGTGCCCGCGCCCCTGCCCGTGCTGCCAGGTCCTGGTGTGGGTCCAGCGCGGTGGTGGTGGCCGTGCCCTTCGCCGTCGCTCACCGTGGACCAGGCGCGATGTCTCGGTCATGGCTGTGCTGACAGCTGGGCTCCCTGCAGGGCGCCTCTGGGCAGGCTGTGGGCTCACATCGGGAGAGATTTTCTCACATTGGTGGGACATTTGTGCTTTTAGCACTTAATCTATATGCAGAGCTGTCAGGAGGAGTCCATGTGATGTGGTTTTGCTCTTTGGATGGAGGGCACCTCAGAGATCCCTTCTGAACATTAGGAAACCCTCAATTTGCTGTTCTAAGACTGTATTAAAATCGCGCAATGATCTAGGTCTACCTTGTGATTTGTCAGAGGCTGTAACAGTTTCTCCTTCCTCTCCAAGTTGTGGGCATTTTCAGGAAGCTGCCTACCTTGCTGAGCAAGGGTGACTGACAGCACTTACCTCATTTGAAATGCAGGGTGTTTCCTTACAACTGTGACAGCCATTTTGCTAAATCTGTTGTGTTTGGAGTTGGTCTGCCTGTGCTTGGGGATTTCCCTGCACTGCAGCTTGCTCAGTGGAGCTTGATGTGTGGCCTTGCACCCAGCTGACTCTGAGAACCAGATTTTCCCTTCGTGTTGGAGAAATGGCCTAGAGCATCCTCCCGTTGTGCCGGGGGGGAGCTGCCAGGTGAGGCCCGTGACTGTGCTGATGGTCCCTGCAGGGACTCTGCTCCTCGCTGCGCCAGAGCCCCCCGAGCAGCCCTTCATACTGGAGATCTCCGAGCTGTCGGGGGAGGCGAGGGCCGAAGGCAGTGTGGAGGGGAGGTCTGAGGGCAGGAAGTGACTCAGTGGTGCTGCGAGCAGGCGGGTGAAGGTGTGATGCAACTCCTGAGGGTGCTCGTGCAGGCTGGGTCACCCTGATGAAACGCTCGGCACCTTTGTGGGAAGCTGCCCCCAGCCCTCCCCGAAAGCAGGGTCCGCTTTAACAGCGGGTGGGGACGTTGTTCCCCCTGCACCAGGTCTACAGCTGCGCTCGTGGGTTTGGGTACAGAGAGAGGCAGCAGCGTAAGGAGGTGCGGGAAACCTGTGTGGTGCCCCATGGGGCTGGACCCCCTGGAGAGCCCGGGCCGTGCGCCGTGACCCAGAGCAGAGCCGCGGGAGCGGGGTCAGGAAACGTGGACCGAAAATGTTCCCGGCCTAATGGGGGGGCTGGAGCTGCTCCTCAGCAAGCAGCTGGTTTCCCTTTTAGGGTCAATGGCAGGCAGAAACAATTTCACACAGATTCCAGGACCCATAATGGTTCTGGAAAGCCAACGGGAACAAAAAGCGTTCTTCTCCTCTTCTGACCTTGGAGTGCGTCAAGGACCGTCTTCCAAAGCCTTGTCCCTGGACGGTTTCGTCCTTACATGGGGAACGCTCGCCTGTCCCAGCGTGGTTGAGCTGTCTCTTCTGCGCGTCTCTAGGTGCGAGCTGCCGCTGCGCGAGCTGTGCTCAGGGCAGCCCAGGGAAGACGAGAACAGGCAGGGACCTGACAGACGGTCAGAGGCAGGTCTATTCCTGCGTCCTGGGAAGATTAAGTGTTTCCCTAGGAATAGCCTTATGGGTTGCTCTGGGATCACTTTGTGGAGCAGCTGGTTGTGACCTGACAACGAACAACAAACTGGTGTGAAGTTACACAGGGTTGTAGGTTCACCCTGTACGTGAGACCTCGCGCTGAAGGAGTTCATTGTAGCAGGAATCGTCTCAAAAGGCCAGTTAAACCCTTAAGTGATTGTGTGCAGCAGGAAGCCTGGCCCTGGATGGTCTGTCCTGTCTCCTTTGCATACGAGCTCCCTAGTTTATAGACACTAAAATTAATGTAATAATCTCCTGGGGCTGTTGCTAAGCCATCTGCTGTGTTGCTGCGGACAATGACACGGGGTGGTGTTAGGTGCATGTTACTCTCTAATTAGAAAGTGGGCTCTGCTGTGCGTCCTTGACAAATTGCTGACCTTTCTCATACGTGAAGCTATTCTGAGCTCTGTTCCAGACTGATCAGATTTGCATCCCGGAGCACTCTAAATGTTGTTTGTGAGAGGAGCTCTTGTTCCCAAAGCTGTTTGTTCATGGGCACAGGAGAGGAACTGAACTTCCTTTCCTCCGTGAGCACGACTATATCTGTCAAAGGGAAAGGGTAGGCAGCTGGCAGGCATATATCTGTTGTTTATTTTTGCCCTCAGACAGCCAGCGAAACAGCTGAGAGAAACCCCCCCATCCAGCTCCACTGTCCCCACGTACGAGGGACCTGCCTCAGGAGACCCGGTGCCCCAGGGACCACTGCCAGCTGGTAATGGGCAAGCAAACGCTCCTGTGGTTTCAGGGTAACACCTTGGTTAGTACTTGAAGGCTGTTGGTTCCCTCAGCCTAGCACACAGCTAATGTTTACAGGGTGGTGCAGCCTGCAGAGTGTGAGCACATGCTAATTAGCACGCATAGTGGCTGCCTATATTGCGCCTTCTAAATCTGAGCCTCAATTAAAGGGTTTTTTTAATGCATTTTAAAATGCGTTGAGACTCCACCTTTTTTCTTCATGAATGGAGACAATTTCCAGGTTCCTCATTACAATCACAGTAAGAACTGTGGGCTTTTGTACTGTTTCTTTTACGCTCTTTCTTTTGTCCCACCTTCCTCTTCCCTGTGCACTTGGTCTCTGGCAGTGCCATGTCCTCAGGGGTGAAGATGCAGAGTTTGCTTTGGCGTTGCACAGGGCTTTGACACCGCTGCCCAGCGCTGCGTGTGAGACCAGAACAAAGAGAGCAAACAGCTTATCTAATATAAATAACACTGAGCAAACTTCCTGGGCCTGTTCTTTTTTCTGTGGAAAAGGCAGCATGGAGGCTGTTCTCGGAGCAGTCTCGGCCACGTGATGCTCCCGGGCCTCGCTCCGCTGTCAGTCCGTGCCTCTGCCAGCCCGCCCGGCTGCCGCGGCCCGGGGAGCAGGAGCTGGGCTGGCGCAGCGTGCGACGGCCACGGGCAGACTTTGGGGAGAAGCTACTCAAAGCAGAGGCAAGCGTGGCACGCTGCTTTAGGGGCTTCCTCAGTATATAGTTTTCAGAGGGTTTATGCAGTTTTCACTTCCCCCCTCTGCAGTGTTGCTCAGCGCTGCGGGCTCCCGCCGGTGCTGCCACGGTACCGCCGGTGAGCTGCGGCCAGCACAGGGCTACCTGCGGGTCCTGGTGGGCTCAGCAGGGCCAGCGGCCCCTCGCTACCAGGAGCCTGGGTGACAAACAGCATTTGGGATTGAAATGTTCCTATCCTGTCGCTATTTTTTTCACTCCCCGTTTGGCTCATGGCGACCCCTCAGCCGCCTCAGGGGAGCGGGGCTGGCTCTGCCCATGCCACGGCCCTGAGCTCTTGCTGTGGAGCTGCTGCTCATGGGGTCCCAGGGGTGCCTGTGGGGCCGGGGGTGGTGCAGGCCCGGGGCAGCAGCACCTGCCTCGCGGGGTGTTCAGGGGTGCAAGCGCCCCGGCAGTCCTTGGCTAGGTTTTCCTTCCCTCGTGTTTCCTGGCGTCCTCTGACCCCATGTTACAGGACCACAGAGATAAAGCGCAGCCCGTTGAGCAAACATGGCAGCTCTGGCGGTACCCTGGCTCCCAGGGTAGGAGTGCTCGTTAGAGGCCCTTTTATTACAGACACACCTTGGAAAGTTCCCTTCAGCAGGGCTGGGAGGAGGAGGGTTAGTAATTTGATTTCACTCTTTGCCAGAGAGAAAGGTCCCGGGTGGGTTCAGGGAGCGAAGGCAAGTGGGGTGGCAAAGGAGGAGGCAGTGGCTGAGGAGCGGCCAAGAGCCGCGTGGGGTGCTGGGGGGGGCACAGGAGCTGCTGCCCGGCTGGGCAAGCGCCTCGTGGGGTGCCCGGAGCGGGGGGTGCTGGGGGCCAGCAGTTTGGCGCCCTGGCACCCACCTGGCTCCCCTGTACAAACCTCCCCGAGTGCCTGCCCTGTCTCCAGTAACAGACTGGGAACTGCCCAGCCCGGTGCAGGCAGCAAGTCTGGGGCAGCCGGCTGGGCTCTGGGGCTCGGTGGGCTGGTGGCCCCAAGCCCGCGCTGCTTGCAGGGACGCGCCGTGGAGCCGCAGCCACGCACGCCGGGCTGCCGCGCTGGGGGCATGGGGCGGTCAGCGGGGCAGGCAGCGGCCAGGGCAGCAGCTGGGTAGCGAGAGCGTCTGAAAAGAGACTTTGTTCCCCCTCTGTTGGTCACGTAGCCATGTGGGAACACTAGATTTATTCACCGGCAGGCCTATCGCACATACCAGGCTTGACAACAGCTGGGAGCTCTGTGGCTTGACCAAGAATAGCCCTGGGGAGCTCGCTGCCGTGAGTCAGAGCTGTCTGGATCGGCTCCTGCCCCGGAGGGAGACGGCCGCTGCGGCCGGGGAGCCTGCGAGGAGGGAGGCGCGGAGGCTGGCGGTGAGCTCCTGCCCCATTAAATGCTGAACTGGAGATTGAGCCATAACAGCTCTTTCTGAAGTGGGTGGGTTCTTGAAGAAAACTGCAGCGTGCGGCGCTTTGCAGCTGACGGCTCAGATGTAATTCCATGGGCTTGTCTACACTTGATAGCAACCTGTATTAAAGAAGGGTGTGATTCTGCAAGTGGAAAACTCCATATTTAGGAATAACCAGGTTAAACCAAACAGAAGGAAGATACTCTTCTTCTGGAGTTAGTGCTCCAAAGAAAGCAAAATTGTTCCACAAACCTCTTGTCTGAGAGGAGACAGGGGGCAGCCGGGGATGTCCAATCTGCATGTGAAACCCCAACACCTCTACTGCTTGTAGAGCACCCACCCCCCCAACACTTTCTCCCTGAAGAGTGTTTGTAGTTGGACAACATGTGCAAAACAGCTTGCTGGGACGTGGCTTCACAGCCGGGCACGGTGTGGGGTGCCCGATTTCTGCTTCCCTGGGGAGCAGCTGCTTTAAAGTTCTGGAGAAGTTCCAGAGTCTGGAGCACTGCAGCCCCAGCAGGCTCAGAGGCTGTCGGGAGGAATCTTGCTGGTGGTGCAGGACCGTGCCGGTGGCTGAGCGGGGGTCTCTGCAGCGCGGCCTCAGGGTGGCTGCCTCTGATGTGACAGGGGATGTGCACCCGTGCGGCGTGTGCATGGTCCTGTTTTCGGTGCCAAATCAAAACTTTTCATGCAAAAAAATTCTCTCTTTTGGTCATCCTTTACACATTGCTTCCCAGCAAGGAGGCAGGCAGCGAGAAGCTCAGCTGCCTGCTGACGTGTCTGGGTTACTCTGAGTGGTGCCCCGGTGCTCCGACTGTTTGAACTGGAGCACAAATCTGAAGCACGATTCATCGCAGGCCCCGGGTGTGCGCAGGCTGTTTTGGCAGCACGTACGGCCCCAGAGCAGGTGCGGCAGCTCGGGTCTGCGTCCTGCCCTGATCGCAGCGGTCGCTGGCTGGGCGGGGGACGCGTGGCCCCTGGGGATGGCGGGGCCGTGCAGGGGCATCTCGTGAGTGGCTGCTGACCCAGCATCTCTCAGCAGGCGAGGGAGGCCCTCAGACCGGCACCATGACGGAGTGCTTCGACTGCGACAACTGCAAGGAGTCCCTGTACGGGCGCAAGTACATCCAGATGGACAACGGCCCGTACTGCATCCCCTGCTACGACGCCCACTTTGCCAACACCTGCGACGAGTGCAAAGAGCTGATCGGCCACGACTGCAGAGTGAGTACGGGACCCCGCGGCCAGGCAGGGCGGCTCCTGGGGCGGTCGGTCCCCTCCTCACCTCGGCTGTCCTCCCCAGGAGCTGTACTATGAGGATCGCCATTACCACGAGCACTGCTTTCGTTGCTTCCGCTGTGACCGTTCCCTGGCCGACGAGCCCTTCACCTGCCAAGGCGAGGAGCTGCTGTGCAATGACTGCTACTGCAGCGAGTTCTCCTCCAAATGCATTGCCTGCGAGAAGACAGTCATGCCAGGTAGGAGCGGGCAGGCTCGCGAACGGCAGGTTGTTCCTGGTCCCAGCAGCGTCGGCCGGGGCTGCAGGGTCCAGCACCAGGGCAGCAAGGAAGAGCCGAATTTCTGCTCTCCTGCCTCCCTGGCACTGCCTAGAGTGGGTCGGGCACGTTGCTTGTCTAGCAAGACAGCAGGATCCAGAGCTGTAGTCACCACAGCAGCCCTGTCTGTTCCCCTTTTTCATGGGGAAGGAGCTTGGGAGGAGATAACAAAAGGTTTCCTGGGCATTTTCTGGTGTGTGCTGACGAGAAGGGAAGGAATGACTGAAGGCGTGTGAGCGTCTCTGGAGATGGCCCGAGGCAAAGGAGTGTCTTTGCTTGGCCGTTCTGGCACTGTCTTCAGATGTAGGTTACGACAGGCGTCGGTGCTGGGCGCGTGTTCCCGCAGCCCTCCCCTGGCAGCAGTGGGGTGACCCTGGGGCCTCCCCTCTGCAGCTGCCTGCAGCCCTGTGCTGCCGTGGGTGCACCCCCTGAGCAGCTGGGGGTGCAGCTTGTCCTGCGCAGTCTCCTGTGTCCCCCGTGTGTGCCTGTGCTGCGTCCTCCTGTCACAGCCAACGGCTCTCTCCGCAGGATCCCGTAAGCTGGAGTACAACGGACAAACCTGGCACGAGCACTGCTTCATCTGCAGCAGCTGCCAGCAGCCCATCGGGTCACGATCCTTCATCCCAGACAAGAAGGATTATTACTGTGTCCCCTGTTATGAGAGCAAGTTCGCTCCTCGCTGCACTCGTTGCAAAAAGGTACGTCTGGACGGCCCAGAGCCCCCGCGGTCTCTGCTCCAGGACGTGTTTGCTCCCCGCTCCTGCCTGAGCCCCAGCAGAGAAGGGTTCAGGCGCCGGCGCCCCGGCTTGCCGCTGCGTCCCGTTTCCCCGTGCCCACTGTCACAGCGCGCCCTCTCTCCCCGCAGACCCTGACCAAGGGAGGAGTGACCTACCGCGACGAGCCGTGGCACAAGGAGTGTTTCGTCTGCACAGGCTGCAAGACCCCCCTGGCCGGGCAGCAGTTCACCTCCCAGGACGACAACCCGTACTGCATCAAGTGCTTCGGGAACCTCTATGCCAAGAAGTGCAGCGCCTGCACAAAGCCCATCACAGGTGAGCAGAAGGGCCCTGGTTACGGGGCGCTTTGCGGAGTGGGGCACAGCCCCCCTGCCCTGCTTCCGGACAGGCAGCTGCCCTCTTGAGTGCGTGTGGCCCCAGGGTGCTCCCGCCCACTGCCACCCCGCAGTGCTCAGGTGTCTCCGGGCACTTCAGGCCTCCCCAGGACAATCGCTGGGTGGTGCAAGGTGCCCTCAGGCACATCCCCCACAGAAACAACTGCAGCCGCCTTCTGAGAAACCCCCTGAGAGAGGAGCTCTCTGTGGCAGTGCTCCGAGGGCCACTTGTGACCCTTCCTCTGCACCTTTCAAAGAAGCGACCTGTGCCCCTTGGGAGGAATTCCCTCTGCCCAGGGGAGAAGGCTCCTGAAATGACCCCTCACAGCATGATCTCCTGTCTCCAGCTTGCCTTGTTTGGGACAGGCTCCATGTCCTGAGGAGGGATTGCTGACAGACAGGGAAGGCCAGAGACTTCCAGCCGCAGCTGGAGCAGCAGCTGCTGCAGGGGAGTCCAGGCTAAGGCAGGGGAAGCCGGGGGTCCTCCTCTGCAGAAACCCCTGAGAGGGTCTGGCCTCCTTCCTGTCCTCCCCCTCTGGACCTTTCCCTTTGCCGCTCTGTTTCTTGCTGCTGGGAAGGCAGAAAAAGCCCTGACTCAGCTGGTGACTCAGGGGATGACTCTGGCTGAGGACAGGGCAGCTCCTGGGCACCCCCCTTCCTGTCTGGTCCTTATCAGTTTGTCGCAGTCCCGGGGAGAAGGGGGTCACAGCCCACAAGTCCGGCCGCTGCCAGCGGAGGAAACAAGCTGCCTGCTGTGATACAGCGCTGCGATGGTGCAGCTCCGCTCCCTGCTCCTCTCTGGGGAGAAAATGATGATTCTGGTCTGAGGATCTCAACCCTGCAAAATCTGGTGTGAAATCGTTTTGGTCCTCTCCCCCACCATGAGTGGAGATTCGTGTTTCAGACGTGTTCGATACTGGGGGGTGTTTGGGTGCCGCAGCGCAGCACTGCGTGTGAAGACCTGACTCGGAGATGAACAGGCCAAGACTTGGTCTGCGTGGAGAGCTCATCCCGGTTTCCCCAGGGTTCCAACGCTGCTCTCTGTCCCTCCCACAGGCTTTGGCGGGGGTAAATACGTCTCCTTTGAGGACCGTCACTGGCACCACAATTGCTTTAACTGCGCCCGCTGCAACACCTCGCTGGTCGGGAAAGGCTTCATCCCTGACAACGATGAGATCCTGTGCCGCGACTGCAGCAGCGACCTATGAGCCTCCGAGGACACCGCGGGGCAGGCGCTTTCTCTATTCTTCAGGGCCTTTGTGCCAGACGCCCCGACAACATTTCAGGGGCAGGGCACGAGGCACAGGAGATGGGGGCTGACCCCGAACCGCGGTGTGGTCAGGGGGTTCCTGTGCCCCTCCCTGAAGGCTAGAGTACGCTATGCTATGGCTCTGTGCAGAGTCAAAGCTAAATAAATTTGAAAAAGGAGCTTCAAGACCCCCCCATTATTTACTCTTTCCTTTTGCTTCCTGTCTGACCAGGCACGAGCTGAGCCCAGGGCCCCAGCTGAGCAAAGGGCAGCAGCAGCAGCTTCAGTGTTGGGCTGCTGGATCTGCACGCTGGCAGCACGTGTTTGCTCCCCCTGGCACAGCGCTGGCTCTTCTCTCTTCCCCAAGTGCTTCCCCTGCTCTGTGTGACACAAGGCAGCAGCTCCTGGTCGGTGTGGCCTGGCCCGCGTGGCGGGCGGCTTCGCAGCGCAGCCTGGCCGGTGCGGCTGGCCCGTGGCCACCCGGGCGCGACGGGCATGCTCTGCCCCGTCCGGGAGGTCTGGGGACACCGGGCTGGAGCGTGGCCAGGAGAAGAGCAGGTGTCCTGCCAGAGAGGATCCACCTCCAGATTTCTGTAGCCAGCGGTCCACAGGCCAGGCCCTTTACTCTGCAGAGGTGCTCTCGCTCCATGTGGATGAGCAGCTCAAATCGCTCGCAGGTACGGTGCGTTCTGCCCCCGCCACCTCCCCGCCCTGTTCCCGGCTGCCTGTGCCGCGAGCTCCCGCAGCTGCCTCTGCGTTCCCTGGGCTGGAGCCGGTGGGTCCTGCCGCACTGGTGGTGCCCCCCGGCGTGCACCTGGCTGAGAGCACCGAGGGGTTTATTCCTGCTCCATCCCTCTGACGGGGAGCCCTGGGACGGGGGCACAGGTAATACCGAAGGCCTCCCGTTAATTCGGGGAGGGGAGTGTCACCCACAGGCTGTGGCCATGCTGGGTGGCTGCCGGGGGGTCTGCGGGAGCTCGGAGATTGGCCATGGGGCACTTGGGGTGTCCACGGCCTGATCCTCCCAGGGCTGAGTGTCCCCCACCCCGCCAGGCTGAGAGCGGTGGCTGCCCCCGCCATGCTCGTCCCTCGCTCTGTCCCACATGAGAGGCAAAGCCAAGGTGGCACCTGGGCTGCCCTAGGGAGGGGCTTGGCATCTCCGCATGCCTGCGTTGGCCCTGACTGTGCAGAATAGGACACCTGGAGCCATCCAGACTCGCACGAGGGCTTGAGCCGTCCTTGCCCCGTGGCTGAGCTGGCTCTGGGCCCCCCTACGGCCCCTCTGCGGTGGGGTGCTCGTGCCTGCCTTTTCTCCACCTCCCTTTTGCTTCTGTCTCGCTGGGGCACTTATGCTGACCCTGCTTTCCTGCTTAGACACCCACGTGCTTTTCTGGAAGCATCTTGTGGTTTTTTTTTTTCCTTTTGTACTCTTTCGTTATGAATATCTGTCATTTTGTAACCAACTACAGGATGAAGGGGCTAGCTCCCCCCCCTGCCAGGCTTCACTTAGGAACAGAAAATGTTATGCATGTTGAAGTGTTATTAACTCTGTATGCAGATCCTTGTTGAACTCTCATTTGAAAGCTTTGATGCAGGCAAATCAGAGTTTGTGTGTTTGCTATTCTGAGGAGCTTGGAGCAGTCTCTAGAAGGAAGTGTCCTAAACCTCAGCCTCCTGTGTATTTCCTACGGCTTTATATAATAAACCGTTTTAGTGCCGCTTGCTCTCGTGTGTTTCTCGACCAGCAGGCACGGGGCAGAGCGCTGTCGGTGTCGTGGCTCCGTGCTCAGCCTCGGCCTCGCCCCTGACCCCGCGCTCGGGATGGCCGATCCCCACCGGGCTTCACGCCTCCCCCTCCCCAAACCACTGGCCCAGCATCAGCCGTGCCAGTCCCCTGGGCCTTGGCAGAGGAACAGCAGCTCCCTCTTCCTGCCGTGGAGCTGCGGCGGGTGCCCGGTGCCCAGGCTGCCTGCCTGTCTGTGCCTGCCATCTGTCTGGGCAGGCTCTTCCGCAGGACGGGCCTGAGCAGGGCTCGGCCGGTGCTGGTGCTGCGCGGGGCGATGCCTCCGGGCCAGCCGTTGGGTCGGGCTCGGCAGCAGCCGCGGGAGCTGGTCTGGATCGCTGCGATACCGGGTCGCATCCCACTGTGCAGACACGCTTCCTTCCCCCGTGAGACACGCTCCCCAGTCTGCGCATGCAGGCTCTCGGGAGGAGGTTTGGTGGGGAAGTTGCTGCAGTCTCCAGTCGGGGTAGCAGTGGTCTCCTTCTGGCAGCCTTCCCGGACCGCTGTGTGCTCATTACTCACTTTTATCAGCCGGGGAGCCATTTATTCCCCTAACATCTGAAACTATTTTCCGCAGATTCCTTCACATTTACTAACAGCTGCCACGACTTCCTCTGGGCTTGCCTGCCTGGCCCCAGCGCCCCTCCGTGCCCCCTGCGCCCTGGCTCGGCTCCTGCGGCTGCTGCTCCGGCGGCACGACGGGCACAGCCTGCGGGGCCGGGTGGGACCGCAGCGCCGACTCTGTGCGTGCACCTTCCCGCTTCCTTCAAAGACTCCTGCCCTGGCAGCCAACGGGCTTTTCCAAGTCAGATTTTTGTTGCTGTTGCTGCCCTGTGACCTGGGCAGGGCTCTGGTTTTGCTGCTGCTCGGCCCCAAAGGGTGAGCGAGCGGCTCCAGGCCTGGAGGTTTCCAGCTGAGCCTCTCCTCCAGCAGCAGCACCACAAACCCTTGTTTCTGCAGCGCTGTTTCCAGGGATTAACCACAAAAGGTTTCTGTACAAAGGGCCCCCGGGCTCCTCTTTCAGTCAGCCTCAAGAGCCTCACGTTTTTAGCCAAAAAAGGAAATGACCCAGCTGCACGTAGCACTGGAACATCTGGATTTTATCCCTGTCATGAATGGGTCATGGCTATGCACGGCCCCGTGCCTGATTTACGGGAGGGGGAGGGTGATGTCATGCACAAACATCCCCCAAGACTCCCAGAGTGTGGGTCTAAAACAGTCATGAAAATATTATTAAGCACAGGCGAACGGTGCAGGGGGGAGGGCAGGGCCGGGGCTGCTGCGTGGGGTGAGGCGGGAGCGGGGAAACTTGCTGGGAGTCCAGGGCAGCACTGGGGGTTTAGAAAGAGGCCCCAGCATTACCCAAATGTGCCCGAGCTGTGCTCGCCTGCACCCCCAGCACAGGACCGGGGACTGCGTTTGCAGCCCCCGTGGGCAGAGCTGGGTCCAAGCCGCTGCCTGCACCGGCCCCAGCAAGGTGTCCGAAAGGGCTGCGGGCCCCAGGCCAGGGCGAGGGCAGGGGCGAGAGCAGGGCCCTGCCATGGACTCGCTGGTGCAGCCGCAGGGATGGGGACAGGGACGGGGACACGATGCTCCCCTGGTCCTTGGTGCCTGGAAGCAGCTCCGTGTCACAGCCTGGGGCGCTCAGCGGTGAGGGCGGCAGCTCGCTGCGGGCCAGGCAGCGGTGCCCGTGCAGGGTGTGCGCCAGCCGTGTGCTTCCTGCCCTGGACACGGACACGGCGGCTGCTCCTGGCTCGGGCTCCGCCGCCGGCAGCGGTTTCACTTCCCGGGGTTTTGTTCTCTTTCCAGCCAGTTTCCCCGAGGAGAGCTGAGCTGCCGGTGTGTTGGGTACAGCCTGTGCCGGTGTCCGGGGGCTGATGGGAGATGCAGAGCCGGGAGCGAGCTCTGCCTGCTCCTGCCTGCAGTTGGGCAGGAGGGAAGGGCCGGTTTCAGCTCCCAGCTGCCGTCTGCCCCTTTTCTGGCTGTGGCTGCACAGGTTCAGACAGCGTGTCAGATTCCTGTGCCTTGTCTGAGCTCCCCGAACTGAGCACGAACCTGCCTTGGCTGCCCCTGCGTCCCCCCAGGTGACCGCTCAGGGGGCCACGCTGGGGCCAGGGCGGGGCTGGAGGCTCGGGCTTGGCCCCACAACGGGAACAGGCAGGTCCCAGGGCAGTCGCTGCAGGGCCCAGGGCTGGTGGGAGAGCCAGTGTTAGCTGCCCTTTGTCTCTGGTGTTAGGGTAGGAATGTGGTTACAGCCAGGCTGAACCCCGCAGGCATCCCGTGAATCCCCCCCAGAGGTTGTCCCTTTGTCCCCACCCTGCCAGGGCAGCCCTAGTGAAGGTCCTGGGGAGGTGGGGAAGGAGCTGTAGCTCAGCACAAGTGGGTTTGCCCCCATCATCCCACCTTCCCTTCCTGGAAAAGTGCCATGTCCCTCCCTGGTCTGTCCTGCCACCACGGGCACAAAGGCTGCTGCTATGGCACCGGGCACCGAGGGGGCTGCAGGGGCTGTGCTGCTGCCCGGGATGGAATGGGACCTCCCGGAGCAACCGCCACCCTCCTCATGCCAGTGGCCACACGGCTGGGTGGGACATTGCTAGATTTCAACCCCTTCCCTTTCCAAGGATGAAGTTTCACGCAAAGGGAAATGGAAGAACACTAAGTTCAGAATCTTATCTCCATTTTTATTTTTAGACAGGCATTCATGAGGAAGAAATGACATACTTTGGGGCCGCCTGTAGTGTAAGAGAGTAATTAAAGACAATATTCTTACCTCCAGTATCATTCTCCCCTCAATGAACTGGCTGTTCCCAGGGCAGGATCATGTTTGTCTGCCACAATGAAGCCCAATTTTTTTGTTGTTGCTTTTGGCTTAAAGTAATTTACCATGCATGGTAGAAAAATATGAATAATTTATTTGTGTGCTAAAATCTAATTATAACTTTGCATTTGGCGAAATGGGGGCAAAGCCCTGGCATGATCTCTCCTTGGTGTTTAGGGTGGATCTGAAGAAGGTGATTAAAATCCAAGTGAAAGTGGGAGGTTGCAGCCACGGTTTCCGTGGGCCGACTCTGCCAGGATCGTGTCATTCAAGCGCAGTCACGTTGTTAAAAGCCTGTCAGGAAACAAAAGTCTGCGCTTCCCAGGTACCAAGGGCAAGAGCTCTGACCCATGAGAGACAGCGAGGGCTGCACACCTGATCCTACCTGCTTCCTTCTTCCAGGCGTGTTCCGGTCGTGGAACGCTGCTGACGCCGTCAGCTGAGGCAGCCGCTGGCGTCCCTCTGGCCGCAGGGGCTTGTGCCGCGGTGGGGCCCGGGGCAGCACCCAGGTGACGGGGGCACCCGGCAGGGCCAGGCCTGGGCTCTCTCACCTGCCCCGCGCCCAGCCCTCACCCCACTCCCAGCCGCAGGAGGGGATTTACCAGCCGCGTGCCGTGGACAACAACCGTGTCCGGGCTAAGCGACCGCTGTGAGCGAGGCCCCTCCGTCCCCCTTCCCGGGGCTCCAGAGCTCCCGCAGCAAGAGGAGGTGGAGGTGGCCTGCAGGTAGCTCGGAGCCTGCGCGCCCCTGCCCTGGCTCTCAGCACGCGGCGCGCTGTGGGCTGGAGCCCCGCACTGCCCCCGCGCTGCCCCTGGTGCCCCTGCACTGCCCCCAGTCCCGGGGCAGGCCCTGGACTGAGCAGTCGCTCCCCAACAGCTTGGCCACGGCCCCGCCGCTGCCTGTGGCTGCCTTCTGCTGCCAGAGGGGTCCTGGAGCGCGCGGGGCGAACGTTTACTTGAGCAAGCTCACCGTAATTTTGATAAGGTGATTAAAGCCATGACATTTTCCAAGTCCTTCTCCCTGTTTTCTCTGTCCTCGTTGCCTGCGCTCCGCAGCGGCGCCGCAGCAGAGGGGTGGGTGCGTGCGGGAGGGCGGCTGGCGCTGGATGGCTGGGGCGGGGGGGGGGGGGGGGGGGGCGCATGCCCCGCGCTTGCACGGGGGTACGAGCGAGTTTTGGAGCCGTTGTCCTTGGGGGGACTTCAGGCACGCGTGCGACCAGGCCGGATGCTGCGCTGAGTTTCCAGGACGTGCCGAGGCCGTTCCAGAGCACACACAGTCTGTCTGCGCACACATAACGCCCCAGGGAGAGCCCCGCTGGCAGCTCCGCACTCGTGGGTATCTGCTCAGCCTTCCCCTCCGCCATTCCCCTCTCTCCCACCTTCTGACACCAGCCCAGCCCCTTCCCACCCTCAGGACAGCCCGAGGCTGCTGCCCACCGAGACGGGAATGGTTTCGTGCCGTCTCCTGCCTTCAGCTTTGCCTTCCCCGCTTTGCTGTCGCTTTTTGAGAAAGGTCACGGTGCCTCCAAGGGCCGCTCCTGATCCCAAACCCAGTGCCAGCATCTCGGGGCAGCCTGTGCCACCAAATAGGGCCGGGGCTGGGCAGAGCCGCGGGCAGGGCTCCCGCCTGCAGAACCCCCCGGGGCTGGGGCCGGTCGCTGCCGGGAAGGACCGGCAGGACTCCCGGGAAGGACCGGCAGGACTCCCGGGAAGGACCGGCAGGACTCCCGGCAGGCGGGCAGGGCTGTGCAGCCGCGCCGCTCTCGTGGGCCCCGGGCTCGCCCTCCGCTCCCGGCGGCTCCGAGCCCGGCTGCTCCACCCGGACCAGCACCTCCTCGGTGGCTGCTCCGTGACCTGGGCTAACGGCCTCACGCCACGCGCCGCTCTCCTTCGCTCTGATTTACTGGTCCGGAAGCACAAGCGGTCGCCACGGCGGGCTGCCTGCCCCTCGCCGGGGGTCCCTCGCCAGCCCCTTTTCTCTTCCGACCCCAGACGTGTGTCCCCTCCTGTGTGTCCCCTCCCCAGAGACGGGCCCTGGGCTGGGGGAGGCGGAGGGGCACGGCCCGCACACACCTGCCCGGACGGGGCTCGGGGCTCCGGGCTCGGGGCCAGCGCAGGGCACGGGGTGTGCTGCCAGCGCGGGGCACGGAGCCCGCTGGCGACAGCGCTGGTGGAAATGGCGGAGGAAGGGGGTGCTGGGGAGCTCCGCCAGCCCCCCCGCGGGCTGCAGTGCCCACATTCTGTCCAGGTCACGCTGTCGGCACCTTTGGTTTTGTCGCTGCTTTCCTGGCACTTGTGCAACCACCTGTCCTGGCAACGAACCGTCAAAGAGCCGCTCGCAGCCGAGGCCTCGGGCCCTGCTCCAGGGGGACTCCAGCGCCTCAGGCCTCCCCGGGCCCCGCCGCCTCCCCGGGCCCCACCGCCTGGGTGCAGCGCCCGGGGCCCCCCCGCGCCGTCGGGCCTCTCGCGGCGTCCCCAGCAGCTGCTCCGGGCGCTGACACCCCGCTCCTGCGCCCCGGCCCCGCTGCCGTGTCCCGAGCGGGCAGAGGGGACAGCGACAGCGGGCGGCTCCGCCGGGGGCACCGGCGGCCTCGGGGCGCCCCGAGCCCAAAGCGGAACCTTCGCGCCGGGCCGGAACCTTCGCGCGGGGCCCCGGGGCCGGGCCGGGCCCGTCGCGCCGGCGCGGGCGGGAGCGGAAGGGGGAGCGCGGCTTCCGGGCGGGCGCGGGAGGATGGAGACGATCCTGGAGCAGCAGCGGCGGTACCACGAGGAGCGGGAGCGGCTCATGGACGTGATGGTGAAGGAGATGCTCACCAAGAAATCCACGGTGCGCCCGGGGCCGCGGGGGGGGGGGGGGGGGGGGCGGCGGGCCGGGACCGCGCCGACCCCGGCCCCGCTCCTGACCCCGGCCCCGCTCCTGACCCCGGCCCCGCTCCTGACCCCGGCCCCGCTCCTCTTCCCCGCAGCTCCGCGACCAGATCAACTCGGATCACCGGACGCGGGCCATGCAGGACGTGAGTGCGGACGGGACGGGACGGGCCCCTACCGCGGCCCCGGGCGCAACGCGGGCCGGGCCAGGCCTCGCCGAGCGTCCGGGGCCGGCCGGGCCCCGCCCCAGGTGCCCCCCGTCCCTGGTGCCCCCCCGTGGCACTCGGGCGTTTGTTTTGTTTTTTAGCGGTACATGGAAGTGAGCGGCAACCTGCGAGACTTGTATGACGACAAGGACGGGTGAGTGCCTGCAGGGACCCTCGCCCGGCGCGTGTCCGCCAGCGCGTCCCGGGGTGTGTTTTGCAGATGAAGAGCTTGGGGGATCTTTTAAGTCAGTTGTAAATACGCGAGAAGCGATGCCAGTGTCTGAGACCAGGAGCCCAGTTCTGGGGACTAAACCTGCTAGAGCAGGACCCGGGTTGCGCGCTGGATGCGCCCGTGCTGGATGTGCACGTGCTGGATACGCGCATTCGGTTGTTTTCTTAGTTTAAGTCATGGGGGGAGGCTCTGGGTTGCCTCAGAGGTTTGGAGACAACAGCCTGTCCGGTGGGAGACGTGCCCCGGAGCCTCAAACCTGGCAGGTTGTGAGATCAGGTGTGACTTTCTGAGGGTTCGCAGTCCGTCCTACTGGAGCTTCGTGTGACGGAAGCACAGCACTAGGCCTGGAAGAAGGTTGTATCAGTGTCAGCGTGTTTTCCTTTCCGCCTGTAATCTGTCCTTTTTCATGAACTTGTAGCTTACGGAAAGAAGAACTCAGCGCCATTTCAGGGCCAAATGAATTTGCAGAATTCTACAATAGACTGAAACAAATTAAGGAATTTCACCGGAAGCACCCAAATGAGGTAAGTAATTACCTACTTCATGAGAATTGGTGATTTGTGGTCTGCTGGACCTCATCCCTACAACGAATAGACTTTATTTTCCAGTTTAATTGCCTTAATATACAAGTATTAAGTACACAAAAGCATCAGTTGAGAAGAGAAGATGTCCGAGGCTGGGAGGTGCTTCGGGGCAGGGTGTAAGCTCCCGTGTGGGCGGTATGAGGAGGAGGAGGTGCAGGACATGAGCCCTGTTCTCCGCGTGCTGCGCGTTAGCTCGGGAACGTTCTGCTGCTGAGCTGGGCTTTGGTCTCACCTTTCTCGTGCTGGCTAAAGTCAGGCTTTTCTTCTGTGCAAAAGTAATGGTGAAGAAATGCTTTGGATGGCTTTTCAGTTACCAGTTTTATTGTTTGCAACCTATTGTGGTTTTGTATTATTCTGGGCCATTAGCTGAAGTAATAATTGTTTCTGTAACTTCTGTCTGTTCTTAAAGATCTGTGTTCCAATGTCAGTGGAGTTTGAGGAACTGTTGAAGGCCAGAGACAACCCGAGCGAAGAAGCTCAAAGTAAGTTTGTAGTTTTTCTCTGAGGCCAGTTTAAATGAAAATATGGTGCTTACTTGAGAGGCGTTATCTAAGGAGCTGTTTGATCCGTTTTGCATGTTTCAGAGTTCCGCCTCCCTTTTGGTAAATGACTTCTGAAAATTGTTCTTTTGTCATTTAAATTCCTCTGAACTACAGCCCACTGGAATATTCCACAGCAGTGGTGCTTCTCTTGAGGAACGTTCTGGTGGTGCTTATGCAGAGCAGCACTCAGGTTGATCAACGAGTATCCCACTTCCACTGTAAACATCTTCCCTAAGGATAAATTAGTCCACAGTTAATCCTTTTCAAGTTCCAAAGCGTATGCGTAACAAGTAGGGAAGATGAAGCCCATAATAAAGCTCTTCGTGATCTTTCCTACAGATCTGGTGGAGTTCACGGATGAGGAGGGGTATGGACGATACTTAGATCTGCATGATTGTTATCTCAAGTACATTAATCTAAAATCATCAGAGGTAAGTGGCTGCACATGTCTGGGCAGCTTCAGTGCTTAAGGCCGAGGCGTTTTTCTTTGGCTGATTCATGGTTATTTGGGTTTTTTCCTTATGTAAATAAGTTTATTTCCAAATAGCTATTTCAGAGTCACTTTGCTGCACATACAGGTCGGCAGCATCTGAATTCTGCTTCATGACTCCTCTTTTGTTCTCTTCAGCTGATGCCTCTCTACCGTTAACGTGACGATGGAAAAAGCCTGTTTGCTGCTGCCGGGTGTCTCAGGGCGCGTGTTAGCGCGCGGAGAACCCCGGGTTGCTGCAGTCCAGAACCATGGCTTGAGCTAGTGCTCTCCTTTTGGTCTGGCAACTGCAAACTGGATGTTTATTGGGCTGCATGTGTATAAAGTCTGACTCTAACTTTTTTGTTCTTAGAAATTGGATTATATCACGTACTTATCCACATTTGACCAACTCTTCGATATTCCTAAGGAGAGAAAAAATGCTGAATATAAGAGGTGAGCCTTTTTGCCTACCTGCTTCTTTTATGACAGTTGACAAGAAGGCATTTGCTTTTTAAGTGTACAGCTGCTAAGAATGTAGTTAACAGTCAAACTTAACTCATGCAAATTGGGTCACTGAGCTGTGGTAACTCAGTCGCATGTCTGAGCCCCGAGGAAACACGCAGTGCAGCAAAGGTGTGGAAAGCCACACTCTACTCTGTGGAAGGACCTTACTTTATCCTTGTAACTGCTGCATCTAGAAACCGTGTGTTGGAAACTGTCACCATCTTGATGACTTCCCTGTGGAGTACTAGAGGGTAATTACTTTGCAAAGGTGTGGTTAGAGAAATTTGTTAGAGGTTGATACTGAGTTACCTGTGCTCGTGATTACTCTGCCAGGTACCTTGAAATGCTTCTTGAGTACCTGCAGGATTACACGGATCGAGTGAAACCGTTACTGGACCAGAATGAACTTTTTGGGAAAATTCAGACTGAGTTTGAGAAGAAGTGGGAAAATGGAACGTTCCCTGGCTGGCCGGTGAGCAGTTGTTAAGCCCCTGTGAATGCTTCTGTAATTTGAGAGAGATTTTCTGCGAGTCATTTGTGTAAAGTCATCACTGGGGTTAAGCTGATCGCAAGGTGTGCAGCTGTGTATCACAGAGATGCAATTTCATACTAACTTAAGTTCGAAAACCAACGCAGCCAGTTTGAAACTAGCCCTTTTTAAAGTTTGCTTATTTTATATCTCTTCTGTTGTTCTATTGCTCAGTTTAGTGAGGCTTTTTCTCTGTGAAGTAACTGCTTTTCTTGAGGCTAGAGCGTTACATTGCATGAAGCGTTGTAGGATGTCACAAAGATCTTGCATGTGGTTTTCCTCGACAGAAAGAGACCAGCAGTGCGCTCACTCACGCCGGAGCCCACCTGGACCTCTCAGCCTTCTCCTCTTGGGAGGTATGTTTTCAGTGCTCTGTGCTTACTGCTAAATTTTAGCAGGTAGAAGTTTAGTCATTTTGTTTCTTTTCATAATTTTACTTGCCGTGCTTTCACCTCTGGCTCTGTGCTCTCTGAATAAAACTTTGATTGTGCTGATGACTTACATCCCTCTAATGGGAGAAATTAATGTCAAAGATCTGTGTGGATTTGTCACATTCCTCATTTTTCAGTGATGCCCTTGATAGTCCTTTCTGGAATGCTGTTCGTTGTTTATGTTTTGTTTTTTTTTTTTTTTCCTTGAGATAAAACAGACATGCATCTATATTGTATTTGTTTAATAGCTACTCTCTTATTGTGATTTACTTTAATTGAACAGGAATTGGCCTCCCTGGGACTGGACAGGTTAAAATCAGCTTTACTGGCCCTGGGACTAAAATGTGGCGGGTAAGGTGCAGTCTTTTCATATTTTCTTTTCAGTTTTTGAGGTCTTCCTGTCTTGCATTCCTTTATGGGATACTTGTTTTGTCATCTCTATTGTACAAGAATTACTTTAATGATGTTTGAAAGACAAACCTTGAGAAGCAGTCAGGGGGTGCTGCGATGTCCTGTACTGATGTCTCTTGTATAGAAGAACTTGGCTTAAGCAACGAAGGCAAAGATAATAGGAAATCTCATGATCTTTTTAAAAGATAAATTTAGAATTTTGTTGCATGAATTCAGATAGTTCTTGGGAAATTCAAAACTACGGTTTGGACTCATCTCCTCTGTGCTTCTCCATAGGACGCTGGAGGAGCGTGCCCAGAGACTTTTTAGCACTAAAGGCAAATCCCTAGAAGCACTTGATCCCTCCTTGTTTGCTAAGAATCCAAAAACAAAAGGAAGCAAAAGGTGAGTTCCTGAAGGTCCTTCTGAGGTTGGTGGAGTTCTCACTTGGATGAGAAGTATTCTACAGGCGTGGCTCTATACAGTCGGGACAGATTCTTAGAGTATTAGAAGCTTTTCACCCTGGACCAAACAGTCCTGAACCAAATGGAGGGTATCAGAGCTGGATGCGTGTGTGTGCACCGTCTAGTTTACACGGGCTGTTTGGTATTTTTTTCTGTTTTCTTGCTGTATACAAGTCAAGTTTCTCTTTAGGAGTTCAGTGTACACATGATGTTTGCAGTTCTGGAATGGACTTCATGAAGTTTCTTTATCTATTTCCAGAGACACTGAAAGAAATAAAGATCTTGCGTTCCTGGAAGCTCAGATTTATGAGTATGTAGAAGTTCTTGGGGTAAGGATTTTATTTGGTCTTTGAGCTTTTTATTTCAAAGCTATCAGATAGTGACTGGAAGGTTGTCCACATCTTTACCCCGTGCTTTCATAGTCAGCATGACAAGAAGAGTTACTGTCATGTCCAGAGTCATAATGTTTTAAAGTGCATGTTAGCAGACAGCTTTTTCTGTCAGTAAGTAGAATATGATGGATTACCTTTGTATTTCTGTTAGCTAATTATTTGGCAGGCTTTTGTGAACAGGCAGACCTTGTGTCTGCCCCAGTCCCAGATACGGAGGCTACATGTTCCCTTGCGGAAGCCTGGTTTTTTTCTTCTAGGCACCACATCAGTGTAGATAATTTCTATTTTATGCCTAAATCACAGGGTATCACAGACCTTTACTTGTTCTGCCTTGATGCTTGCCTTAAGTCCTTGCTTCAGTTTGGGGCGATTGCTTTTAGCAGGGTGGCTGTTGCTGTTAGCTTGTCACCTTGGAAGTGCTCATGGCAGTACAAGTTTTCAATTCTTTGGAAGTAGGAAATGTTATACTAAAAAGTTAAGTTGTTGGGCTAAGTAAAATGAGAGTTCTCTGTTTCGTACTGGTCTTCCATTCCCCTCCCTCTGTGCACTGAGGAAGTGTTTCATGCTGCAAGAGTTTGCCCTTATTTTGTTGCTGTCATGTTTTGTGAACAATTCCTTCTCTTCTCACGCTCTAGGAGCAGAGACACCTCACTCACGAGAATGTGCAGCGTAAGCAAGCACGGACAGGAGAAGAGAGGGAGGAGGAGGAGGAAGAGCAGATCAGTGAGAGTGAGAGTGAAGATGAAGAAAATGAAATCATTTATAATCCTAAAAATCTGCCTCTTGGTTGGGATGGCAAGGTAACTGAGATTGCCAGGTCTGGGAAAGTGGGGGATGTCGCTGACTCCACACTATTCTGTTTGAACCTGCCTTGCCATTTGGCCTAATCCTTGTCTCTCTTCGCTTGTCAGCCAATCCCATACTGGTTATATAAATTACATGGTTTAAACATCAACTACAATTGTGAGATTTGTGGCAACTACACCTACCGAGGGCCTAAAGCTTTTCAGCGTCACTTTGCAGTAAGTAACGTTTTTCTACAAAAACGTCAATACTGTGTTCAGATAATCTTTATAATAAGTAACTAGTAAATCACCAGAGTGCCCAAGGGGCACTTCTTCCACTTCTGACATGTGGGTCTGGGCTGATGCTGCGGGGCCGGGCGGTTGGAACTGTAAATGATGTAGGAGGTGCTGAGGTCTCTTCTGCCGGCTCCTGTACGGCCTCTTGTTTGGACACGAATTCCACTATCCAGGCCTGACTGGTGCAGAGTGCCTGTTGGCTGCCAGTGGTTTGTTACCGTCTAAAATACAGAAAAAATATTTGTATAGAGGTCTTTAGGACTGGTAGATTTGTATGTTGATATTTGTGTCATCATGTCTGGATGTTAGTACGTCTTTTTGGCGGGGTGGGGGGTGGGGGGGGGGCGTTCCCTGCCTATGCTGACCTCTCGCCTCCCCTCCCCAGGAGTGGCGACACGCTCACGGAATGCGGTGCCTGGGCATTCCCAACACGGCCCATTTTGCCAATGTCACGCAGATTGAGGACGCAGTCTCGTGTAAGTACTGGTGGCAGAACGGGGAGCGGGTGGCATGAGAACGCTCATATTGGCTCTCGCCAAAAATATGTCTTGCGCTGTGACAAGAGACTAGTTTTGGGAAAGAGAGTAAGAAACAGGGTGCCTGTGGGACGATCCTTCCTTGGACCATCCCTCCCAGCTCTTAGAAGGAGAATGGCCTTTTTTCTTTGGACGCCTGCAGGAGCAGATGCGTGCTGGGATTGCCAGTGAAGCGTTTGTTTGTTGCCGGCTGTTTTGTCGGTGATGCTTTGTGTATGAAATCTCAGCTGAGGGCAATGGGCCACCACTTCCTCAGGCAGAGTGTGGCTACATCCTCCCGTGTAACTCTCACTTAATTGATGTTCGTCAGTGTCTTCATGGGGAAGCCAGAAAAACCTTCATAAATGGTGGAGCCTATAGGCAGATGTTGAAAGCCTACGGTACTTAGGACTTAGAGTGGTTATAAATTAATGCAGCTAATCTGTGCTGATGTTTTGAGGAGGCTGCCTCATGCAGAGGCGGTTTCTTAGACCTGCCCTGCTTAGGTTAACAGATACAGGTTATGGTTCCTGGAGCTAAATTAATTCTTGCCTAGAAGAAACCAAAGAGGTAAAGCCTTAATTTCCCAAACAGGCTATTATTACCTTTGGAGCTGTATGTCTGAAGTAGCAGTTTTAGACCTTTGTCTTCTGTGTCCCATCCCGAACGATCACTTTAAAGCCCTGTTTGCTTTAGTTCTATGCCTTTTGGTAAACCATGCCGAGGAATGATAAATTTGTAATGGATATTAGATACATTCCTGGACTGCTGAAGTGACGGCATTTAAAAGAAAAAAAAAGTTCATGTGTATATTTTACTAGATTAAAAACTAGTATCTCCAGGGAAATGGCATCACATCCTGTATGACTTTGTAATTACAGTGTGGGCAAAGCTGAAACAACAGAAGGCTTCAGAGCGATGGCAGCCCGATACAGAGGTGAGATGTTCTGGAGGCCTTTGGGAGTAGGGGGAGCCCCCCGCTGACCTCGCACAAACTGTCTGGCTCTGTCAGAATTCCCGAGTCCCTGCTTGCAGGAGAGACAGGCAGGAGCCTGCGCTGCTGGTCACACAGCTCCTGTTAGTGGCCAGGTGTGAAAAGCACTTCCCATGCTCTGTTGGAAAGTCGTTCTGCTGGGACAGACTCGGCCCTTTGTGTACGAATCCTCTGACACGCTGCTTTACAGTGCCCACGTCGTCTGTTTTGTGGGGGGAAAAATGAACTGTTGTGAGCAGTGGGTTCGTTGTACTGGTGCCTTTTCATGAATGTCTGTCTCAAACCATTTTTCCACAGTATGCAGGGCGACTGTGGGAAATACAGCCTGT
The DNA here is from genome assembly GCF_031877795.1 of Strix aluco. Classification (NCBI taxonomy): domain Eukaryota; kingdom Metazoa; phylum Chordata; class Aves; order Strigiformes; family Strigidae; genus Strix; species Strix aluco. The sequence goes on from NC_133956.1 coordinate 468,117, forward strand.
AGTGGAGCTTGTAATTATCCTGACTCTGAACGAGCTCTGCTCCTGGAGCCCGCCAGCAGATCCCCTGCGTGCGAGGCTCCTGGCAGGACGGTCCTGTTCAGTGGGTGCTGCTGGGGCTGCAACTCGCAGTACGGCCCGAGTCAGGCTGTGTCCGGGTGGCTCTAAACTGTTTGTTCCGTTCTAGGAGGAGTACGAGGATTCCAGTGGGAACGTGGTGAATAAAAAGACCTATGAGGACTTGAAACGTCAAGGCCTGCTGTAGCTTTTCCCAAGTGAAGGATTTCACATCTGAAAAGCAAGTGGAGAAGCATCAGCAGCTCTGACTCCTCAGTTTCTGGATTTTCTATGTGCATGAGTATAGATTTCAAGGATACTTTATAGATTCACTTTCTAGTAAGCCCCTTGTGAAAAACAGACTTGTGATGTTATTTTGTATCAAAAAAAACCCCTTGAAAAATAAACTGATTTTAATTTAGGAAGTGCTGAGAAACTTGTCTCCTTTCGTATGCTGGAAGGAAGAGATTTGATTTATGGTGTTTTTAAAGCGCTTTTTATGCGGTTTGAATTCTCAGAAACAATTGTCTCTCTCTTAGTCCCGTTCTGATGGAAATTCCTAGGATGAGGATTGACTTTCTGTAGAGCACACGTGAACGTTGCGTGCTGACAGCGACTAACAGTCTGTACTATATCTTGCTGTCAGCATTCGGTTTTCTTCGGGCTCCTTTGCAAAACAAATTTACTTGGCTTGCATTGCTGCTTTTACCTCAGGTCTGTCTCCCTGTGGAGCTTTGGCCACTGGGATTTTTTTCAGGGCATTAATTGAGCTTGGTTTAGGTTGGGCTGTGTGGGCGGCTTGTGGTAATTTCTCGAGCGTTGTTGTTGACTTGAGAGCTGCGGTAGATTCTAGTGCAGATCCCTTTGGTGACTCCTGAGCTGTGGTGCAGGAGGATTGCGGCAGGAACACACGATGCGTTTAGATGTGGCCGTTGTGACTCCAGGAGCGTTCTCGGTGCTCCTCAGCGCTGTGCTCAGAGCTGCCTGTACGTACCCCACGACGTTCTGCTGCTGCACGCTTCGCGAGTCCGGGGAGGAGGAGAGGCGTTGGGGGGGGCCACGCGTGCTTGCGCCCCTGCCAGCCCCTCGGGGTTTCCGTTTTGGCATCGAGTGGGCCTATGTGACGCCTCTGGCCTTGGAAAGGCCCTTTCCCCGTGGTCGCTCTGCGGGGCCGTTGGCGTCTCCAGCTGCGGAGGAGCAGCAGCAGGTAACCGCTGCTTCCCAGGGGTGCTGGTTTGCGCAGCTGGGGGTTGGCAGGGGAGGGGCTGGCGCTGGCTGCCAGCCTCTGCGGCGGGACAGCAGCGGCTGCCGGCGCTCGGACCCGCTCCTGGCTGTGGCGGCTGCAGCCTTCGCTGGGGCTTCGGGGAGTGGACGGACGGGGTGAGTCAGTGCCCTGGGCTCTTTCCTTTCCCTGCGCCGGGGGAAGGTCGTTCTCGGGGTGAGGCTGCGTCTGGTGGGCGCTCAGCCCTGGAGCAGCACCCGGCGTGGTATGGCCCAAACCTGCTCTGGGTGGAGGCTGCTCGGGTCTGGAGGCGAGAGGTGCCAGCCCGCGCCGTCTGTCACCCTGAACGAGCTGCCTCGGTGGCCGCAGTGGAAGCTTCAGCCACTCCAGGTCCTTGGGGAACACCAACGGCCTGGATCATGAGACGGGGGGGTGTTACAGTTCTCCTTGGGGAACTCGGCCTCGGAGCCCATGTGGAGTCACGTCCCTGCTGTTTGCCTGGCTGAGCCGGTAAAGATGGTGAATGGGAAGCAGAGAGAGTCCCATGGCAGAGAGCTGGGTGTGTGGGAAATGCCAAAGCGGGTGGAACCTCCCAAACCACGGGGGTGAGGGACGGGGCGGTGAGAGGCTGCACAGACACCCCCTCGTAGTCAGAACGTGACAGCAGCGTGGAGGCACGTGCAAGGACGTAACCAGGAGCTTCTTGGTGGAAAACCTCCGTCCGCTGAACCTGCTCCCTGGCGAAGCCCTGCGGCCGCTGGCAGAGCCCCGTCCTGCCCGCCGTGACGCAGCGGCAGCTGCTGTGCCCGCGCTCGGGGGGAAGCCGCGGTGCCCAGGCCAGGCAGGTGGGAGACCCCGTGTGAGCGGGGTGTGTGTGCCGCTGTCCTGGGCTGGGGGCTGTGGCGCGGCTGCAGGAGGGGAGCAGGACAGGTGGGGAGGATGCAACTGTTTATTGTGAGTTGACCAGAACTTGGCAGTGCAATGGCTGTTCATCATCCAGAGCATTTCCACCCCTTGCCAGGGAGGGCTACTGTAGCCGTAAATGTTCCTGTTTGTGCTCCACATGGGTTGTGTGCCAGAGCTAACAGGCCTGTGTGTTGCTCTCTGCCAGGTCCTGAGGGCTTGTTGCGTTGGCATGTCTGGAAACAGGCGTTTTTCACACCAGACTTTGTCCATCCCCAGCAAGAACTGCTGTGGAGGGTCCCCTGCTGTCCTGAGCTCTGGGGGCTGCTGGGCTTGGTCCCTTCCATGACGGGCGCTGCTGCCAGCAGGTCGCATCTTCATTTGCAAACAGCATCAGCAAACGGCTGCCTGGTGCCAGGTGTCGCCTGTAACCACCTGCCCCCGCGCTGCCTGCGAGCGCCGGTGCGGGGTTACCACACCAACGGGAGCACGTGGCTTCCCGGGGGGCTCCGCTCACCCCTGGGCCCCGTCAGCGGCAGGTGGCTGCGGCAGCCTCGGTGGCTTTGGGGAACCTCTCGGGAGGGAGCGACTGCGGGTGTCCCAGGGCTGAGCCCGCGCGGCTCAGAGCCTGTTGAGGCGACCTGGACTGCAGTTCTCAGAGGTGCTGTTGGTGGGTTTTGTTTTTCCTGCCTGGAAAGCATGTCCTGCCACTGCAGGGACCAAAACCAAAGCACTGAACAAGCTGGATTTCTCTGGCATCCAGAATAAAGGCTGCAGAATTTTCTAGGAGAAAGGTTTCTTAAAAAAAACCCAAAACCTTCAATGGGAAAAGTCTTTTTTATGTAACTTGTCCTGATGTTGTTCCTGCTACCTCACTCCGAGCCGTGGGCCGGGCAGATGCGGGGAGCACGTGCTAGAGCGACCCTGGGCTGTCCCCGCCTGTGCCCAGCTCTGACTGTGCCTCTCCCTGCCAGGTCCCAGGCAAAGCTGCTGGTGGATGAAGATGGGAGGTGGCCGATGGCTCGTCCGCCCCATTCAAGGTAGCAGAGGCTCTGCCGCAGCGTGGGGAGCAGTGTCTGTCCCGCCGAGCCCGGGACACCCGTCTCTGCCCCTGCTGTGCCAGAGGCTCCCTGGGGCGAGGGGGGTCTCTGGGCGGGTGGGGGGGCCTTTCTGCTGCGGGGCTGGTCCCCTGCGGCCAGCACGTGTCCCTGAACTCAGGTGTGTCTGTGGGGCTCCTCACGCCCTCCCTGAGGGGAACTGGCCGTTGCCCTGCTCCAAGGAGGCCGGTGGGGGCTGGATTTGGTGTTTGAGGGCAAACTGCCCGTGCTGCTGGGGGGGCTCTTTGGGCTGTGGTGGTCTCAGTCGTCCCTGCTCCGTTCCAGGCCTGCTGCTCTGCATCTTGGCTCTGCACCTCTGCGTCCAGGACCCTCTTGCCACAGCAGGTGAGCTCTGCACCCCAAGGGAAACCTGGGGGTCCTGTGGGGAGTGGGGCAAAGGCAGCGTGGTGCAACAGGGACTTTGTCCCTGTCCCCTCCAGGCTGCATTCTGTAGGATGGAGCTGCGCTGAGGAACCTTTTCTGAAGGTTTTGACCCCAGAAAAGCCTGTTCCTCACATGCAGCGTGGCTGGAAGGGGGAGGGAGAAGCTGTTGCAACATCTGTCCATAGTGCTGCTGCTGTGGCCTGTCTGACCTGCTTGTTGGGCTGCCCGGTTGCTGGCTGCAAACAGACCTTGTTTGGGACATCCTGGTGCTGCCTGATGTCCACATCCCCACAGCAACGTGACCGACGCTTCCCGCAGATTCCTTTGGACCGTGCTGTGGCGCAGGAGGGGATGCCGGGCTTGCTGAGTGCCAGGTTGCTGTTTCCTTCACCAAAGGGGCACTTTGTGTCTTCCAGAGCACAGCAGAGCCGCCAACGCCTCGGTGGCCGCCAACGCCTCGGTGGCCGCCAATGCCTCAGTGAACCGTACAGAAGCAGCACCGGTAAAGAAGGGGGTGGAAAGAGGGCCTTTGGCTGGGCGGTTACAGGTGTTACGAGCCCAGCTGGTCTCTCATGAGACTGGGAGCCCGTGACAGCATCTCCTGGGGCGGAAGGGGAGCACCTCGGGCATGGCGGGGGGGCAGCCCCTCCAGACAGCAAGGCCGTGGCTGGGGACAGTGCCCGGTGCCGTGTGAGGAGGTTCCGCTGCAGGGTGACACCCGGGTGTATTCTCCCTCCAGCTCACCTGCCAGAGCTTTCAGTGCTCTGGGGAGAGGTGCTACCAGGATGACGCCCATGCCAACGAAACGGTGACCTGCCATAATCAGACTTACTGCGAGGTACGGAGGTGCAGGGGGGCTGTGACAGGGACAGTCTGTGTTCCCTTTCTTTATATCAGGAACCCACAGTACTCTATTAAGTCTGTGTCAGTCTCCTGCTTCTCTCTCTGTGGCAGTCTATCAGTTATTTTTGCTCCTTCGTAACGGCATCTCTTCACACTCCTAGCATTTTTTCCTTTGGCTCTGCTGTTGCAGCTTTATCGTTTCTCCAGCACAAACTACACAGCTGGGTGCAGCAGTGCCTGCGGCACGGAGCTATGCAGGCCCAACAGCAGCGTCAGCACGCAGCCCTGTGCCCTGGACTGCTGCGACTCCCCCCTCTGCCTGCAGCTCAATGCCAGCTCCTACGGTAACTGCCCGTGGGGTCCCCAGCGAGGGTGCGAGGTCTGGGGTGGATCCTGCTGCACAGGAGGGAGATGGGTGGGCAAAACCCGCTGCAGAGGGCTGGCTGTGGCGCGTCACTGCATCCCCTCTGCCCTGGGGCTCTGTCTCTCCCTGGGAGGGGGGTGAGGGGCCACAGCGTGAGCCACGCTGGTGAATCTGTCTGGTGTGCGGCTGTGGGGGGCTCCACGCGGGCTGAGTACTGGGCACAGCCTCACAGGGCTCCTCATGTGTCTGCAGGTGACCTGCCGCCCGCCACTGCGCCGCCTACGACCACCACCACCACCCTCCGAGCTCCCCCCCGAAACGTAGGTACCGGCCGGGCAGATGCTGCTGCGGCCATGGGCTCTCCTGGGGCTGCAGCCCCCACCTGAGGGGGGGGGGGAGTGGGAAGGGTCCCTCCTGCACCTGCGTTACAGGGTCAAAAGCTGCCCCTGGAAGGGGAACAAATCCGTAACGAGCTTTGAAAGAAGAGTCTGTAATGAGTCCTGTCAAATGCGCCTGTGCCCACGCCCCGCCCTTAGATGGGTTCGAGCAGTCAGAAGCAACTGGGTGCTGAGCCTTGCTCGCAGCCGCAGGGAGGGCACTGCAGCCTCCTCAGCCTGCCTGGCGGGGAAGGTGCTGATCTTTGCAGAGCCCTCTTAAGAGGAAGGAAAAGGAGGCTTGAAACTTGTTTGCTGTGTGGGTGTTTCACTGAAGTTTCCTGCGGTTTCAGATGGGGTGCTGTTAGAGTTTGTATCTAAAACGCCTGAGACGGCACCAGCCAAACACTGCAGAACAGAGGGGGGTTGGAAAGGAGCCCTCAGGAAGGAAGGGCTGTCTGAAGTTCAGTTCTCGTCCTGGGAGTCCTGCTCTCCAACCCATGAACAGACGGTGTCTCCTCTGGCCCTCTCTTGTAGGGGAAAGTGTGCGCAGCGTTCTCCTGTCATGGGGATGGATGTTTCAGAGGCAAGAAGACTGTTGCTAGATGCGTTGTTGGGCAGGAGTTCTGTGAGGTATGGCCTTGGGCTAAAGAGCAGGACAGCCCAGGAGCTGGGGAGTGCCCAGGGGCCTGGTGGTTCCTGTAATGCCAGTAGAAAGGTTTGGCAGGAGCCTCAGGCTAATGTCTCTCTCCTCCTTCCAGATGAAGAAGATGGGCTTGAATTATGTGGCGGGATGTAGCAAAGCCTGCAAGGCTGCCAAACCAGTCTGTGCCGGGGGGATGAAGGCTGCCTGTTACCAGGAGTGCTGCCCAGCGACCCTGAGAGCCAGCTGTCTGAAACTGGACGGCAAAGTTCACGTCAATAGCGCTGGGCGGGTGACTCTGGCCCCGCTCTTGAAGGTCCTGGGGTGTGGGGTGGTCCTTCTCCTGAATTACAGGGTCTCTGCTTCCCTCGGGGGGTGAGCAGCCGTCCAGGTGCTCCGCAGTGCTCCTTAGGATCCCTCTTGCTCTCTGACTTCAGCCAAGGCCGCTCTCAAACACCCTCTGTTACGTCCCCATCCCAGGAAGGAGGTGGCCCAGCTGCGGGTGGCTGCTGCTCCCCCTGCCCGGGCGCCTCTGGGCCTCCGAGTGAAGCGCCGTGGCTGCGGGTTTCTGATGGGCTCCAGGCTCCGTTCCCGTTGTCCTGCAGCACAACGTTCCTGTTCTGCTTCGAGAAGAGGCCCGGGGCCGCCTCCTCCCATTTAGCAGCCGCTTGGTGACTGGCAAGTCCCGGCTGCGGGTGGATGTGGGGCTCCCCCTCGTCGTGGCGAGCTGGTGCTCTGCTCCTGCCTCTGGGCACAGCGATGACACTGGCTCCCTGCCCAGGCTGCCCTGGGGGTGCCCTCCTCGGGGCTGCTCTCCCCTTTCCCCCTGCTTCCCAGTCCCACTTCAAGCCTCTTCTGCATTACAACTGGAGAGGACGAATCCCAGGTGCTGCGGGGCCTTGTTGCTGCCTCGCTCACACGGTGTGAGCCGCCCTTTGGCCCCTACGCCCAGCTGAAGCATAGGGAGAACGCCAGATCTCCTCTTGTGCCCCTTTCCTGGGTGACTATTTGGGCAGGAAAGCCCTTTCATTAGGACACGTCAGCAGCAGCAGCTTTCCCCCCCGTCTTTCCAACAGCAGCTCAGCAGCTGCCCTAAGGGCTGGGCCCCTCCCGAAGCCCTCGAAAGGAAAACTTTCCCCTGGGGATGCTCATGCGCCATGGTAGCACAGGACCACCACTCTTGCCCAACTGGCCAAGGGCCACCACCGTGGCTCCCTGGGGGTCTGCTCGTGGGCAGCTGCACTTGCTGCCCTGCACAGGTCCCTGCTGCTGATCCCAAACCCCACCTCCCACCCCCAAGATCCACTCTAAATCCTGCACCTTCCTGGGCCGGGCAAGTCCTGGCTCCTGTTTGGTGTCTCACATTTCAGTGAATTTTAAATACTGTAATCGAGACTCCCCCAGTGCATCCAGAGGAAAAGCACATTATCTATGAGCTGAGGAAGCTACAAGGAGGTATTCTTCTTCCCTGCCCTGCCCAAAACCTGTAGCCCTGGGAGACTTGCAGCTAATTACTGAGCGCTGCGGCAGCGCGCGCGCCTCTGTGCTGCTGGGACTGCAGATGCTGGAGTGAGTGACCTCAGGGGCAGGAACAAGAGGGTGTTAAGCCTGCTTAAAAACTAGAAAATTCTGCCTTGACTGAAGGCACAGGGCCTGCTCTAGTTAATAATCTGCTTGCAGTGCAGCCCTTCTGGGCACCCTCCTACTTGTTAGTTTAAAACTGCTCCGGTATTGAAATATCTCTTGTCTGGGTAGGTAGAATCAGTAACCGTGTTTCATCTCCAATTTTTAGGCAGGAAAATGGGATTAATGTAAACGTGTTGCACGCATTAGATGATCCTGTTTCCCATCTGTGATTCTCTGCTGCTCCAGGCAGAGCAGAGACCGCCCCCGGTGCTCCCCCCAGCCCGTTACTGCGTCACCCCGAGCCGCCGTGTCGCTCCTCAGGCAGAATTCACCGGTGCCAACGTGCCGCTGACCCTGCAGACGCACCGCTGTCCTCTGCCGCTACTGTCTCTTGAAAGAAAAGATTGCAAAAATATAAGAACGTGTGTGTCAGGCCCCTGGCTGGTGACGGGGTGTCTCAAGTGCGGCTCACGGGAAGGGGAGGGAGAGCCCCGTGGTGCGGGGATGAGGCACAGCGCTGGCCGGCCCTTGGGCCCCTTGTGCGGCCGCCAGCCCTGCGGCTTTGCTCGCCAGCCCGGGCCAGGGGCTGTGGTGCAGCTGATGAGGGGCTGGATGAAGCCACAAGCCAGAACGTGACAAAGCAAGCCTGGCTGGAACCACAGCCGGCCCTTCCACGTTGCAGGGGCTCAGCCAGCCCCTTTCCGGTGCATCAAAACCCCGAGAAGCGTTCGGGGCCTGTTTTTGTCTCACGCCATGATGTCAGCGTGTCCCTAGCGAGTGAAAACAGAATGAAACCCAGGGACTTGCTATCTCAGAAATACCATCCAGTACCACCTTCCTTGTAAAAAGAGAGGTTTAGCGTTTGAAGCAGATATTTCGGGCTGTTCTTTCGTTTCCTCTTCGCAGCCGGGTCCGTGCTGGCGGCTGCGGCGTGCAGACACCGGAGCGGTTGTTTAACAGACCGCTGTCCTACTCTTCGTCTCCGGGCTTGGCTGCCGCTCCTGTACCTGTGAAGCAGCTGATTTAGGCCAAACTCTCCTCTCCCGCCGTCCAAGGCCAACCCGCGGCCCCGCAGCGCTCCCGCACCCCGCGGCGGTTCCTGCTCGTACCCAACGGGCGGCGCCGGCCGGGCCCCGCCGGCTCCTGGGGAGATTCAACCGCGAAGCGGTTCAAGGTGCTGCTGAGCAAAGAGCCCCCTCCGGCCCCCCCGGGGCGTTCGCCCCCGCCGCGCCCCTGCTCTGCCCTGCCCGGCGGGAGGGGGCTGCGGGCGGGCCCCGGCCCCGCCGTTCCGTGCCCCCTCGGCCGGTCGTGAGCCGCTGCCCGGGGCGAGTCCCGCTGCCGGCTTGTCCCCGGTTATTTCCGGGGGTGCCCGCGGCTCCCCCCGGCCCGGCCCGGCCCCGCCGCGTCATTCAGCGTCCGGCGCCGTCCCGGCGGGCGGCAGCGCCGGGCCCCGCCCGCGGCGGGGGGTTACCGGAGCCCGGCAGCGGCGGCGGGGGGGGGGGGGAAACCGGCCGAGCGGGGCGGTGGCGGTGCCGGGAGCGGGGGGGGGGAGCCCAGGGGTATCCGCGGGGCGGGCGCGACGCGTCGCGACATCCGCGCTGAGCGGCCGGGCCGGGGCAGCCGCCGCCGCGGCCCGGGGCCGGTGCGGAGCATGGACCAGTCGGTCGCCATCCAGGAGAGTCTGGCGGCCGGCGCGACCTGCCGGATTGTATCCTTTGCTTCGGCCCCGACGGGACCCCCCTCACCCCCTCCCCCCCTCCCCCTCCCCGTCCCCATCCCCGTCCCCATCCCCCCCGCGGGCTCCCGCCTCCCGCCGCAGTTCCTTGACCCGGGCCGAAGGCGGTGCAGGGCGTCCTGGCCGGCGGGCAGAGCCTGGAGAGCCGGCTGCTGGGCCTGGTGGAGAGCGGCGGGGAGCACGCGTGGGTACCGGGGAGAGCTGGGCACCGGGGAACACGCGTGGGGACCGGGGCCGGGGGGGAGGAACCTCCCCAGGAAAGGCGAGAGCTCTGCGGGTCTCTGACAGGCCTCGGAAACCGCCTGAAAACTCCTTATGGCAGAGACTTGGTGCCGGGGGGGTCCGGGAGGGATGGAAGTGATGCGAGGGAGTTGTGTCTCCGCTCTGTCCTGGGCGGTGCGTGAGAAAAGCCCCGGCCCTCGAGGTTTTGGTCTGGTGCGTTTTGCCAGTAACATAAATACATCCCGATTTAAGCGAGGGGCTGAGCAGGAGGGTGGGCTCCGGGGGTCGCGTGGGGCTGTGCTGGGCTGGGCTCTGCCTGTCCCTGCGGAGGGGCCCGAATCGCTGCCTCCACCTCTGCCTCACCTTGCAGGATCCACGTGTACACTCACCGGCGCATGGCCATCGCGGCCGAGGACGTCTGGCTCGAGAAGGTTATCCCCATCACAGAAGGGTTTGCAGTGGAAGAAGGTACTAATGCACTTCGGTGGCTGGGGCCCCCTCCAGAGAAGGGGGTGAAGGGGTCTGGAGTCCATATTTTGTTGTTCTACTCGCTGAGGTTTGGGATCTATTCAGCCTTCGCACTTTTTCTTCAATTTGTAACGCCTGGTGACGCTTATGCGTCACATGGCAGAGCTGGAAGGGCCCTGCTAGATTATTGCTCTGCAACCCAGAGCACCCTGCGTCCCCCCGAGCACCAGCCGTGGCCTCCCGACAGGTTTCTCCTGTCTCTGTTTGCATAAGGAGTATTTGGGGTTGGAGGAACTTGGCCAGCTCAGAGTGTCAGCGCGGTCTGCAAACCTGTCGCTGAGCTTCGTAACTGAACTTTGTTTTGCTTTTACAGTTGTACTTGACAGTGACCTTCGTGTCATCGGTGAGTTCCGTTGTCGCCTGTGCACGGGCGTCCCGGGCCTGCACCAGCTGCACTCAGGTGGGAGCGGGGGCTCCTGTGACCCGGCCCGTGACGGGGGGGACTTGTCCTGCAGCTGCTGGGGAGCCCGGCGTGCTTTTGCCGTGATTCCAATCATGCTAACGAGTGTTGTCACCCGGTTCAACCAAAGGAATGATTTTTCCAAATGCTTTTAAACTGAGAGATTTAAACTGAGCTACTGAGAGATTAATTATTGTCACTGAATGAGCAGGATAAAAATTATTATAACCGCTGACTCTTAGATTTTTAAATGGCATTCTGGTGTACACGGTGGAAAAGGGTCGCGGTAAGAAGGCACGGGGGGGTTTGTTGCTGAAGTCTGCACACATGCACCAGCTGCTGCAGAGTGGGGAAGATGCTGGGTTTCTGAGGGCTCGTCAGCCCTGTCCACGAGATCTCTTTCGTCTTTAGGCTCTGACGTGACTATCCAGATAACTTCAAAGGACGATCGGCTCACGGTGCGGCTGCCTTTTGGCTCCCACACGCGCACGTTCCTTCAGGAGGTCGGCAGGTGCAGGCCAGGTACGAGCTCTGGCGGGTGCAGGAGGTGGCCCGCGGGTTGGGGGGGTGGGCAGTCTGGCCTGTCGCCTTCGCACGTTTCTGCTCCGTGCGGAAGAGCAGCATCGGCCTCTCTGTGGCCGAGACTCGCACGGGACCATCACGGTGACGGTTCCCCATCGCCAGACAGCGCAGCAGAGGCCGTTGGCGTTTTGGCTGAGCAGACGCAGGTGCTGCGACAAGGAACCTGCTGCCTGCACGGTCCAAAGGCCAAATGGAAATTCCTTTGGGCCGGGGCTGAGAAAGACCAGGCAGAGTTCTGAAGGTGGCAGCTCGCTTCGTCCCCGCTCGCCCTGTCCTCGCGCTGTTCTTGCTGCCTCCCAGCTGGGCGCAGCCTGGCACAATTTTCACAGGGGGTGGCTGGCGCTGCCTGCTCGGTCCTGCCCCGACCGTGCTCGGCGGGGCATCAGCCTCCTCCTCTTGCCAGGTGAGTGCTTTGCTGCACACCCCGCGTCTCCCTCTTTGCAGAGCACACGAGAGCTACAGCAATTCCTGGAAGTCAGTGTGGGATTCAAAACCTGAATTGTACCATTTCTAGTTTGCCCACCTTCATTTAGGCTGGGCTCCCCTCAATTCATGAAGGCACAGTTTGGTGTTGCTGGCATTCCTTCTTTTGATTTCTGTGTTTATCAGTAGGGTATTAAAAACAAAAAAGAGAAGGGATGAACTCTGGAGCTCTGTCGGCAGCGTGGCAGGGGTTGAGCCAAGGTCAGGATCGGGGAACATCCCCTCAGATGTGGTGTTTTAACTTGTAGCTTACAACTGACTGGGAGCGACTTGGGCATATCTACGTGCTTAGGAGGAAAAACAGGCTGGATGAAACACAACCCTGGCTCCTTTGTTGGCGTGGTTTTGTTGTATCTGGAGCACAGGAACGCTCTTTGGCTCCTTGGGAAGTAGGTCTCCTATCAAATCACGCCTTTGAGCTTTGACAAAGTTGCCTTTTCAAGGCTTCATTGTGTTTTTCTTGAGTCAGAGGAGTCTAGGGATCTTTTTTTTCCCTTTGGTCTTGTATTAGCAGAAGAAAATGCTCTCTGCCATCATTTGGGGTCTTTTGGAACATGAATTGATACAGAATGAGGTTTTGTCTGCCCTTTTCCAGGAACAGCTGTAACTCATTCTGTCCTTAAATGAACATGCTCACTCGAGTCAGCACCTTTCACGCGCAAATCAAAGGACATTTAAATACTGTGTAAATGCTACGATTTGCTGGTAGAGTGACATTAGTTCATCATATCTTCTGTGAATTAAGGCTGGCTAATGAATGAGAGCATCTACAAAGGGATTTAAACGTGCTTTAAATGTGCTTTACGTTGTAGTTTATGGTCACAATTTCGGTGAAGACCCCGACCTAAAGTCCGACCTGTGTGCCTGCGCGTGCAGGCACAGTCTCGGCAGCTGTTGCTCCATTTGGAACCCCCAGAAGAACAAGCAGACTTCCCTCCAGGCTGGGGCAGCGCCATCCTGCCTGGACTGTTGCTTACACCTCCGTTATGTAACGAGCAGGCTGGCTAAGAGTCAAATAACTAAAAATGGCAAGGCTAATTAATTCTCCCTTTTGAACACTAAGCATGGATCCTACTTTATCCAGAAGACACGATACGTTTTTCTGCTGTAGAACAGTACTATAATGTCACTGCACATTTCTAACAAGAACGTCTTTATTACTGCTTAAATCTCTTTTAACTGCAAATCCTGTCTGATTCAGGCCATACATATTCTGCTCTTCTGTAATCTCTGTGCACAGCTCTCTAGTTCTGTGCCCAGTTCAGTTATTGAACCAGGTCATTATCTTGCTAAAATATTCCGCTTCAGGTTGGTGACATATAGATCCCTCTGGCTAGAGCCATCTGTATCTAGATATAAATTTATCTAAAGGAAACAGCCCTTTTCCAGGGCTAATCTCTTTCTTGGGAGCATCCTGCCTAAAACTGATTTCCACCAGTGAGGTTGGAGTGCAGAAGTGTGATGTGTGACTGGGATCTTTGGATCACGTAGCGGCCGTGCCAGCAGCACGGAGCTCTGGCCGTTCTGGCACCTTCTCCGTGCTGGCAGGTGCCATCGTCCTGTGTGGGCCGTAAAGCCGGAGCTTCTCCCTTCCCGTTCCAGGTGCAACAGTTAGTTGTCTGGTAAAGTCTGGTAAAGTGAAAGTTCCAGTTGGTTCTTGTTGCTGTCGAGGTACATTGCGTGTTCTCTACCGGGAGAGCTGGCAGAGGCGCAGGCAGAGGCGCGGGCAGCGCTGTGAAGTCCTCAGTGCCCGTGGAGAAGAGGTGCGGCTCTGTCCCAGCTCCCCAGACCTCGCTCCGCAGCGCGCCGCTGGCCTGCGCCCGTCCCCGGCCAGTCCTCCCTGGCTGGCTGTGATCCGTAGTGAGTCTGAGCCACGTGCTGCCTCCGGCCACCCTCCCATAAAGCCTCTTATGCAGTCTTTATTCTCAGAGCGCTCTTGGGCAGAAAGGGTTTTCCAAGCTGAGAATGGGGCCACTTCTTGTCAGCTTGTTTATGTTCTGAGTGCTTAGGTAAAGTACTTCAAGTTCTGTTTCTGGTTTGCGCTCTCGTCCTGGACAATGTACTGTGACAGCGATAACATTTTAATTTTTCTGGATTGTGCTCACTGAAGAAGTCCAGCTGAATGACTAGAACCTTAGAATTTTAAGAACAATTTCTATATCATCATTAGCTTTATGTGCTAAGTAGCATAATCTTGAGCTTGCTGTTTGTGCATCTTAAACACGGAGACCCCCCACAGAATCCGCTTTTTTTACTGTTATTTTTCCACTTGTAGAATGTTGTAACTGAGACAAAATTCTGAAAGACTGGTCAAATTTTGCTAATGTAGTGTGATGTGTTTAGTGTCACACCTGTATTTAGTTGTACTTGCGTGGTAGCAGCCCTGCATTTTTTTAGGAATACGCAGTTTGGACTGAGGCACTTGTTTCTGCTGAGGTACAGAGGGCTCGCGGTGGCTCCGTTCTGTGCTGCCTCGAGAGGGGAGACGCTTGTGCTTTGCGGTGTATTTGCAGATAGGTAGAAACTCTTTAAATGGCAGTGTGGTGGGGTTTTTTGTTGTTTATTTTTTTTTTTCCCCCCCATTTACTTCCTTTCTTTGTACTTCCTGTCTTGCTTCAGAAAGGAAAAACCTGTTATTAACGTACATTTTTTGGATTCCCAGGATAACGCCCTGGATTTTGTGCTGCTAAATCCTGGTTTGGCTTAGCAGGCAGGCAGCACACCGCAGTTCTGCTGCTCTCCGTGGCTGCACGGCGTGCTAGTGTCCGTTCTGCTCTGCCTCGTCACACAGCAGTCCTGTCAAAATAAGCTAAATCTATCAGATACAGAAAGAGAGACTGTGGGGCACTCTGTTTCTCCACACAAATCTAAATTATATTTTGCTCACAGATTTTTGCCAGCATTTGAATAAGTGTGTTGATAAATTAAAGTACGCTTTGTGTTTAGTGTGAAACTTTCTGGTTTTTTCCAGAAGCGGTTGGCTCTGAAGGCGTCAAACAGAACGGAAAAAAGCTTGCAGTCAGTCAGAACCGGAGCCACGACAGCACCGATAGAAGTGCTCCCAGGTGAGGTATCTCCCTCGCTTCTCATGTAGGTTTGGTGAAGCAGTTGAAGGGGGGGGGTGTGCACATCAGCTCTTCGTGGAAGGTCTAGTGAGGAATAAAAGTGGTGGCAACGTTTCTGTGCCGGTTTAGCTGTGCCTCCCTGCCACGGAGTATCTCTGTAGTGACAGTAAATATATACAGCACCAAAGCTCTGGGTGCTTCTGGGTGACTGCGTATGGATGGAATGAACTGTGGTGGACAAATTGTCGATGCTTTGATGTCTAGAGGAAGAAAAAGAAAGTGCAGAGAGCTTTCTGTCTGGGCTGCCTGATTTTCAGCTGGAAACCGAGGGGGGAGGCTGGTCTCTGAGGTCTGTGCACACACCAGGGCTCAGCAGCCTTGCGGCCGCATTATCTGGTTCCATCTGCCGGTGACCATGCCGGCTGCAGTCCCCAGGGGTGGAGGGATCTACAGCAGAGGTTGGCAACTTTTGGAGAAGAGAATCTGCAGATTCTAGTCAGGAGAGAAAAAAGTTCAGCGTAAGCACGCTGTCAAAACTTCAGCGGGAGTTTCAGCACAGTCTCTCAGAGATAGTCCTGCTAGTCCCCTATTTGGGCATATTTTTGCTGTTCAGTGGGACAGGACCCGCTAGCGTTGTTTATTTTGAATTCAGAGAGCTTTGGCTTAGGGCCACCGTGTCTCATAGATACACTCTTAAAATGTTGCAGTTTAATTTTCCAGTTCCCAGGACTTTGTGGACCCTGCTGCATGTCCTTCAAAGCCTGTCTGCGTGCTGTCCTTGGCACTGCTGTGCAGGTTGTTGACCTTAAATTTATACCATCCGCTTGCTTGTGGGAACTCCCAAGCTGTGGCATTATTACTGTTGCAAAAGGAGTTTGCAGAGCCATGAGATGATACTAAATAAAACCATCTCTGCTTCCACCCACTCTGTGCTGCCTCCTTTCTAGGCAGAGCTGGAGTTTTCCACTCAAAAGCTTTTTAAACACACACAGTTTTTCATTCTTCTGCTGAGGTCAGAAGGGCTGAGTGGAGGCAGCGGGAGATGAGATTGGCATCTCCTTGCTCCAGTAAGCAGGAGGGGTGGAGAGGTTTTGTATCGACACCCAGGTGTGGGTAAGGCCTGCTCGGAATCAACAGGCTGCACCAGGTTAGTGAAAAACGTTTGCTATTTCAGTTAGTTAAACTGTTTTTATCTAGAGATCTGAACTAAGAAATGCGCATTTCAGTCTTGTTTGCTTATCCCAAACACTGATTATTTAGTGAAACAGACTGATAAGTGCCAATCAAGGCCTCGGTGGCACAAATAAGCTGTGTAGGGTGTGTGTCTATCCTGAGTTCCATCCTGCAGTTTTGCTTTCATTTGCAGGCAAACCAAACTCAAACCTGAAGTGACAACTGAAATGGTGCGGTCCTCCAGCGTGATGGTTTCAAACAAGGCTTCAATCTTATCAGAACCAAAGTTTGGACTAAGAGATACTATTGTTAAATCTCAGCTTGTACAAATGGAGGATTCCTACACACACATTCAGAGCTTCAGGTAATGATCATTCCTGAGAAGAACTGATTTTTGCGAGGAGTAAGTTAGCATAAGCTGTCAAAATAACTCATGTTCGTTATTTCATCTAGTGTCCCTGCAAATAGGTAATTGTAGAAGAGTATGATCCATACTTTCCAGAACAGCTTTCTTTCCTCATTTAGGCATTAGCAGAGAAGAATTTCATTCATGTCTCTGTCAAGGCTTGCCTTGTGGTTCTTGTTGAGAAAATGGCCTTTTTGAAATGACATTTTCCTGTGCTTATTTCAGACTGTGTCTGGAAATGCATCAGTTCTGCGCACCTCTGCCTTCTCCCTCACTGCCTCTGTTCACTACTTAGCCATGTAGTTTTCCAATAAGTTCATAAAAGCTTGGGTGAAATACATGATTAGGACCAAAACTTTACTGTGGTTGAAATGCTTTTATGCATGTCATTCTATGAATTTATCATTTCAAACTGCTACTGCACAGCTCTAGCCTTCTTTTTTTTTAATACTATATGTAAAAATGTGTATTCTTCTGTAAAACATGTCTGCAAAGATGCTACTGTAATTAGATAATTTTAGGGATTTAAACTTTGTCACATTTTCCTGATTGCCCCCTGGAACATGTTACTCCCGAATAGTTACATGTAGTTATATTAAGTACATGGTTCAGTAATAGCAGTATTCCCACCAGCTCTACAATTTGCAGCTCTGGGATTTAGTTCGTTCCTTTGCAGATTTTTTGTTGGGACGTACAATGTGAACGGTCAGTCACCCAGGGAAAGCCTCCAGCCCTGGCTCAGATGTGACGCTGAGCCTCCAGACATTTACTGCGTGGGGTGAGTGTCTCTTTCTGGCCCGTCCTCCCAAACCTTCACCGTGGGGGGGTGCTTGTGACTCTGCAGCACGGGGGTGTTCATGCAGGACCCCCCAGCTGAGGAGTGTTTGCATTGCCTCACCCCGTTGCACAGCCTTGGACTCTGTGTTTGCATAGCCTGGGAGGGCTGTTGTTCTGGTGGTGGTTGGACTCTGGCACTGTAGTGTTACAAAACCTTTAACGCCATTCACTTTCATGCTAAGAGTAATTTAACTTTACATTTAGCATAGCCCTAAAATCAGCATAACTGAATTTGAGTTTTCAGTTATAAATTTAGTGAGTATGAATTGATCTAGTTCTTTCCCAGAGGAAAGGGCTGGAGAGTTATAAACCAGCATGAATCCATGGGTTCCTTCCTCTAACACAGTTTCCAGGAGCTTGACCTGAGTAAAGAAGCCTTCTTTTTCAATGACACGCCGAAGGAAGAAGAATGGTTTAAAGCTGTAACTGATAGTCTTCACCCAGATGCCAAATATGCAAAGGTAAAGGTGGCTTGTGGGGAGGTTTGTGTGTGGAATCATTTTCCACTTGGGCCTCTCTTCCCTTTGTTTTCTCTTGCTCTCAGTTGCTGTGTCTCCCAGAGGCTCATTGCAGGCTTTGGCTCAGTCAGAAGGGCTCTGCAGCGGGTCGTGTTGCCGTGCAGGGTGCCGAGGCAGGGGCAGGACAGCAGACCAGAGCTGGGCATCCACACACAAAGGAAGCTCCCGCTGTCTTGGGGGAGGAGAATAGGAGTGTCTTAGCTTCCTCCATGTCTGTCTGCACAGTGTGTGGTGGAATGAGTGGTGAAGGTGTCTTGGCAGGAATGCTGCGTGTGTTTTGGCTCCTGCTCCTTAGGTCTGCTTTGTCTCTTGTCGCTGCTGTTGAAGCGAAGCTCCTTCTGAGGGCTGGGCCTGTGCTGTAGGTTTTGCTTTGGGCTTCAGCGCAGTTCTCTGGGGTGTTGGTCCCTGGCTCCTTCCTGTGCTGTGCTGCTGGGGTGCCTGTGTGCTGTGAGCCCAGCTGGTCCATCGGGTGAGCCTGGAACCCAGAACTGTCTTCACCTGTATTTTGGTGACCCCTGTTCTGGACTGGGGGGCGATGTGCCTTCTCTCACCAAACCTCTCCCGTTCTAGTATTTAATGGAACAGGATCTCTTTTTCAGGTGAAACTTGTGCGGCTCGTGGGAATCATGCTGCTGTTGTATGTGAGAGCAGACCTTGCTTTGAACATCTCCGAGGTGGAAATTGAGACTGTGGGAACTGGAATCATGGGCAGGATGGTAAGAATGGCAACTGTGCATGAGAAGGGGTGAGGTTAGAGGAGCCCTGGAGAGCCCCTCTCCTTAGGCCTAGTGGTTATTCCTCCAGCTGAGGGCTGCAGCTGCCTCTGGAAGCACACGGTCCTGTCCCTGTGCCAGCGCAGGGCGGTGCTCGAGGGAGTTGCCATGTGCTCGCAAAGCCTCCCAGACCTTGAGGGAGTATCTTCTCTGAGGGCTTTTTTTTCTGATAGCATGTGCTGGGCTGCATGGTGCCTTGCTCTCATGTGATTTTTGATGCTGGCTCTGATTTTGCCCAAATAACACAAGGAAACATGAGTAGAAGAAACATGTCTATTCACAGTAGTTTTCCTGAGGGGGACTTCCTGGCCTCTTGCCGTTCCACACCGCTGGAATGAAGTCTGTGCCCTTTGAATGTAGTTTCTGTGAACATTGCAGCTATAACTTGTCAAAGGGATTTTTGACCAGCTAAGTCATGTGCTTCTTCCTCTGTTTAAAGTATTTTCATGGTTTGTGTTGAAAGATCCAGTTTGTTGCTAAATAGGTTTCGGGACTTGCTGAAATAACTGACCAGCAATCTTACTGATGATTTTAATATCCTTTTGTATTAGCTAATTCCCGAACTGCAAACTGAGTCCCATGTGCTTGCTTGCTGTGTTCTGTCGCTGTGTGCAACCCTCACATGAGTTACTGACTTGATTTCATGAAGTAGTTCTCACTAATTGGTGTTTTCAGCCTTTTCCTTCCTCTGGAATTGTGGTCTGCCTCAGCATCTTCTGGCTTGTCCACTGCTAGTAACTCATTTGTGGATTCATCTCTTGTGTAGAAGCTTCTGACCAATATCTTTGTCTTTATCTTTCAGGGTAACAAAGGTGGTGTTGCCATAAGGTTTAAATTCCATAACACTAGCGTGTGCGTTGTGAATTCTCACCTTGCAGCTCACATGGAGGAATATGAGCGGAGGAACCAGGACTTCAAAGACATCTGCTCTCGGATGCAATTCTGCCAGTTGGATCCCAATTTGCCCCCTCTCACTATCAGCAAACATGAGTATGCATCCCGTCTGACCGTGCGATCTCTGCGGGCAAGGAATAACCTTATGAACGTCCTGGGGGCGGGTTCTCTCGGCAGGGATGTGAGGGGGGGTGCCCAGTGATCTAACCGTCAGCCTGGCAGGGTCAGAAACGCGTCACCCTAACCTTGGTTGTAAGAGTGGTCACCTATGCAGTTCTGACAAGTCACTTGCCTTCTTACGCTCTTCCAGGCCTTGTTTTATTTTCAAGCATGAAGTGGGAATGGGGCAATAACATGCATCGATTTCCCCAGTCGGTGGTGGGCTTTCGTCCGTGTGCAATATTAAAAGCACTAGTTATTAAGAGGTAGTGACAGACATGCAGAGCAGGAATTAAAAACAGCAAAGGTAGAAAATGTAGCTTCTCTTTCAAGTTTTTGCTCTTGGTCTCTCTGCTGGAGAAGCAGCCCCAGCGTCCAGCTGGTCGAGGTGAGAAGAGCCCGTGCTTGCGCTGGCTGGTCTAAGGCACTGCTGTGCCTCCAGCTCACCGCCCGCTCGCCCTTTGGACACCTTTAGGCCTCTGTGCAGACCTCTGGTGTACGTTCTCTTTCAGTGTGATCTTATGGCTGGGTGACCTCAACTATCGGCTGGAGGAACTGGATGTGGCGAAAGTGAAGCAGCTGGTCGATGAGAAAGCGTTTGTAGAGCTTTGCCAGTATGACCAGGTACCGATGCCTGCCTGCCCGCGGGGTGCTGAGGGTGCCACTTGGAAACTGCACACCTACCCCTTGGCCCTCAGTGCTGAACATCCCCCTTCTAGCTCATATGGGAACTGTGCTTGAGCTTATTTAAAATTACATTTTTTGTCTTTTTTTTCTTTCATAGCTGAAGAGGCAAATGAATGCAAATGCAGCCTTTGAAGGCTTTACAGAGGGAGAGATTTCTTTCCAGCCAACGTACAAATATGATGCTGGCTGTGACGACTGGGACACAAGGTACGGTGATCGCCTCGTACGTGATGCTGCCACTGGCTCATGTTATTGCTGAAGGGAGTAAAAACAAAGCTAAAAAGAACTGCAGATCTAACGGCTATAAATAGAAACAGTTCTGACATTATTGCTGTTCCTCTCCCTTGGCTCCAAATCCATCTCCAGTTCACTTCTATTTATGTTGCTTTTCTTCCACTGCTGTTTGTCAGATATTCCTAATCTTTTTTCCAGGAATAACCCACTGGGTTTCCTCTTAGTTAGAGGTGGAAAAAATTAAGAAATAATTTTAGTTAGTTTAATTCTTTTGGTTTGGTTTGGTTTGGTTTTTTTTCCCAAGCAAAATTTTTAGGATCTTTTATTTGCTGACACCTGCTATACCTACTCAGGTCAGACCCGCTGGGGTTGGAAATGGAGCATCTGTCCAGCGTTCTCCAGGAGACTGCCAGAACCACCATCCCTCTAACGCACTGCACAGAGCGGCCGGCCTGTTCTTAGTAAAGTGGGAACATCGGCTCCCAGTGCGGGAATTAAATCTGTGCAGGAGTCAGTGGAAAAAAAAAAAGTGAACTTTAAGTGTAGTGCCTGAGTTCTTAGTTTTCATGGTTCTTGTGGTCAGAAGTATCTCTGAGTATTGCTTTGTATGTTAATTGTATCAAAAGAACAAAACAAATAATTGCATCTTTGAAGAAGTAGAAAGCATGATATAGAGATACCTAATAGTAGTAGACTTTATAACTACTCAAAGAAACTGGAAAATACAACTTTGACAGAGAACTAGCTCCAGGGCGTGTCAGAAAAACAGCCTCTGGGAGAGCAGTATTCTGCCTTGCACTGTTACTCCCCCTGAACTGTGCCTGGGAGCTGTAATTTTTACCTCTGTTTCAGTGAGAAGTGTCGTGTTCCAGCATGGTGCGATCGGATACTCTGGAAAGGGCAGAATGTTGCTCAGCTGAGCTATCGCAGCCATATGGCTTTGAAGATCAGTGACCATAAGCCAGTTAGCTCTGTGTTTGATATTGGGGTAAGTACGGCGGTGCTGGAGGAGAGAACTCTGCTGGCCTCTCCTCCGTGCGGGGAGAGGGGGGAGGAGGAGGGAGCTTCTCCTGCTGATTTCCCTCTCCTGCTTTTATGGCATCCCCAGAGGACAATGGCTTAAAAGGTGGGCTAGATAAGACTGAGATAGGATTGTTGTTCATAGTAAGCTAGGGTTGTGTTGATACTTCAGTTAAACAGAATAATACATGAATACCTGTAGGTGTTTCTTCAGAGGTGTTCTTTTGCCTTTTTTCTTATTTTCCTAATTTCAGAGAAACTTCCAGTGCAGGAATGCTAGATCATTGACAACACAGTAGTGTGTTGTCAGGCATTTTTAGGAAAAAAAAGCTGATTGAGTCCTGACTGGGTGACTCTTGCTAGTTATGGCAAGGTCCTTTGCTGTTGGGCGCTGAGGAGATGGCTCTGTTTGTCATGTGCTGTGCACACTCATGTGCTGCTAAAATCAAATCACCTCGCCCGTTGCTGGCCGCGTCACGGCTTGCCTGCGGAGGCCAGTAAATGCCACTTGGTGCAGTGTGTGTCCTTTTCAGGTGAAGGTTGTGAACGAGGAGCTCTATCGAAAAGCCTTTGAGGAAATAGTCCGCTCCCTGGATAAGCTGGAGAATGCCAACATTCCCTCGGTGACCCTCTCCCAGAGAGAGGTAGGGTGTGTTCGTGTGCTGTGACTCGCTGGAGAAACTGAGCAACCCCAGACCCCAGAAGTGTGTTCCCGCTGTTCCAGACCCCGGGGTCTGGTTCCAAAGTAGAATGTTTTGACTCCAGCTGTTCTCTGTTTACAAGCCCTAGAAATACTTGTTGCTGTTTAGATGCAGGTAAATTCCATTCACAGTACCAAGCTGAAAGACAGGGCGTGTTACTCCCTGAGGTGGGGAGAGAGAGTAAAAGGGTAGTTTGTGGCCCTTGCTGTGACTTGTTTGAAACATAAAATGTAAAATCTGAAGGATTTGGAGAAGGTCACAAAACTGGCATTTGCTTTGTGTGTTGGGGACTAAAAAAGATAAGCAAATGAGACATTTGAGGCTATGGCTATCTTGTTCTCAAGTTGCTTTGAGGTTATTTGAGGGGAGCATTTGTTTTAAAGGGCCCACTGATGCAAATGACTTCAGCCTACAGAGTAAGCAAATGTAGTCCTTTGTAATCTGGAAGAGATGGGATGCGGGAGCAAGAGGGTTAATCCGGGTATCTTGGTGCTTAATGATTAAACCACAGGACGGGAATTGCTGCTGGTGCTTGGCAAGGTGGAAATGGCTGATGATGTTGACTGACATTTGTTCCTAGTTCCATTTTGAGGATGTTAAGTACATGCAGCTGCAGGTAGAGAAGTTCACAATCCGCAATGGACCAGTGCCCTGCCAGTTTGAGTTTATCAGCAAACCAGACGAGGAAACCTACTGCAAGGAGTGGCTGATCGCTAACCCCAGTAAGGGCTTTCTGCTGTCAGGTGAGCTCCTCATTGTTCATCTCATGTTAGTGAGCTAAAATTGGCACCTTCTGACTTAGTTCTCTCTGCTGCTTTGACAATGTTATGCCTATTTGCAGGCTTACTGGTTTACTACCTTTTTTTAACTGAGTGTGGGTTTTTTTGTCATCTTTTGGCAGATGCTGAAATCACAATTGAGTTGGAAGTGTTTGTTAATAAATCAACAGCTACACACTTAAACTCTGGAGAGGAAAAACTTGAAGACATCTTGGTCTTGCATCTGAACAGGGGGAAGGATTATTTTCTGTCTGTAACAGGCAACTACTTGCCAAGTTGCTTTGGGTCTCCCATTCATACACTGTGTTACATGAGGGAACCGATCCAGGACATGTCAGCAGAATCCATTCGGAAACTTGTGAGTTAAAGGCAAGATTCCTTCTGAACCCACAAGAACCATTAAAACTAGATGTTCAGTCCTGTTTATTGCTAGAGAGCCTTCTTCCGCTTCCCCGATCCATAGTCTGAGAATGCTGATACAGCTCGTGCTCTCCTGGGCACCACCTTCACACCTCTTCACCCGTTTCGTGTAGAGAGCACTGCAAGTAAGATCCCACGTGCTCTGCCTGCACATTTAAAAAAGGTGTGCAGCTTCCATGTGTAGACCTTTTCCCCAGAGCCTTTGGCTTTCTCCGCATTGAGCAGAGATGCGTGTGTATATGTGAGGTTTGATGGAACATTTCCGTAGAGCTGAGCGTAGGTGCAGCGTGTTTGTCAGAGCAGCCTGTTTCTTCTGTCTGGACTTTTGATTGAAATGTGCCCGTTGTACTAGTCTGGTGTGAAGACTGGTGAGTGAAGCTGCAGAGTTTCTTAACAAGACTTAATCCTCAGGTATAAGCTCTGTGAAGCATTTTTGCAGAGCTGAACGAGAACTTGGCTACCTACCTTTTTTCTTCTCCCCCCTCCCCACACCTCCCTCTCTCAGACCCTGATGCCAGTAGAAATGAGTGATGACGATGTTGGAGCTGAAAAGCCTATGGACATTCCAAAAGAGCTGTGGATGATGGTGGATCACTTGTACCGCAACGCTTCCCAGCAGGTTGGCAGAGTTTCTACTGGAAACACAAAATTATTTGCCTGTGTTAGGTTTAGTTTTGAAGAAGATACTGGTAATGGCAGTCATGGCTACCTGTGGATGTTTGGCCAATGGTAAAGAGAGATAAAGGACATCTGTGATAAGTGACCCTGGTGCTGCGGGTGCACTGTTCCGTGACAGTGACCTTGTCTGTGTGCACATGCCTCAGCATGTCCTGCACTGCTCGCTACAGCAGTGCCGCAGCCGAACGAGAGCTGCTCAGGGTGGGATTTCTGCTGATAAATACCCATTTGGAGAGATTTTTACAGCCAGATTATGACAGCATTGCTCTATTTACCCAAATAACTTTTATCTTCCTCGAGACTGACTAATGGTTTGCTTTGCAGGAGGACCTGTTTCAGCAGCCAGGCCTCAGATCCGAATTTGAGCAAATCCGAGATTGTTTGGACAAAGGAATGCATGATACCCTCCGTATCCTTCTAGACTGGTGTCTGGTAAGGCTCGCTGCACCTTAGTGATCAAAGCTGAAAAAGATTTTACCAGTCTTTTATGCTCTGCCATGGTTTTTAAGTTCCTGTCTCTCATCTCGGGGTAACCGAGATCTGCAGAGATCTCACTACTCCTTGTAACCAGTACAAATCCTCCGCTGAGTCCTTGCGATGTTGATGAGTTACCCAAGTGTCCAACTGCCAGCTTGCTGTGCGGGGTCAAGTGATCTAACTCAAAGCTGTGAACAATAGGAGGAGTTCTCGGAGACCTGAGCAAAGATTAATGTTTCAGCAGAAAGACAACCAAAATAGATCAGGCTGTGCTTGCCCCTTCCTTAACCTTTGGATCAGTTGGCAGCAACCACTCGGTAGCAGAAGCCCTGCTGCTCTTCCTGGAGAGCCTGCCGGAGCCCGTCATCTGCTACAGGCTCTACAGCAGCTGTTTGGAGAGTGCCAGCAACTACCCGCTGAGCAGCCAGGTACCGCCGGCTTACTGAGACCGGTTCTCAGATTTCGGAGGGAGGGGAGGCCACCTGGTTTATGCAGTAACAGGTTTTTGCTCTCAGAAAGTTAATGATCGAAAGGACCTAGAACTGGTGCTTCTTGGTTATTAAGAGCTGTTAGTATTTGCAGACAGGGTGATGTTGGTAGTAGGTAAAGCTGCTAAGCCATTGCCACGTCTACAATATAAATGTTGTGGTGTTTTGTTTTGTTTTGTTTTTTTCTCCTCTCAGATTATCTCTAACCTGCCAGGGTGCCATAAAAATGTGTTTGAATATCTAATGGCATTTCTACGAGAACTACTGAAAAATTCAGGGAAAAACCATTTGGATGTGAATATTCTTGGTAAGGCGAGCAAAATAACCATTCTGGTCAGAGGGGCTTTGCAGTTTGTGTAACAAAACACATTGCTCCGAAGTGAGTGCAGTCACAGCTCTGCAGTTCTGAAGCCGTTGATAACGAGCAAACGGTCCCTAGAAAAACAGTCATTGCAGTAGCCAGAAAAAAATCCTCAAGTAGCTCAGAGATCTTACCCCCCAGACACTCTGTTTGACTGATTGGTGTTGGTGGAATCGCCCTTGATAACCTGCTGCTAACGGGCTCTTATTGTGTGTCTGTGGCTCTTTTTCCATTGAAATACAGCGAGTACATTTGGTGGCTTGTTACTTCGACCTCCTCCTGGACATCCTACACCTGATATAACTGAAAAGAGGAAAGCTCAGCAATTTATCCATCAGTTCCTCTTGAGAGAAGACAACTTACGATGAATTTCAGATGCAGCTAATCTTATTTTTAGATATCAAATTACTGTAAAAATATTTTTTTGTATAGTGGCTTTTTAAAAATATCACAGTATTTTATACATCTATTGCTTTTGAAGGCACAGCGGGCAGTTTGAATCAGGTGTCACTGTTTTAAGCTGTAAAGTATATCAGATTTCTAAATAAGCTGTATGTAGACAAGCAAAAATATAAAAGCTGGTATTTACACTGTATTTTATTTAACTTGTATTTAAACTCAGAATTTTTAAGTCCTTGTTATTTAAATAAAAAGATCTCAGTGTATTTTTCCAGCCTATCTATAGCCCATTTTCAGTGTTGGCTGGTTTAGGCCGAGGGCCCGGAGCAGCCCCTGCCACGGCTCAGACGTGTCTCGGGTGGCGATACGGAGGCGCTACAGGAATCGCTCTGGGGTCTTCCACTCCCCACCCCTGTAACTCTTTGAGACGGTGTAGCAACAGGGACTGGAGATCCGATGGAGGTGAGGGCCTGGTCTGCAGAAATGGGTTATTTTGAAAACAGGCGCTGGCTGGTGCGTACAGGGGTGCCTGGCAGATGGTGGGAAGGGTGTGGGGGAGAGGCGGGTGCTGCTGAGAGGAACAGAGGCCTCCACCCCAGGAGAACCCTGACTTTGAAAATACCGAGTAACCTGGGAAGGCGTTTGCTGTCCGTCGCAGGGTGCCCATGGCCGGTAGCAGCTGCCGTGACCTGTCCAACGGGGACCCTAAGACTTATTTTTGAAAATGCTGAGGTAAAAGGGGAGCACTGAGGGAAACCCATCTTAGCTTCGTGTGCTCTACTTTGAACTTATGACAGTTATTGTAGAAATGGCTGTTTTTTCTACCGTGTAACTGCATTTTGACGCTATAAATCCATTTTAACACTGGCTGGGGTGCATGTGCGGTGCCTCCACCGCTGCACCGCTGCCAGGCTGGGCCGCAGCCCTCGCGGCCCGTTCCCGACCCGGGGCCTGTTGCTCTGCACCACCGCTTCCTTTCCCTCCTGGCGCTGGTAACGCGCCTTTCCATGCCCGGGGGGCCGGTTGTTTCCCTTGGGCCCGGCCGGGGGCGGTGGGGACGACCCGGACCGGCACAGGCCCCAGCCGCCGCCGAGTGCGCACGCGCGGCCCCGCGCCCGCCTCCCCGCCCCTTCCCGTCAGGCCCCGCGGCGGGCGCGGCGCTCCCGTCGGGCCGCGCGCGGCCGGAAGCGGAAGTGAGTGTGCTGGTAATCATGGTGCCGCCGGGGCGGGGAAGGAGGTGCCGCCGCTGCCGGGAGCTCGGTGAGCGCGGCGGGGCTGGCGGGAGGGCGGCGGGGCCGCGTCTCGGTGCCCGGGCCGGGGGGCGGCGCAGGTCCCAGTAGCGGCTCCCCGCAGCGGCTCCCCGCAGCGGCTCCCCGCAGCGGCTCCCCGCAGCGGCTCCCCGCGGGGCGGCGCGGCAGTGCGGGGCCGGGCCGGGCGGCGGTAGCGCCGCGCTCGGGGAGGGGACGGCGTCCCCGCGGCGGAGGCCGCGGCCTGGCGCCTCCGACACCGCTCGGGCCGGCGGTGGCCGGGGCCGCGGTGTCCCTGCCCGGCCGCAGGGCGCTGAGCCCGCGAGCGGAGCGGGGCCCGGCCCGGCGGGGCAGAGCCGCCTGACACCCCCCCCCGCCGCCCGTCCTTGTGTTGCAGATGAGTCGTTACGGTGTAACTTCACGATATCGCACTGAGAGGCGGTGTGCCATGGGGGAGAACAGTCCTGAAGGCAACGTTATCTACTATGAAGTGGAGGAATATGATTTAGCCCAAGATGACAATATGATGAGGTTTGCTGATAAAAACGGGCTGGTTTCTTCATCATCTGGGATGGTCTATGACAGGACAACTGTTCTAATAGAGCAGGACCACAGTGTGCTGGAAGATGATGAGGATGAAGGACAGTGTGGTGATCACTTGCCTTTTTTACCAGAGGGTCATGAAGAAGGATTTCATTTAATAGCAGATCATGAAGGAATGTCCCAGGGTTACGTGCAACATATTATTTCTCCAGATCAGATTCATTTAACTATAAATCCTGGTTCAACTCCTATGCCAAGAAATATCGAAGGAGCAACGCTCACTTTGCAGTCTGAATGCCCAGAAACTAAGCTTAAAGAAGTAAGTAGCTAAATACGATTCTGAATTTTGTGCTTATTGTGAGTGCTTTTTGCCAGATGACCTTAAATGCTTTGAAAATGTGTTTTTCTAAAGCTGTTTGCTGGGCGGCAGACAGAAGTTTCCCTTGTTCTTATAGGTTACTGTGTAGCAGAGTGAATTGCAATCCATTAAATCTGCTGTTACTTTTAGGGATAGTAGTGTTTTGTGATGACAGGCATAATTGTTCCCACAGTCACTTAGTTGGTCAGCAGCAAAGCTGTGAGTGTCCTCAGTTTTCACTCTGATATCCTGCTGCCTTCTTGTGAAGCAGCCGGGAAGCGCTTTTTGACGTCTGGTAACACACTAGATAGGAAAATATGGCACTGAAAATGTGTTTATATTAGTAGCATATGTGATTTCAGTGGTCTTTTATTTTTCTTTTGGTTGGGCAATTATTTCCTGAGTTCAGAGATAACTAAAAAGAACATGAACTCTGTTATTCCGTGGTTAACCACATTCTTGAGAAAAGCACGTCCAAGTTACAGATTAAATTCCAGACTGTTGGTGGCAGCTAAAGTGTGAAACTTAAGATGCCAAACTTTAAATTACTTGTAGTTTTATCGTGTCACTCACAAGGAAACTATGAGAAAAATATAAGGGAAGCTTTAAACTACCTGTTTGTTCAATATCTGTTGTATTCTGAAAGCTTAAGTCAGCTTATGTATTAAAAATGGCAATTACTTTTAATTCTGTTCCCGTAATGAATTCCACCTGCGTGCAAAGTGGTGAGGGCTTGTACAGACTGACTTAGGATTCTTGCTTTTTAGCTGCAAAAGCAGCACAGAGTTGACTGAAATACCAACAGAGTGACAACTTTGTGCTCCTTTTGGCCTGAGTTAAATAAGGGATGATCTGTACAAGTGTCTGCTGGTATCAGTGGTAGTAGTATCAACTACTTGTGTAACTGATATTCAGTGTAAGAGAGAATTGCAGAAATGAGCCCTTGCTGAGAAAGGAAGCTGGGTTTGAATGCTCTGAATAATTTAGATTAGCAGGGAACCTTCATTATGGCTTGCTCGGCAGTGAGGAAATGGTGCTGTAGGAGGTCAGCTCTGCAATTATGGAACTTGTGGACTGAGGTTTGTTCAATATAAGCCCCTTCAGGTCTGTCGTGGTTTAGGCCCAGAGGGCAACTGAGCACCACGCAGCCATTCACTCACTCCTTCCCACCTGGCGGTGGGAAGGAGAAAAATTAAACAAGAAGGCTCAGGAATGGAGGTGAGGACAGGGAGGGGTCTCTTGCCCATTTAAACAGTCACAGGCTAAAAGACAGACTCTTAGTTAGGGGAACAGAAACAAGAACATCACTTTAATTCAAACACTAACAAAACCAACACTTAACAGACAGAATGGGACAATGAGAAGCCTTATGGTATCTTAAAACACCTTCCCCCCCCCCCCCCCCCCCCCCCCCGCTGCTTCTTCCCTGGCCCAGCTTTTGTTCCCGGGTCTGACTTGGAGCCAGGGGAGCTTTCGAGAAGCTTCTCACAGGGGCCACCACTGTAGACCCCTCCCCTCTACCACCGCCCAAGCCCAGCACGTGGTCAAAGGAACTCCTTTTGCTCCGTTGTTATTCATATTACCAGCTGCTCTATCCTACCTTCTTAATTGCTAAAATATTTAATTTTTGAATATAAAAAAATATTTTCTTTTTGTAAGATAGTAAGCTTGCAATCTGTAGTGTCTGAGAACAGTATGTACTAGCTAAACAGGTGTTGATGACTGCATATGCAATTAAACTGACTTTATTTCTTCATCCTCCCTTTTTAAAAAAGGCTTGCTTGTAAGATCTCGAATTTCCCAACGAAATCCTTTATCTGAATTTATTTACCATCTCTTGAATTAATTTTCTGGGCCAGGGGGAGTTACACTATAATTTGCGTGCAGTGGAAATAAGCCCTAAGCATATGCAACACGCTTCCCTCTTGTCAAAGCCCTTCCTGTCCTGCTGCTCCTGCTGTTCCAAATGCTTGAGAAGTTGTCTGGAGATGGGGAGGGGAAAGCTCTAAAACCCCTGAACATTTGACTCATCTCTGAAAGTCAGCAGTCCAATTCTTTGCTGCTTCCGAAACATCTGTAGCAGTTCTAACACTGAGATAACTCTTAAATTAAGTCTTAAATTTTCAGGTCAGTCTTTGACATATATGAAGCAAAAGAGGGTTTTACACTTCATTAATTACTTTTTAGCTTTCTCTTGTTATATTGTACTTCTCTCACTAATTCTGTCTGCAGGAATAAATGTGATTATAGTCTTGTATTTCAAATTAATTAATTTTTTTGCTCAGTGATGACACAGAAAAAAATAGCAATTTAAGGGGTATCTCATAAACTCAAGATGAATTAAAAGCAAACTGAGCAGTTTAAGTAGACTTCGGAACAGTGCGTCAGGCTCTGCTTTTGCCAGTCTTG
The DNA here is from genome assembly GCF_031877795.1 of Strix aluco. Classification (NCBI taxonomy): domain Eukaryota; kingdom Metazoa; phylum Chordata; class Aves; order Strigiformes; family Strigidae; genus Strix; species Strix aluco. The sequence goes on from NC_133956.1 coordinate 498,203, forward strand.
TTGATTATTGGACAATTAGTTCCTACTTCTGAGGTAGATGCTTAATTAAGACTCTTTTAGCTTCCCTCTGCATCTTGGGAGAGAGCGCACGCTGTCCTTTGCAAAAAGCGTGTGTGATGCAGCCACAGCCTTTGTCTTCAAGGCAACTTGTTTCTGTATGCTTCGTATCCTGGCCATCTGTGGCTTTTCCTGTTGCTGCCATGTTTCTTTTTTGTTGCTGCTTGCGTATGGCGATCGTCTTGAGTACTTGCTGCTGTAACTGCAAGTCTGTCATGGTCAATATCTACATAATTTTATGTGTATAATCAGTGCTTATTTGATGTGCTAATGTTCCTAATGTGAAAAGAGAATTAAATGCTTTGCTGCTTTACAGAATGTTTTATTTTGCTTAGAACATGGTGGTAGTATTGCTTCTGTCTGCAGTATCCTTCTCAGAATAATTAGTGGAATAAAGACTTGGCCTTTGGGAAAAGGGGGAGTGCTGCAAGGCCTTTGTCGTAGTTCAGGCCCTTAAACCGAAAGTGTTACTGCCATCTTCCTTTAAACACGTGCACTGGCAGCTAGGAACCAAATCCTTTTCTGCAATTAATATTCTCCTTTCACTTTCTAGACCTAAATGTAAACACCTAGAAAGCTTGACAGACTCCTCATGTGATATTTAGGTCATGCCTGTGTCAAGTCATTTGTGTATTATGGGAAGTGCTGTGGAGAATGTCCTGTAATGCAGTAAAATGCTGATTTCCGGCTGCCTTAAAACTCTTAACGGGGAACATTTACTAATACATAAATTGTACTGAATCTGATGATCCCTGAGGAGGATAATGTACCCCTTCTTCTCTAATGAAGCGTGCCTTCTGACCTTGTGTCTGTGTTACCAGTTGTGCTGTTGCGTTTTGGCTGACTCAGCACAACCAAACTTCTTAATTATGTTGTAACTGCATTGTAACACTTGGATATTTATTGATAACTTTTACCTGATTTGAGCTGTAAATTAAGGGCAAGTTGCTTTACAGTGAAATTACTATTTCCTTCTCTGTATGGTGCTTCTAATAATGCAAAGTGACTAGATAAAAATGTGAAGCCCTCCAAAATCTCTTTCTCTGTGTGAGCTGACACAGGCAGGACCAACCACAAAACCACGAATGAAATGCAAAGAGTAAATTTGTTCTCGTTACCTCGTGACCCGGGGGATCTTGGCAGCAGCACCCGGGCAGGGACCTGTACAGGCACCACGGAGCTCAGTCCTTGCTTGCCAGAAAGAGGAGACAGGAAAGATCACGAACCTGCTGCTTTCACCTGTCTATATCGGGGATTTTCGCAGGTGTAGTTTTGCACCGTGCTTTGATCCTTCCCCCAGAGGGCAGGAATCTCCAGGATGTTCCATAAGGTGCCTGCGAGTCCCTCGCAGGCCGGTGTTAGCGAAGCGCAGACGTTCCACCGAGCCACAATGAGGGAGATAGGTGTGTGTTTTGACACCCCAGCCGCAGGTCACTGAGCGTGTTTACAATCCTCCTCGCCAACCTTCCGCTCTATTCCTACACTCTTCCCGTTGCTGTTGGTCGTATCCTCCAGGTACTTTGTTCAACTTAAACACTTGATGTTTTTCATCTTTCCTCTTCTTGCTGTCTTGTCCAAAATCGAGGGAGAATCGGACACAAAGGTTAATAGCTGGTTTTGGTCTAGGGGACCTCTTGCGTTGCTTTAGCACACGTGTATTTCCTGACTAGCACATCTGTAGTAAGTTAAATGCCTGACAGTAAACCTTGAATCACAGGAGGAGAAAGGTTTAGAATTTGCTTGTATTGTGAATTTCATGGTAGGCTGTCAAGTCATGAGTCCAAACATGACATTTTCCTACATGTTTTTGTATGAATTCATTGTGTTTCCTGTACTTAAGGCAGCCTAGGTAGCTAGTGTCTTAGAAATAAAGAGAAAAAGTGTATTTTACATAAAATATAGTATCAAAAGAAATTGAATTAATATCTCCTAACCAGCTTTTTTTAAAACATTATTTAAACATGTTACAGTGAACTGTAGAGTAGGTCCTCTTCCCCATCCTTTTTATAAAAACAAAACAAAAAGCCACAAACAAATCCACAGTCCTCCTTGTTAGATGAGAAGGTCGCGAGGATTGGAAGAAGTGGCCCTTCAACAGGGCAAGATATTTTGAAAAAGGAAAAGTGTTTGCGTTTTGGCAGTAAGACTACTGAACTTTTAATAAGCCCCTTAGTATTGGTAATTTTCTCTCAATCTTACTGGGGCAAAATGCTTTTTTTATACTTGCTCTTTCTCCACCCTCTGTCACTTCTTTCCACTATTCTTTCTTCCCCTACTGTGCTTGGCAACAGCTAAATGTTTTTCATGGTAGTTACAATTCTATGGGATAATGTTGCTTCTCATATGTCGTGTGAAATTGGAAAAGCATGGAGAACTGGTTCCTGGGTGTGTAATTGTCTGTTGAAGTCTGCATTTGAGAGTAAAGTTTCTCCCTGGATTAATGGAGTAGTAAGATAAGTGTTAATAATAAATAGCTTGGAAAACTCATCTCCATTGAGCAATTTGCTGTTAACATCAACGAAATGCGAGAGGCAGAAACTGAATTCAGCACTAGCCAAAATGAAAACTACTGGTAGTTATTTTATAGTCTGGATTTATTGTTATGATAGTTCTGTGCTCTGCGTAAGGATCTCTTGTATGTCGAACCTGCTTTAATATTCTCCAAATACCAAGGTTTTGTCACAGGAAGGCGAAGGTAGATGCCAGCCTATTGTGGTATCAAGAGACTACAGACTGGGACTACACTCAGCTCCTATAGACTCAGATTTTATAAAGCTCCCTTAGAGGGGTCCTACTGGCAATTTTGTCCCTAAAAATAGGTTGGGAGTAACTGAGACTATTTATTTCTCTTTCCTCATGGAGAGCCATCTAGAACCCAAATTACACTGGGTAGGAGTTCGTGCCAGGGCACTGTATGACCACCGTGCTTCCTGGGAGGCTGCTGGGTTTAGTTAACCGAGATCCCGCTCCCCAGGCCACCCTTCTAGAGGGATCTTCTGGACGGGTGGCGCCTGGGGCTGGGTGACCTGACAGTCGCAGCCCTGGGGTGCCTGCCTTCGTGCTGTAGACCCTCGTTCTGTAGTGCCTGTTCCAAAGGCCTTAAACCTGTATAGAGAGAGGAGTGAAAGCATGCAGCGAAACACCCGTGGGGTGCCTCCGTTCTCCGGTACGCGATGCAGGGTCTGGTGGGCCTGTTCTTCAGAGGAAATGTTGAGCGCGCGAGGCTCAAGTTGGCACCGCTAAGGGCAGTTACTGGGACTATTTGAGAAGGAGAACCTGAAGGTGTGTACCTTTCTTTGGACCATATAGCGCTGATATGCCCTTCAACAGTGCCAACACCTGCCTGCATAATAAATAAAGTGTTCCAGATCCCTGCGACTGTCCTTATCCTTGTGCTGTTGTAGTACATGAATGGGAGACAAGTTTTGGACAAAACACAACTGTGTTTCAGAAAGCCATCTACAGATCTTATAGTGGTTTTACTGAGGGCCCATTGTAGTATCACGTAAATGAAAAAAACACAAAGCATTAATCAGGTTAGTAATTTTATGGAAGGATTAAAAAAAAAGCTCAGTTCTTAATTAGGCATACCAAGAACGATGTGGTTTTGGTGTTACTCCTACTTAACACATCTACCTCAATTCCCGTTGTTCTGAGAGGAGCATGACTTCAAATAAAGTGATTTTATACTCACCTGACTATAGGTGAAGGCATCCCACGTTATTCTGTTCTCAGCTTCCAAGCTGTGGTAGTGAAGACCCGTGATTATCAATTGCTCTTTTCTGGTGGCTGTATATAAAGAAAAAAAGAACAGTTGTTGGGTCATGAGTTGGGTAGAAGTCCGTAAGTGTTACACATCAGTTATGTATAGGTTATGTATAGGTTATGTATAGGTTGATCAGGTTCTCCTGGTATCAACCCACAATCAGTATCTGTTTTTTGAAGGCAGTCTGCAGCCTTTTCTAAGCAGTAATACTAAGTACTGGGGGATAGGTGCTTTGTGCCTTGGAAAAGAGGAAAATTACTGGCTTATGTCCTGCTATATTATCTTCCTGACTAGTTGTTAGGAGACTAAATCTGCAAGTTCCTGCTCCTCTGTTGTGAGTTTGCATTGCCTTTCTAAACCTTTCCAAATCAACATCTTTTGGAATACTCTTCTGCTTCTTGCTGGTCAGCCATCAGGTCCTCTCTTGGGCTCTACAACCACTTTTAGATGTTAAGGTGTCTCAACTGCAACAGTCAAATAAAAGCCGTCAGTCTGATAATTAATGTTGAAGATAAATTTATTCAAGCATATCAGATGGCTTATTCCTTCTACTTCACAACAGAGAACGAGATTTAATTAAGCGTTACAGCTTGCACACTGGAAGCTTCTACGTGGTCTCTTTCTGCCTGTTGCAGAAGCTGGGAAGGTACCAAATCCACTTCAATGTGAAATGGTTCCTGGTGATCTGGGTAGCTGGCTGAGAGATCTCTGACACTTGCCTTTCGATGCAAAGCACCTTGTTTGATTCGTTACACTTCAGCATTGACTGTTTCAGTAAACGCAGAAGAGAACAACAAGGCACAGTGAAGGCTGCTTTTGAGATAAAATGAAGTAGTAAGTGGACTGATGGTTAGACCACAGGAGATGGTGAAAGCTGTAGTTCTCATTCAAGGTGTTAATGGGAATTCAGCGCACAGGGCAGTGCTTCTGAGGGTCAGGTTGTGAAAGTACGTTTTCCCTTGTCTTCCTCCACAAAGAGGTAGCTCTGCTAGAAGCACCCGAGTGAAAGGCAGGTGCTGCACGTGGGAATAGCAGGTAGCTTTGGTAGCCTCTTGGCGCCTTTTCCAACTACTTTATCAGATTTTTAGCTAGAAACATTTCAAATTGTGTTCTTCCTTTTTTCCCCACTTCTATAAGATTACTTCTATGAAGTCAGCCTGTTTTCCAGTGTGTGCTGCTCCCTCCTCACATAGGGCAGCAGAAATATTAAACTATCTGATAATTAAATGGCGATTTTTTTTTTTCTTTTTCCTTGGACAAAATCTATTCCATTGTCTTTGATGTTTAACTGCCATTCTACCCTGTCTGGATTCCAGAAATGCTTAAAAATTAAGTATGCAGCATTTTGTCTCATAGGTTAAGAGATACCAGTGCACCTTTGAGGGCTGTCCGCGCACTTACAGCACTGCCGGAAACCTGCGCACTCACCAGAAGACACATCGTGGGGAATACACTTTTGTCTGCAATCAGGAAGGCTGTGGCAAGGCCTTTCTTACCTCCTACAGCCTCAAAATCCACGTTCGAGTGCACACTAAGGAAAAGCCGTTTGAATGTGATGTGCAGGGCTGTGAAAAGGCATTCAATACACTGTACAGGTAGGAAGTCTGCCTATTGCCCTTGCAGGTGTGGCTGTTGCTGTTTTGCAAGTTGCATCTACTTTTTCTTTGTGTCTGAATACAGTTGTTGTGCTTCTTCCAGGTACAGGTATGAATATAAACCCCCCCAAGTGTGTAGAGTAGGATGACAGAACCTGTGATGACATACTTGGCTTATTTGTATTACAGTAGTATTGAAAACGGTTCGCAAACTCAGGGGGTTCTCAGATTTGCTCGGGGACTTCGGAAGTGATATCAGTTACTTTCATAAGCTAGTTACCTTCAATTCAGACTGTGTTAAGCCTTTGATCCTGTCCTGCACATGGGAATGAATGGCTCGCCTCAGGCAGGGGCTGTCTTGTCCTGCAAGTCATAAGAAGGATTTTTTGGCGTGCTTTTTAGGTTGAAAGCACATCAGAGGCTTCACACGGGGAAAACGTTTAACTGTGAATCAGAAGGCTGCAGTAAATACTTCACAACGCACAGTGACCTGAGGAAGCACATTCGAACACACACAGGAGAAAAGCCATTTCGGTAAGTTGCTGGATGGCAGTTTTGATTTCTGTGGGACTTGGGTAATGGGCCACCTGTGCCAAAAGGCAGCTGTTACTGTCCTGAATGAAAAACTATTCTCATGAGAAAAAGTGAAAGGCGGCTAGCCTTTGAGCATGTTTGTTCTACAGCTGCCTGTAACAGTGGGTGAAACTACTCCCTTCAAAGACAGTAGTCAAGCTGTTTTTTAAACATAAACACGTGTGCCACCGTGAGCATGTTTTTAAAACCTGTTGCTGCTTCTCTGCTGTGATGCAATGTTCGTTCCATGAAGGAGGCCCCCCCAAATGCTGACTTCAGACTTGAATTTCAAAGTCCTGTTCAGAGCCCTGCTATAGTCTGTGTAGCGTGCACAGCAGCTGCTGGGGGATACCTGATTACTAATGCAGATCAGCATTGCATTGGGCCTGTTCTTCAGTCCTGGGACTCTTGCAAAGCATCATCTAGGGTTTTAGCTAATGCATTGAAGAAGCCTGATGCTGACTCTTCTGTGGTGCCTCATTCAGGTGTGAGCATGACGGCTGTGGAAAGGCTTTTGCTGCAAGCCACCACCTTAAAACCCATGTTAGGACACATACTGGTAAGTCCCAAGGGTTTGTTTTTTCTTCAGTTGAGCTTACTCAGTTTATACTAACTCTCAGAATCCCAATATGTATTAACACTTACATACAATACGCGGGTGACACCGAGCTGTGGTGCGGTCGGCGCGCTGGAGGAGGAGATCCATCCCGAGGGACCTGGGCAGGATGGAGGAGTGCGCCCGGGAGAACCTCCGACCTTTGACGAGGCCGAGGGCAAGGTCCTGCACCGGGGTCAGGGCAATCCCCAATATTCCATTTATGCTTGACAGGTCTTGAATTTCATCAACATGTTTCACGAATATATCAATAATGATTCATAAAAATGAAATGTTGTGTTCTTGTGTCGGTTCATGGGGTAAAATGGAAGCTTTTATCTGCAGGGCTCCCAAGAATGCTGAGCGCGTGAAGTGGCATTAAACAATCTTGTTTCTATAAAATACTGTTACTCTCCTAGGCACTTTAAAAGTCCGTGTCTGATATAATGTTTGTAAGCTTGTTATATGTGTTTTGTGGTGCCTGTAGGGGAGAAACCCTTCTTCTGTCCCAGTAACGGCTGCGAGAAGACTTTTAGTACCCAGTACAGTCTCAAGAGTCACATGAAGGGTCATGAGAAAGGACATTCCTATAATGCACTTCCCAACAACAATGTATCTGAGGTTGGTAGCACTTCTTCCTAATACTTCTGTGTTAGATGGAAATAAAACCAAAATGATTTGGTCGGTGCCTTGTTCTAAAGGTATAACACTTAAGGCTGGGATTTTCAAAGGGATCTGTAACTACTTGATGCCCTGTCTCCCATGAAGAAACCCACGGGTGCCTCTGTTTTGAACCGAGAATTCAGTTTCAATTCTGAGATTGCTGGCGTTTGGCCTGGCAGTGTAGGGTTTATTCTCATATGCTGTGTTACAGTGTGCTGATAATGAACAGTGGGATCAGTATTTCTGAAACTTCTAGCATCGTATTTGGTTACCAAGTTTTATTTAGAAAAGCTGATCTAAATTTGTCTATTCAGTTTAATAGCATTAAAATGAATGTTTGGGCTAATGCTGCTTCAACAAGTACGTGACGTATCGACACAAGTTTATAGGCAATTACATATATTATCATGCATTCCTTGTAGATTCTTATGTTTTAATCAATACTGTGTAATAAGCATGTGAAGTAAAATAAATACTAATGGTTAAGGTTTAAGGTTTTTGTTTTCTATAGGCTGATTTGTTCCTGTGCTAATTTAAATTTCTAGCTTATTAAGTTCTTGGAAGTAATGGGAAAGATGTTAAGAGTCCTTGATAGCTACTGAATCTCCTCTGCTTAGTAATACTGATTTGAGAACTGAGACTCGAGTCACAGGTAAAAAAATTCTGTGTAGGCAGAATTGTGTGGACACTAAAAAGTAATTTAAAACACTTCTGAAACTATTTTTTTTTAATGTATAACTCAATTTCTTTTTCTTCTTTACAGGATACAAGCCACTCACTTTGTCTGAGTGACTTAAGCCTCATATCAACAGATTCAGAATTGCGGGAGAGCTCTAACCCAGTGAGTTACTGTGCTGGAATTGCCTCACCCCTAATTTGAGTTTTGCTTTTTTCTGGCAATGTGCTTGTCCTGCCAACTAGAACACAGCAGATTAGATGTGTACGGCTGGGGGCTTCTGCTTCGCTTGTTCAGGCCTCCAGCACACTCTGCTTCAGGCTTCCATTGCGCTGGTGGAGGCGATGCACTCTTTCACAGAATGGTCACCTTGGATAGAATTGCTTTCGATGTACCAAATATGGCTTTTTTGTGTGTCTTGTGGCGGTGTGCAGGAGGCTCTCTCTTGACAAAAACATGTATGTTTCTTACACACCCTATTGAGCCTGTAAATATGACATATTACTGCTGTCTTTTTTGGAATATTGGAACAAAAAATAAATATTTCTGTCTAAAAGCAGAATAACCAAGTGAAAGAGACGGATTTTCCTCCAAAATATGTAGTGCTTAATCCAACCTGTGTTTAAAGGCTCTGTGTCTGATTTTACCATGATAATGTTCTTGCTTATTGATAACTGTTGACTGAGCTTAAATTTTACATAGAGGAAAATGATATATTGATGGGACTGTGTCATTCTTTTGTGCCTCCATGTGAAAGCAGTACAGAGCTTTTTAATACATTCTGTTCCTAGAGCAGTGTGGGTGACAGTAGTGCATAGTCCAGGATATAATCTATGCGGAGCTGTTTTGTTTCTGCTCCAGAAAAGGTCTCACAAACAGCCAAGAACAAATTAATATCTGTTTCTGTTTCTAACAGAATATTACAAGAAATAATGGTTAAACAAGTTGTGGATGCAGAAGAATAGATTTTACTTTTGAAGGACTTACTTGTTTTTGTAAGGATTTGCTCATTATGTTAGTAAATTTGATTGTGGGTAATTAAAACTAAGTGTCATTTTACACTAGGTAAGTGGAATATGTTGCCTTTCCCAAAGGTGGCTGGTTAATTGAAGAGGTGTTTCTGACATTCATACGCTGCTTGATGGGGTTTTGTGCAAAGTTTGAGGACCTGAGATGTAACGTTATCCGATGTCTTTATTTTCTGTTTGCCAGACACACGGACAAGACCTTAGCACAATCTCACCAGCAAGCATCTTTGAGTCTATGTTTCAGAGCCCAGATCACACTGCAAGTCAGGACGACTCTCAGCAGACAGGTACAAACTGTATCTGCGCTATTTCGAGAAGGAGCTTTCTGACCATTTTCCTGCTCTGCATGCACATACTTAATTCAGCATTTCAGACTGAAGATTACTGCCCCACCGAACTCTTAAGTAGCAAACAGAACTTTAACCTCACTGTTGAAATTCTTTTGTCTTGCAATGCATCATACTCGGAGACAGCGTAACCCTTGGACAGTGACGGGGAGCTGGCCGAGGGTTTCCAGCACGTTGTCGTACAATGCTGACACTGATGCTCTTGGACTTTCCACATAAGTGTTGTTTTCACGCTTCCTCTCTTGATGTAGCTGCGCAACCCGCCTGATAAAAAGGCTTCTTAGAGAGGGCTAATGAGGCTGATCAGCTTGTGTGTAGCGTTCAGTGTTAGCAGTGTCCTGAACTTGGACCTAGTTTTAGATTTCGCAGTCTAGTGTCAAATGTTTTTGAGCACTAGTCTGAAGATGCGAGAGTGGTGATGCTTTACCTCACAAAAATCTATCAGTCGGCTGATAAGTTCATTGAAAAAGTTTATTTAGATCTTGTGAGAACTGATGTATTTATATTTTTTCCTTGTTTCTTTTGGCAGCTGCCTTGATTGAAGGTTTCAATGGCGACGCAGACTCGGTCACTGCTGTTCCGCCTTCTGCAGGAGACTCAGCATCGTTGTCTCTTCCGCTTGTTCTGCAGCTCGGCATCTCTGAGCCTTCGCACTCAGCACTACAAGCCTCAGCAGCACCCGCTGCTCCCTCCTCCGTAGGGACCAGCTCACAGCAAGCTGCGTTTGGAAATCCTGCAACTGTTTTACAATCCCCAGAAGTGCCTGTTCCTCACAGCACACAGTTTGCAGCCAGTCACCCCGACTTCCTGCAGCACACTCAGACACCGCCGCAGCCCATCGTGCAAGGACTGTCAGTGGTGGCTGGGGCGTCTGCCCCGGCAGCGCCGAGTGCCACTGAGCCCCTGCCAGCTGTAGTTCAGACTGTGCCTGTGGGCGCCAACCCTGTTCTGACCAGTAACCCAACCATAACAATTACTCCTTCTCAGAGCACCGCTATTCTGCAGTCCAGCATTGTCATGGGAGAGCAAAACTTACAATGGATCTTAAATGGTGCCACTGGTTCTCCGCAAAGCCACGAACAAATGGTTAGTATCACCAGCACAGCTTTGAAACAGCTCGAACCATCTCTTCCTCCTAGAGCCCTTGCTTTTGAAAAGGAAGGGGATCAAACCTGTAATTGTAAGATACAAAGCAGGATGCGGTATTGTATAATGCTTATCATGTTAATATGTATAAACGTCTCACCAATGCAACCCCTAAACCAGATAGAGAAATAAGTAGAAAATAGATCAAGAAATCCAGGGTGCAGAAGAAACTTGCTTTCTTCGTTTTCCCCCGTGACAGACTTCTCACAGCAGGTATTGGCTTGGTTTATCCAGGACATAGCCTGAGAATATATGTGGGTTCTAGTCTCTTATTTTTGACAAACAGAAGCACAAAAGACTCTGTAAAGTTTGTGTTTAGATGTTTTGTAAATTTAGCCTGATGAAGATAATGAAAGGTTTTCTGGGAGAACAGAATGTTTCTGGTTCTCCAGTAAATCTGGAGAGCTGAGCCGTCAGGTGTTTTATCTTTAAGAATTCTGTTGCCACCTCTGGGCTTACCCAGCTGCAGATGGTCGGAGTGAACGGCTGCAGGTACAAGCAGTATGAGCAAGCACAGCAGGTTTTTAAGAATTCAGTCCTTCGGTTGTCAGAAACCACAAGCTGTGTTAACAGCATGTAGTGCCGAGGGTGGTTATTCCCCGTCCTTGAGACTGAAATGATACTCTGAGTTTTGGGATAGCCGGAACCTAGCCCAGAGCCAAGCTAAACGTTCTAGTTTTTTATTAGTTTTCCTGTGTGTTCTCTTTGGAGTACGTGTATAGCTGTTTCTTTTCATTGCGGCTGTTTAGAATTTGAACAGTAGCAATTTGATTGGAATCCACTCACAATTTTTCTTTTTTTTTTTTCTTTAAAGCCACAAGTTCCAAAAGTAGTAGAAAAGGTTTTTTTTACCACTGCGTTACCAGTAGCTGGCAACACAGGTAAGCCTGATGCTGAACGTGCTTTTCTCTCTTTCTCTGTTTGTTTGTAGTACTGTTAGCTTGACCAGCATTTGTGGTGATTTTATTGCTTGCAATTTATTTACTACAATGACAGCTTTGTTGAAGAAAGTCCTTTCATTTTTTTACCTTCCCGAAGTTTTAAGTGCAGTCTGCTGTAGACTTGTAGGTTTGTGCTGAGATCTGCCCTGTAGTTGCTTCTCTAACAACTTGTAAGATAATCAGGTTCACAGTCAGATTCTGTATTCATTAAAATGGTATTTTAATGGAACTTACATAGAAGAATAAAAGACGGAAATGCAGGGACATAATGTGGTTTCTGTTCTTTTAAATGAAGACATGAAACAGGTAGTAAACTAGTAAACTTAATCAGTTCTTTAGCAGTTGTGTTTGGTAAGCACAATCAGAGATTCATCAAAATGATACACAACTGTAGAAGTTCTGTTCCATAACGTGTCTTACACAGTGTTGTTGTATTGCAAAGATGAATCAGAGTCAAGAGAGATCAGGTGAGTTTAAAACTTAAATTTTAAAAGAGAAAGGAAGCCAGGCAAGTAGAGCCGCATAGGAGGAGTAAGGAGGAAGCACGAGAAGCAAGATGGGACGAAAGCAGGCTGGAGAAAATGAGCAGGAAAATACCTGTGTTGGTGTCAAGGAGTAGAATTGCCAGCGTGATGTTACATCACCATCTTCAAAGATTGGTGTGGAGGGACTGCGGTGTTTGAACGCCACTGTATGGGATTTGATGCTGTAAAAGTTACAGTGGTTGTCACAGAAGAGACATACTGTGCTGTGTAAAAAAATTTAGATCAGACTTCTAATGCCTGGGTTCAGCCTGAACAGGTTGCTCATCAGCAGAGAGTACCTGCCACTTTTTTCTTATTTATCATCTGCTAGAGATACTCATTGTGCCTGAACAAAATAACATGTAACCGCTGCTGCTAGGTCCATACGATCTAATTTAACAAAGATGATTTGTGTCTCCCTGCTGTGAAATTATGTAGTTCTGTTGTGTTTTGTCTTTGTTTCACCTTCAGGAAACCCTGTTCAGCAGATTGGTCTCAGTGTTCCTGTCATTATTATAAAGCAGGAGGAGGCCTGCCAGTGTCAGTGTGCCTGCCGAGACTCTGCCAAGGACAAAGCCACAGTTAAGAAGGAATGTTCCTCACCTGAATCAAAAGCTTTGGAGCAGCCAGCTCCCCAGCTGCAGCCTCAGACCTTTCCTTCCTCTTCCCCTTCTCCTTCGTGTGGGCAGAGCAGTCAGATAGTTAACCCTTCAGACTCACAGACTGAAACATTAAGTGCCATGGATGTATCGGACTTCTTGTCCCTCCAAAGCCCTGAAACCCCATCCAATGTAATTCCAATTGAAGCACTACTGCAGGGTGAGGAAGAAATCGGTTTGAATAGCAGCTTCTCTAAGTGAAGATGTTCCAGATTTTCCTTTGCACCCAGAGGGTAAAACCCTTCTCCTTAGAAGCAGAAACTGAAGGATCAATTATTTTTCCTTCCTCTTTGGAAGTTTTGTGGCTTATTTCTGCTTCACAGATGTCATCTTAGTCATGTCCCAGGTACATCCATCTTTGAGAATCTATCTAAAAAAAGAAAAGGTAAAAAAAAAAAGCTAAGTTATATATGAACTGTTTTGGCTGCACTGTCTGTCACTTTTGCTTGTCATATGTGAACACAGAAGTTAAGGTTACTCGTGTGCAAAAAGATTTTAAAAAGAAAATGGGGGGTTAGTTTGTCTCCAATTGCACATCACTTATGTTTAGGATTAAGGTACTGGCAGCAAGTGGGTCTTTGTTACAACTCCTTGGGTCTGTAATTTTCTTCTGGCTCTATGTCTGATACTAACCATGCACTATAGGGGAGCCCAGGAAAGGAATTTGCTGTAGTAGAAAATGGCATTAATAGTAGAAGATGATTTATCCGCAATTTTACTGCAATGCGATTGTCGCATCGCTGAGTTGGGAGCTGATGCCTGGGTTTGCTTTGTACTAACGCTGTTACTAAAGCCTACAGAAACTTTTGGGGAGTTTATTTCTGTGGAGCACAAGTACCTTGTGCTCCTGATGGATCTGATCACTTAATTTCATGAGGACGTAAGCGTGGTGATGGCAGACGCTGTTTCACAACACGGAAACGCAATCAGAGCCCCTGCCTGCGCAGGCTCGAGGGTGTTTTCTTTGCCTCTTTGAAGGATGCAGTGAGTCCCAGGTGTAGTCAGGTCGGTGCCTGCTGCTCTCTTGATTTACTCGGCTCTGTTCAGAAGCAAGTCATCCTCTTAACCCCCGTGACTGTTTAATCAGGAGCATGGTGCCTTTGCTGGTTCCTCTCATCTTTTGTCAAGAACAACGCTAGGACAATTTTCAGAATGATTCAACATAAATTCAGTTTGAATTCAGTGAGTCAATCCTTCAGATGTCCATAAATGCTTCCTTTTTTTCTGTTAAGTGATATAATTTCTGCCTGAATCTGCCTCCAACCTACTGCAATGCCAGCTTTTTGTGCACGGGGCTATTTCTTGACTAAAAGATGTTACGCAACATAGTAGTTTTTCGTATCAAACTGAAAGTCTATATTCTAACCTACTCAGGGTAAATAAAACACAAACCCCCCCTTCCACCAAAAAGCCTGTAATGTTGCAATAAATGCAGTCTCATTCTAAATGGTTTATTTATGCTGCATTATTTTAAAAGATGTAATTTTATAGTGTTTTATCCATCTTTCTGGCTTTGGCTGTCAGTCTCTTTGTGTTAAAGAAAAGAATATTAAATAGTCTTTATTCAGTTTACAGTGTTGTCATTAGTGAGATGCAAAGATGATGACTGCAAGCCAATTAACGTGGAGTGTCTCTGCGCACTGACCTAGGAATGCGAACTCCTTGTGGACAGAGACCTTTTGCTCTTTGCATTCGATCCCAGCTGCTCCCTGCACCTGCTGGGGGGAGGATGGAGGCTGCAGCCAGACCTCCCGGGATGCCGGAGGATTAGCGGGTGTTGTAGCCCTCCTGTGACGCTCTGTGTGGCCTTACCAACACCGCGGTCACAGCCTTAGCCGAGACAGTGGCTTAAGTGATCTCGCGTGCTGCTCCCGTGCGAACGCGCTGCCGCGGCACGGATGGGGACGGGCTGAAGGGGAGCGGCTGTTCCCCTCTGGGACAACTTGCTTCCAGCTGTGAAGTGTGGAAGGGTGGAGCTGTGTCCCGCTGGGGCGAACGCGGGGAGGAGAGACTGTGTGAAGGGTGCTTGTGCCTGGGGAGCGTCGTGTGGCCCCAGCAGGGCAGAGCGTCGAGTTGGTCATTGCAGCGACGAGCTCGGGGGCACCGGCTGCGCCGGGAACATGCTGATTGTGTTTCCTCTCCGTGTGTGTTGGCGCGTGGTGTGGTGCCGTGCGGCGCTGTCGCAGCGGGGATGCGGGTCCTGCAGCAATAAGGTTTATTCCGGAGCGTGGATTAACAAAGCGTTTTAGGTTTTGTTCTCCTAACGGTGATCCCCAGAGGGCAGCGAGGTGGTGGCCCCCTTTGTTTTTCTCCTACAGCTTCATTTTGTGATGCAGTTTGGCTGCATGGCAGCAGGAACTGCTTTGAACGCAGAAGGAATGGTCTCAAGCCTGGGTGGCTGGGACTGTCCTCAGAGGGCCGAGTCCCCTCAGCTACCCGGCGCAGAGCTCTGCTCTGGAGGAGTGCAGGCGGTGCCGGGGGCTACGGGGGGTCCCGGGCATGGGCTGCTGCCAGGGCCCTCGCGCCTCTCCCGTGGTGTTGTGCGGTCGTGGTGTTTGAGGGTGAGTGGATGTGTGTCTGCATGTGAGACTGCTTGTGCCGGAGCACGTAGGTTCCCCTGGAGCTGTGGGGTTTTCTCCGACGGGGACGAGGGTACCAGATGTGGCCTGAAATGTGACAGCTGGGGGATTTAGCAACCTCTTGGGAGCTTTCCCCTCCTTCAGGGAGGTGTTGTTCCATGCTACTTTTGCTACTCATGACTTAGTCCGCCTAAAACATGCTTCTGGTTGGACCAGATAGCATTTTCAGAAACTCTTTTGTGACAGAAACGAGTAGAAGAATCTACCAAAGGCTTTGAAATCGGAAGCTGATTGGGAAGTGTGGTGACTGGCAGCAGGGTGGTGCTGCACGCACCCTTTCGGGGTGGGGCAGAGGTTGACCTCTCTGCTGTTTCTCTTCACAGCTACTGTTTTCTATTGGTGTTTCCTAGCAAAAGCAACGTGCTCCAAGTGTATGCTGACTTCTAGGTGCATTGGGTTTGCCGTTACCCTCTTGTATGTGCATCAGGTCTATAACAATAAGAGCTCGTAACGAGGCAAGAGCAGCGTGGTTCTGTGAACGTACGAGGCCGCTGCGCCGTGGACCTGCGTCCCACCCGGTTGCGTTGTACAGGTGTGTGCTTTTGTTGTTTAGTTGTTGGTCTGCTTTCCGGAGTGTTCCGTGCTGCATGTATCTGATACATTTCACAGTGGACATTTGCATCTTCGCCAGTGCTGTGTGATCAAACCTTGTGCTGCCGGGGGGGTCGTTAACCCGCGGGGGTGGGAGGGGATCCATGAGCAGCTGGCAGGAGAGGGCAGGCGCAGCAAAGCCCTGAGATTCCTCGATGCCACAGAATTTTCTGTCCTTCTCCCCTTGTTGCCCCAGCATTTAGCATATTCACAATTACGTGTTTAATGAAGGGGAGAGTTTCTACTGTTGCAGATCTGGTAAGACGCTGGATTCCCTAAGGGAAGCACGTTCTGTTAATACGCTGGAGCCTCTGAGAACAGCGTGCCCTCCTGCCACGAAGTCTGCGTGTCATGAACCCCTTTAATTATCAGTCAGAGAGCAAAACTGCACTGCTCCGGGTCGTTCGGTGTTAAAGGTTTTGCTGTTTTCTGGCTCGTGGGGATTTTCTTGGTTGCGTACAGTTTCTAGATGGGTGCAGAAGCTTAGACATGTAGAACGGGTCAGATCGCCAGCGTCGGTAGCTCTAGCCGCCAAGCAGGGACCCACACAAGCAGACTTGGCGTGAGTCGAAGGCTGTAGAAGTTGCTTTTCACGCTTGTAGATGGTAGAGGGGTGGAAAATCAGCACTGTTGAAACGCTGGTACTGAATTATATAGGACAAAGTACGAATTGGGCACTTCTGTAATGCTGACTGTGTCCAGAAAGACTAGTTCGCAGAACCTCATACTGGTATCTAAAATGCACTTTAGGTTATTTTATCTTTAACCCAATTGCTGCAATTTCTTTTGTATATACTTTCACAAAGTTTATTTTTGCTCTGAGTAAAAGTTAACAGGGGTGTGCAAAGATGAGCACTTAACTTGGTGCAATACTTGTAGCTAAAGATCCTTGTCCCGTGTGGTCAGTCTGTCTGTGTCTGTCTAACGGAATAGATGTAGTAGCTCAGCGACACGCTGCCCTTCCCCGCCTGTCCCCGACAGGGATTATGCACCATTAGTGAACGTCGGATCTATGCAAATACTCCACTGAGAGCACTGTGCTTTCGCAAGCCTTTTCTCTCACGCTTTCTGGCGGGCTGCTCGTCACTTCCGTTGGACACCGCCGTGTTCTTGGGGTGCGTCCCTTCTCCCGGAGAAGCGACAAGCTGTTCTGAAACGGGCATGTTGCACCTTTAGAATTTGTCTTCGCGAGATCGTTTTTGATGTCATGTTCTCTGCCTTACTTCGTGGAGGATGGCGCTTCTGCAGCCCTCCCAGATATTGTTTTTGCAACTGCAGCGACGTTGTTAAACTGTTTACAGTACTCTTCCTGCACCAATTACAAACAAGGCTGGGGCGAGCTAACGACTGGCCTGTTGGTCGCGGAACTGCTGGGGGAGATCAGTTAAGGTGGGATTGACCTTGGAGATGAAAAGCTGTTCCTGATTTGAGGGGGAGCCCAGCTGGCCACCGAGATGAGAGGCAGCCAGGTCTGTGATGTAGAGCAGACGGGGTCTTGGTGTCACATCCTTTGTTCTGCCACTGGCTGGCTGTGAGACCCTGGGCGAGTCACTTAACCTCTCCGTGCCTCGGTTTGCTACCTGTGAAGTGAGGACAGTGAAACTTGTCTTTGTAAAATGCTTTGAGACCTGTGGGTGACAAGTCCGTGGCGTTAGTGATCTGAGCTGGCTGGGCAGAACTGCTAGAGTCAATTTGGACTGCAAGGCAAAAAAAAAAAGGCATGTCTCTAATAAACCCTACAAATTTCTGATCGCATAGTTTTTAATTGTACACTATTTTCTCCGTAACATATTTTGGAAACAATGTCAAGTTTTTATAAATGTTACCTGTAGTTGATACTCATGGACAGGGCTGAACTTTTAACTTTTTTGCATCTTGTCTTGATATATATCATATGTTCTAGAAGTTGGATTCTGTGTCTGCACTGAGAAATGCAAATTAAACTGGATATTTATGTAGTAGTGTACATAGTGTGAGTGTGTGTGTTCTTGGAACTAGTTTAAAAATCCCACACCATGCTTTTGGTGGTGTGCAAGCTGGCCAAAATTTGGTTCATTATGCAGTGTACACTTTCTCAAATAAATGCAGTTTCTACTTTTTCTTAAAAGAAATTTTTTTCATACGATCTTTTTCAGCAAAATCAAGGGTATGTTTTTGCAGTACCGTAGTTACAGTAGCTGGTATTCCTTGCTGTGTAGCTTTGTGTCCTTCCACTTGCTTACGGAGCCGGAGCGTCTGTCTGACCCTTGTTCTGGGGCGCGTTGTGGTGGCGGTTCTGTCTCGCGCGGGCCGGCAGCGGGGGGGCTGCGCAGCCCCCTCAGACCAGGAGCTCTGGGGGAACAGTGGTTGTCCGCTCGCGGCGTGTTTGGTGTTCGGCACGTGTGGGGAGCTGGGCGGCGGTCTTGGAGATGGCAGAATAAAAGAACCCCAGTTTTTCAAGAATGTGTGTATGGTATTAAAGGAGTTTATTTAACTATGAAACAGGGGAACAAATGTGCTTACATTGAGCAATGTGAAGATGTTAGTTACAGGTACAGTACTTCCAAAGGAAGAGCATCTCCAAAACCCAAAAAAGAGTAAATATGAATTTGTATTTTTTGAAGAATGTAAAATGTGAAATAATGGTGTTTGCTTAATTGCTCATTTTGTATGAAGTTAATATTGTACTTTGAAATATCTGCAAAGAAGTGGAAATTAACTTTTTTGGAATTGAAAGCAATATTAATACTAATGGAATCCTAATTAAATGCTTATTTAAACACTGTGTTATAATATTCTTTCCTAAGCGTATTTTAAATTACTGGGGAGGTGAGTGTGACGAGTTCCCCTGAGGAACAGATCAGGACCTGAAGGTATTTCTCCATCCTGACAGACACCAGCACTTGCCTTGGCAGATGCCAGTGGGGACCTTCACTCTCTTTCTCTCTTCAGGCTCCCGTGGGTTGGGATGAGAGTTGGAGCAGATGCTCTTCACGCAGAGTCAGAGCCCATTATTCTTCATTTCTGAAAGTGTAGTCCCTTTCATGCAAACACCAGCTGTGTTCGATGTCGAGCAGCAGCAAGGCCCTGTAAGCCATCTGAGGCTGCAGGGGAAGGAATTTCCTGGGGTAGAGATGGTGGCTTTAGCATCCCTGATTTGAGAGTTTTAGGTACTAAGTACTTTCCAGTAAGGAGAATGGGAACTTAGGGGAAAGCTAGTGGCAATAATGAGAACAGACTGAATCCCCACGCTGAATAAATCAAGTTTTCAGTGTGGCAAAACATTTCCATGTGGCAAAGAACCGCCCCCAACAGCTGAAGGGCCTCACCCAGCCCCAGACCTGTTCCTGCATCGGCCTCGGGCGCAGGGTTCTCCGCAGAGAGGGGCTTGCTGCCCACAAACCAAGGCACAGCCTTCCTGCTGCGCCAGACCCTGACATCGGGTCAGTCACTAACTAGTCCTGAGACCGTTAAGCATTGGAAACCAACATGTGCAGTTTCTGAAGGCTGCAGCTGATCCCTGTGTAGGCAGACGGGATGAGACACAGACTAAGCAAATCTTGCTTTATTTTAAAGTGTAAATTTAGTAAGATAAGGTCTCAGTGCAACAAGAGAAAGCAAAGTCCAAGGCCACAACGGAGCTACATTCACTGGCTTATCAGTCTTTGGTTTTCCCTGGCGCGACCTTCTCAGGGCCTGTGACGGAGCAAACACCTTCGGTCCCTCCGGCTCGGGCCGCGGCCCCGCGCAGACCTGCCGGGGATCCTCAGGGCTTCGAGTCCCCCCCGGCCGGGCCCGGCGCCTGGCGGGTCAGAGAACTGGGCGAGGCCGGGCCCGGGCCGGAGCTGCCGCCAGCGCCCAGGGCGGCGCGGAGCGCGGCCATCTCGGCCGTCAGCTGCTCGCAGGCGGCGATGCGGGCGCGCAGGTGCCGCTGCCGGGCCTCCAGCCGGCCCCGCAGCCTCCGCAGGTCGTCCTGCACCTGCGGCGGAGACAGCGGTCACGCCCGGCTGGGCACTGCGGGCCTCCCCCTCCCCTCCCGCGGCCCGGCCCGCCCGCACCCACCGTGGGCCGCCCCCGGGGCTCCGCCGCCACCTCCATCCCGGCACCGCGCGGGTACCGGCCGCCCCGCGTCGCCATGGGAACCGCCGCCCCGGATGTGCGTCACCGCGCCGCCGCCGCCCGCCGGAAGTGACGCGCATGCTGAGCGCGCGGCGGGCGGCGCTGGCGGGGCTGGCGCGGGCCGGGGAGGGGGCGCCGGGCCTGGGCCTGGGCCTGGGCCCGGGCCGCGCCTGCAGCGCCCGCCTGCTCCTGCCGCCCGGCGGCGCGGCCCAGCCACACCCGCCAGGTGCGGGCGGGGTCACCGGCGGAGGCGGGAGGCGGGAGGCGGGAGGCGGGGGGAGGCTGGGACGGCAGGGCGGGAGCCCCGAGGTGGGGGGGCGTGGGCCCCGCGGCGGTGCCGGGGGTTCGGGGCTGACCCGCCGGTGTCGCGCAGGCTGGAGGGAGGCGGTGGCGGCGGCCGTCGGCGCTCTGCAGGCGGGCGGGCTGGTGGCGGTGCCGACGGACACGGTGTACGGCGTGGCGTGCCTGGCCCAGGACTCCGGCGCCGTGCGGAGCATCTACAGCCTGAAGGGGCGGAACGGGGGGAAGCCGCTGGCCATCTGCCTCGGGGACGTCGACCGCCTCTACAGGTGGGCGCTGCCGGTCCGCGGAGCCCCCCCGGGCTCCCGAGCCCTTGTCCGGTACCAACAGCCGGTACCAGCAGAGACACGGCGCTTCGGGGGCCCGGGGCTGGCGGGGGGGCGGCTGCTTGGCGTTACCGGGCTGCGGAGCGTGAGGCCGAGGTGCGGGCAGCGCTGGAGCTGCCTCGGGGTGCGGGGGAGCTGCCCGTGACCGCCTCTCGCCGCGCAGGTACTGCCACGTGAACGTGCCCGACGAGCTGCTGCGGGACCTGCTCCCAGGACCTGTGACCCTGGTCTTAAAGCGTTCAGAAGAACTAAATAAAGACCTGAATCCTTTCACATCGGTAGGTC
Source organism: Strix aluco (assembly GCF_031877795.1). Taxonomy (NCBI): domain Eukaryota; kingdom Metazoa; phylum Chordata; class Aves; order Strigiformes; family Strigidae; genus Strix; species Strix aluco. The sequence continues at coordinate 519,012 of NC_133956.1, forward strand.
TTTGCTACAGGACGCAGCTCTGGTTTTGGGGGGCAGTATGTTATTTTTGTGCTTCTGCTGTAGCAGGTTTTATTCTCCCATCCGTGTTTAGCACTCTGAGCAGTGATGGGCGTTTTCCCGAAGCCGCTCCCTGTGACTTTGCCGAACTCAGCACAACCCCCGTTAGGGCCCAGCTTAAGGGAGGCACATCTGGTATTACTGCGAGTTCAGCAGGGGTTGATGGACTGATTCTCTAGAGTATCAGCTTTAACTCAGAAGGGCTTTGGGCAATGCAAGGTTAGAAATGGCTGCTGCCTGTGACACTCTGCTCTCTTCTTCCTTGTAGCTGGTTGGTGTTCGCATTCCAAACCACCCGTTTATTAGGGAGGTGGCACGAGCGTGCTCGGGACCACTGGCTTTGACAAGCGCTAACATCAGCTCTCGGGCCAGCACGCTGACGGTTTCGGTAAGGCTGGTTTTGCCACTGAGTGGCATTCTTGTGGTGTTTGTCAGGGCCCAAGGCTCTCACAGCTGGAGCCAGCGTTAGCAATAAAACAGGGATTTCTCTGTTGCTGCTATTTTTTTAAAACAATAATCTCTAGTTAAAGCAGCCCACAGATACGTGGTGTGGGGTAGCTGTCTTGCTGTGATCCTCACCGTAAAAAGTGGGGCGAGCAGAGCTGAAAAGTAACATGTAAAGGCTTATACACAGCTTTTGGAGCAGGTGCCAAATCTGAAAGCCAGAGATGGCTGCAGGAGGGGCGGCTGTGGCCTGAGACTGCTGCTGTCTGTGCCGCTCCGTGCAGCCCGGTGACTGTAGCTCACGGCGATGTCCTTTGGCAAAGCTTGTGACCCTGGCGAGGGTGTAGCTGGGCACGGCACGGGGCAGACGCCTGTCCTCGCCCCCAAATGTCTTCTCAGTAGGTTTCGGGTCTTTTGAGTGCGCTCCGTAATAACCAGTGGTGCAGCTGAGAAGTCTTCAGCCAGAGAATCCTTGTGGCTTTCCCACGTGTCTGGGACAAATCTGTTCTCAGAAATCAAACTGAGACGTGTTCATGGCAGAAAGTGAGCTGTCCTGACAGAGGAAGGGGAGAGCCCACCTCCCTCGACACCCCGGCCTCCAGTGTCTGTTACAACACATCTTCAGGGCTGTCAGCCACGTCTCTCTGTTTTTCAGGAATTCCAAGACCTGTGGCCTCAGTTGTCCTTAATCATCGATGGAGGCCCCATAGGAGATGTCCAGAGCCCAGAGTGTCGTTTGGGATCGACTGTGGTTGATTTATCTGTGCCGGGGAAATTCTCCATCATTCGTCCTGGCTGGTGAGTGCTCTGAATGTAACTGGAGCTTTTTCTTGCTTTAAATGAAGCGAAGCTTCCAGATTAGGGTGGGTCGTGCTTTGCTGCTTTTCCCATAGCAGTTGAACCTCCGCGTTAATGTTGTCTAGCTTAGTTAACAGCACGCTCAGAAATCCTGAAAGAGCACTCCATGTTCTGAGCCCAGGAGACCCCTTTCTGGAAGGTTCTATGTGAAACACTCTAGTTTCTGTCAAAATGCAGTACTGCATCTAGCTGATGGGTCTTTCCCAGAAAGTGCAGTTTAATCCTTAAAAACCTTTTATCTGACGGTTCTGTTTCACCCCACAGCGCCCTGACATCGACAGTCGAAATCCTGAGGCAGAAGTATGGTTTGATCCCAGAATCATCGTAAGGGCTCAGACTCAGGAGGCTCTGCAGAGCTGGGCACCGTGTGCCTGCGCGTTCAGGAGACGAGCGTTCGTGGCCTTGTTTAATAAGGTCGGCTGGTTACGTCAGGGTTAATAAACAAAATAAAAAAGGGAGCAACAGTTGATGGGTATCTGTTAGTATCACGTCTGCTGTAGTCTGAGAAACCAACCCAGATATGAATGCTGACCTCGGTGTGCTGCTGGAGCATTCCCAGATACTCCTGTTTTATGAACGTCATTAGGCCTTTGAAATAGGGTAATCTGAACGTTAGACTGTTCTCAGGATGGGATGGTGAAGGTGGTGTCTGATCTACCCTTCCCTTAAGGCTTATTCCATGTCTTTGTTTATTGTATCTGCATGGAAAGAAAAGCAAAGATGGAAAAGAGGTTTTTTGAGCTTTCACGATGTTACAGCTGTGGTGTTCTCTGGTGGGTTTCCTCTGTTCTAAATGTAATCAAGCCTACTACTGAGCTGAAACTGTAAGTACTTTTGAAAATCAACAGTATTCAAATGGTCCCCATCTAGACAAGAGCTGCTCAGAAAGACCTGGCTTCCTCCTAACACACAGACTAGAACGAGCTCTCGGTGTGCTGGTCTTCGTGTCTTAAACGTGGACTCCCTCTTGTTGTTCTGGGAACGGTGCTAAGCTGAGGCAAACGGAATAGATGAAAGTTTCTGCTGGTGTTTATTCTGCATTGAAAAGTAAAGTTTATGGAGCTGCTATTAATTTAAAAACTGGTAAGCAACTTGTATGATTTTGTTGTAAATGCTTATTTTTAGCCGTTGTTGTCCATCACTTTTGACAAACTTAGGTGCTTAGCGAGAATGTACGGAGTTGTCATAAATAAAACCTTGTTTCACATCCAGAGCTGATGGATTTTATTGATACAAGTATAAATTCATTTTATGGCTAAGTTAGAAGGGTCCAAGCATGGCTAAAATCACAGAAAAAGGGGAAGCTGTGGGGAGCTGAACCTTTCAAAGCACTGATTAATGGTGTTTTCAGTTGCATTTTTATTGGAAGTATTTTTTTCTCCTTGGTTCTAAAAGGAATAAAGCAACTTCAGATCTAAATTTTCAAAACATGGAACACTAAACAATCAGCCAGAGCTTTTAGTATAGATCATTGCCTTTGCCTGGTTTCCAGCACGTGCAGGAGTAGCAGTAAATAGTCTGTAGTGTTCCAGCTCTAATTATTTTTTGTTATTTGGATCCAGCGGAGCACAGTGTCAAGGCCCAATGCAGAACTTGTGTAGGAGAGGTTGGATAAAGCAGAGGGTGTGTAGTGGCATGGCTCAGTTTCACCTGCAGTGGATGGTTTGGAGGAATATTGACTCCTCTCTTGCATGAGCCGATAGATGCTCTGGCAGCTGCCGGCGGGGTGAGGGATGCGTGATGGCGGCCGGCAGCGGGCTGGGGCCCTGTGCTGGAACCCAGAGCTCAGCGACAGAGTCAAACCTCGGAACACCTGCGGCTGGAAAAACCAGATCTCTGGCCCCAGGCCAGCGCCCGTGTGAATTCCAGGGGAGCCCCGAAGGGCTCAGGAATGTCGGATCTGACAGCTGCATGCAGCTCCCTGCTCCTGTGAGGCCGCAGCTGGGGCTTACGCAGGCCTTGGGCTACCTGCGGCCTGGCAGACCCCTCCCCGCCTGTCTCCCTCCCCTCACGGTGGGTCCCTGGGTGCGGGTGGCACTGGGGGTTGGTCCCCCTGTGGGGCCGAGGATGCTCCGACAATCCCTGCCCATAGCTGGGACTGGCCGCGGCCCCGCGGGGGGGGAGGTCGGGGGCTGCTCCCGCGCTGGGTCCCGGGTGCAGCCCCTGAGCAAGCGGTCGGCGAAGGACGAACCTGCGCTCCAGCAAACACCCGATGCGGCGGTTGGAGCTGTTAGAGGAAATATCATTTTAATTGGGTGAATCTGTTAGGCGCAAATGTTACAGGCGATAAAACTCTGCTAAATGGAAACCCAGTAATGAGATGAACCTGTCGAGGGAACAAATTGCCTGCAGATCTGAAACAGGCTTCCGAGGCGCCCGGCAGCTTTGGGGCTTCCGTTCTTTCGCTTGGCTGCAGCTCGTGCCGCCCTGCAGCGCCGGAGCCTTCTGGCAGCATTTCCTCATGACAGCCACCCGTGCAGAGCCGTGCTCTGCGGGAGGCGTATGGGCAAGCGTCAGTGAGCTGTAGAGAGAGCTACAAGTTTGCCTTTTGGAGCTTTATGTGGTTTTTTTGGCTGGGTTAGTTGTGGGCTGGGTGCCAGGCTGGCAGCCCGTTCTGGGGGTGCAGCAGCAGAAAGGGGTGGTGGGAGGGTGTCCCGGTCCTAGCGGGCGTGCTCCAGCCAGGAGAGAGCCTGGCCTGCCCTGGTGGGACCCTCTGCGCGCTCTGTTGCCTTGTTGTGGCCTCAGATCCCTGTAATCGGTGCCGCCTGACTTTGCCAAAGGTACTTGGCAGACCCCTCCCTGTTGCTCGTGCACCAGCCCTGCTCTGGGGCGATGGCTGCCCCTCTCCCCGCGCACACCAGCCCTGAGCCGCTGTTTCGGGTCCTAGTCCCAGCTCTATTTCGTGCTTCACCCTCTGTGGCTGCCACAAGCAGCACGGAGCCGGTACTGGAAGAGCAGCGGGGAACATCCCCTGTTGTCGAGCAGTTGTTTGTAAAAAAGGGAACCTCATCTTTGTCCTCGGTCTCATCTGGAGCCTGAACTCTGCACACACGGGACTTGCTGGAGGAATCTCTGAACAAGCGCTGAACCCCGAGGAGTGGAGAGCAGTGCCCAGCTCTGCCCTCCCCGGTTTCTGGGTCTGTTCGGTCAGAACGCAGATGCAGCTGTGCCTTCCTAAGGGGCTGCTGGAGCTCCCGACTGCAGGGGGAGGTCAGCAACTGGTGCAAATGTACTTCAGTGGCGCAGAAAGCGTAAGGCAAGAAAAAGCCTCTCCTGCTTCCCCTGTTTATTTTTCAAATCTCTTTAAGAACAGTGATAGTTTTGGAGACCTGAGCCCTGCCTGGGGGTGACGCCGCTGTGTGTTGATCCCTCAGCTCACATCTGCTTGGGCCCCTCAGGGGCCTGGTGAGCTTCCTTTGCGCCTTTGCCTCTCGCTTGCTGTCGTCTGCTGGAGGTGAGGACGCTTTTTAATCTAATTTTGCGCTGCCAGTTGTGGGTGCAGTGAGTGCTGTGCTGAGCCAGCTAGCTCGCGAAGCCAGGGGGGCTGTGTTCAGAGTCTTTCTCAGAGTCATTTCATTGGCTTACACAAAGGACACTGCGGTCTGCGACCTCCCAGCTGGCAGACCCCGTGCCTGAGCACACCAGAGCCCCCAAGAACCAGCTGCAGGGAGGGGTCAGTGGGGCTAAATACCACTGCTGCTCGGTGGACAGTGTTAAATTGCTCTGTTCAGCCCATCATCCCACAAGTAGCTGCTGTCATTTTCTTTCAAATAGCTGCCTCCAGGCTACTTGGGGAGGTCAGGCTGCAGAGGGTGGATGCTCCAGGGAGGTGGGAAGAGCTCTCTCTTTCTGCATCTGGTGACAAGGACACTGGACAGAAATCTGCAGACCAGTGAATTTGCTGTCACTATTCTCCCTCCGTGAGTTCAATGCCTCTGGAAACTGTCCATGACATTTAATTTATGAACTGGCAGGTGAGGGAGCTGAGGGCAAGGCAGAACCGTCTAAATAAAAATCATTTGGAAGCAGTGAGCAGTGGTGTACGAGTCGGGCTCTTCAGGTCTAACAGCCACATCTAACTGGGCAGAATGGGGCGGCTCGGTCTGGGTCTCCGCGCCGCCTGTGTGCCGTGCTCCAGCGGGGTTGCAAGGATCAGTTTTTGCTGGAGCCCCACCCCTGCGCCCACCTGACTCGACTGCCCTGTGGTGCAGAAAGCCCAGAAACACGAGTTCCCCAAAATTACTGCACCAGGACAGTCCTCACGGCTGCATCGCTGGAGGTGACGCTTGTCCTGAACGACTCCCATGGGTGTCCCCGATGCCTCCGTCTGCACAGGTTTGTTCTGCCTGGGCTGAGCTGGGCCTCCAGCCTTCGCGTCCAGCGTGGCCGAGCTGCTGGAGCCGCGGCTCCCACCACTAGATAGAGCCCAGCCACCACGGGGAGCCTGGAGCCGGCGGCCGTGGGCTGGTGGGGTGTGAGGGGCTCAGGAGCATTAATGAGCGATCGCTGCGCCGGTGGGCTCGGCGTGGGCTCGGCGTGGTGCTGCTCTCCTGCCTGGGCTGGGTCCTGGCAGATCCCACGCCGGGGCGGTTTTTCCCGGTGTCTGAGTGCCGTGGAGTGGTTCTGTATCTTTATTGCTCGTGAGCAGCTGTCTCAGTCGCTGCTAATGGACTGTAATACACACAGAGCTGACCCCATAATGATGTCTTCACAGAAATTGCCTGTCTGTGGAGCTTCTGCTGTAAAAACCCAGAGGCACCAGGCTGGGTGAGTTACAGTCATCTGCAGAGCGCCTGCGTGAGGGTTCTCCGGGCCTTTGCTCTTACCTCCTCTTTCCAGTCCAGGTACCCTGCAGGATAAAGGGGCCGAGGGAAATAAGAGGCATCACTTCCCTCTCGTCTGCCTGCACAGGACCCTCTCCCCTCCGCGATGGTCCCGGCTGTTGCTCTGAGCAGAGGGTGTGGTGGAGGGGACAGCGTGGGGCGTGGGGGGTCCCTTGCTGGCCGCTGGCAGGTGCCCTGTGCTCCACAGCCCCCGGTTCATGCCGACGCTGAGCAGAGCTGGACCCGGCTGCCCGGGTGCCCCCGTGCCGGCCCTGTGGGTGCGGGGGCTGTTCAGGGGCTCCCTGTAGCGTCTCCCGTAGCGAGCGGTTTCCCTTCCGAGTCTGCTCCCTCTGGGTTTGCGTGCTGAGCTTCCCCCGTCTCCTTCCTCAGCTCATCAGCTATTCATCAGTCTTTGCCGGGCTCCTCCAGCACCCATTCATCACTCTCCCGCCCGGTATCCCCTTTCCAAGCGTTTCCTATTTTTCCGGTGATGTATTTCCCTGTTCAGACAAGCTGATCCTGCGCCGTCCATGAGTGGGGTGCAGCTCTGCTCCGGAGCCCTGGGCTGGCCCGGGCGCGCGGCTCTGCCCTGCGAGGACGGGGCCAGCCAGGCCATGGGGATGGTGCGAGAGCTGCCGGGTCTCTGCCACAGCGTCGTCCCTCCCCTCCGGGCCTTGGAAGCGCGGAGGTGGGGGCGATGCCCTCCCGGCCAGGAAGGTGCTCTCCCCATGGCAGTGGTCTTCCAGGCGGGCAAAGCCCTAGGGCAGAGCAGCCTTGCAGGAGAGAGGCTGGCTCTGGGGTCTGCTCAGGGTGCCCAGGCCCTGTCTCTGCCCACTTGGCGTGGCCGTTGCGCGCAGCAAACGGGGGAAACATGTCGGCGTCCCAGCTGGTGCCTCTGCTGCTGGCTCATTCCACGCTGCTGGCGTTCAGTGTCCCTGCAAGTGACAGCTTTATTTGTGCCACCAGCATCAAGAGGATGAGCCATGCGTCAGGCATGGGTGAACCGGCTCGTGCCCTTGTTCCCTTGCGGGGACTGCAGGCACTATAAATTTCTCCTTTCCCCTGGTTCTGGGTGCCCGCAGGCCGCTGTAGCTGTCAGGGTGATGTACTCGGCACCAGGCAGAGTGACCGGCCTTTGTGTCAGCAGCAGGGCTCTGTCAGCACTTCTGGAACGCACCAGTGCAGAGCAAACCCAGGCTTTGTGCCTTATTCGGGTGTTTTTGGTACTTTCCAAAACGGGGACTCTGCTGCTGTGCCGAGCAACGTTGTGCCAAGACCCGGTGCCGGGAGCGGAGCGTGCGGGGTGTGCGGCCGCGGGACCAACCCTCGGTGAGTGTCTGGGATCCGCACGCTCCGCTGGGATGCGCTGTGAAAACACACCCATGGCCTGGCCCGACAAACAGCTTCTGCTGGAGGGGGCAGAGATGCCTTTTTAGATCTTGTAGGTGGAACTATAAACACTTCCATCAGCCAATTCACAGGAGCAGTACGGATCAGGGTGACTCTTGTGTTTGCAACCCTTGTTGAAATCACATCGGCATGAGCACTCCGAGCAGGAAATACACGGTTTGCATTTTGATTAGTGCTTGCCCTCCAAATAAAAATGCATCTTTAGAACCTCATTAGCAGAGTCAGTTCAAACTCATAGAGCCATGATTCAAATGAGCAACAGCAGACTGGGCAGGCTTCGTCTGTGCTGGTATCAGAGGTGAAGCTGCCGCGTGTCTGACCCTTTCGCCCCTGTTGGGGCCGTCGGGGGGTTGTGTTTGGAAGCCTTGGCCGAGTAATCGGGTCTGTCTGGTGTCGGGCAGTTGCTGGGTAACTCTTGCTTCTCACTGTGATCTTATCTACTGATGTTTATTAAGTGCTTCCCCGTGTCCACAGTGTCATTCTCGCGGCTGCAGTTGCTAAAAGCCTGTGGCTTTTCATACCCTTTTTCACTTTGTGCAGCTGTGACGTGGCAGCGGTGGTCGTGCTGAGAACTTTTCACAGCTGGTAGAGTTGGAGCACCCTTTATTGTGGGCTTCTGGTTATTGTTTGGAGTACTGTAGGAAGCAGGACATAAATTGGAGTGCCCAGGAATAACTCCTGTTACAGGAAGGTGCCTCAGGGAATGTATTTAATTGCTTTAATATTTTTTAGAGATTTTTGGCCATCTCTGTGATTGACACTAGATTTATTCCTTGTCCTTCCTCGAGCTCTGCAGGTCTGAGTGAACACGTACGGCTTCACAGCGCAGGCCTGGTCTGCCAGGTGCAGATACGCCGCCGGTCCCGTCCTTGTTGGGGCTGTCAGGAAATGTGTGGCAGAACTGCCCCGTGCCTGTGCAGGGGTGCGGGGCTGTCCCTGGGGAGAGGCACAAGTGCCCCCCCCGTGTCCTGAGGGCTCCGTGCCTCTCATGCCACCGATGCCCTTGAAGGCAAAGCAGCCAAGTCCTGGCCGGTGGGTGCGGCAGCGATGTGCCTGCAAGGTGGGAGCATCCCCCTCGCCGCAGAGTGACGCAGGACGCCACCGGAGCACCGCTCGTGCTGCAAACGGCCTCCCCTGGCGATCGGGCTGTCCAAGGCGGCTGCTAGCCCCGGCCTAGGAGGAGTTTTCCTCCAACACTGCAAACTGAGATCTGCAATGCTGCTTCTCAATGCCCTCGCTCTACTTCGCAATAGAGAGCAAAGAAAACCAGGCTTGGGCTAATTAAGCTGGAAACATAACATTGCAATTTGTAGCTGATTAAATCTTTCAAACAATATTTATGTTAATCTCCTTCTGATTTATTTTCTTATAATGCCTTGACTAGGAGATAGTCCAGTGCATGGGGAAACGCTTCCAGATGGAGCCCAGTCCGCCTTGCCAGATGCTTGAAGCTCCGAGTGAGGATTTTTCACTCGCTGTGGTTACAGCCAGGAGAGATGATCCTGTCCGTCTAGGCCATTTTTGTACGTAGAGGGGGATGCTGAGCTGCAGCTCTTGTTTTTGCTGCAGGAATGAGTCCGCCTGTAACAGGAGAGGGCTGTGAAACAATGCGTGGGAAGGGGCATCCATGAGACAGCCAGTCCTCGGCTGGGGCTGTTCTGCCTCTTGCACACACCTCGTGCCTCTGAGCCAGGGCTTCGCTCTCTCAAGAGGAGGCTGCTCTAAAACGCTCCTTTATCTCCAGAGATTATAGGGGCCTGTCACAAAAACCCACTTTCCTTTTGCACACTGCGCATGCATATCCACTTATACTGTCCTCCAGCCCTTCTTCCAGCTCCAGAGTTGGCAGGATGCCTGGCAAATTTCCACAGGGTGCTGATTTAAGGAATTAGTCTGTAGAAGCATAGACAGTAGAGACAGAAGGGACCTTGAGGCCATCTGGAGAGTCCGCTTCCCTAGACAGCAGCCACTCTCCCAAGTCACTTCAGACACATTTGTCAGATTTGCTCTCAGCTCCCTTCTCTGGAGTAGATTCCACCTGGCTGCTGCTCATCTCCTTCCTATTTTCCAGTTCCTTAAAAAAATATTTATTTGGACTGGAAGTTTTCAGGGGCTTAAAGGTAATGCTGTCTCTGTATGTCCATCTCTTCTCTTTTTTTCTCCCTTTTTTAACAAGGCTGTAATTTACCCTTTCTGGCCCTGTCACCGTGGGGATGGCTGCAGGGTGGCTCCCCGGGGAGGGGGCTCGGGGCCACGCGGGTCGAGGCAGGGACACACCGGGGGTGCTGCGGGGTGTCACGGCTGCCGGAGCCCAAGTGCTGGAGTGATGAACAGCCCCTGCTTGCAGGGAGGATAGCTCCAGAGGTCAAGGGGTTTTCACTGTGGAATTGTTAAATTAACTATTCATTTAATTATATTTTGATTAAATTAGATTCTCTCTTTTTTTTTTTTTTTAATTTCACCAGCAAATGATTCTCTGCATAATTAATGCTGGCTGATTCTGTTAATTCACTTACTGCTGCTGAGGGGACAGAGGTTTCGGCTGCAGTCTGACCCACGTGCTGGTCTCCAGGAGCCGATGGTGCCTGTGTCGTGCTGGGAGCTGCCCCGCAGGAAAGCCACGCCGCGGCGCTGGGCCCCCTGGAGCACTCCCGTCCCCGGGGCCTGGGGGTCTCCAGGACGTGCAAAACCAATCAGACCCTTCCTTGCAATGAAACTATTAATTTTTGTTCACGAGCCCGCTCTCCCCTGGGCCTGTGGCGATGCTCTGCGTTAGCTCTGCTCTCCGGGAGGTGGGCCGGCTGCAGCTCTCTCAAGTGCAATTACTTCATTACTCCGTGATGCAAACTGTCATTAGCCACAGCTTTTTTTGATGAGATATCTGGGAAAATGGGAACTCCTGAGCCTGCAGGAGCTTGCTGCCTGACGTGAGCCACCGCTGTGGGACGTGGCCACCCGCATGTTGCGTGCCGCGAGGTCTTGTGGCTTGTGTGCCCCAGGCCCGCGGTGGCCAGAAAAACTGGCAAACTGTGTCTAGGAGGATGTGGTGGCCAGCAGCCACGTGTGGGGCAATGGCACTGCGCGGGAGCAGCAGCGCCAGGGCTGCCAGCTGCTGCCCCGGGTGCTGGAGCTCCCGCGGGGCTCTGCGAGAGAACCAAAAGTTTGGCACAAGTTGACCCTGCTGCTTCCTGGGGACAAACCCCAAAGCATCTCCTGCTTCTCAGGGACGTGCAGGAGCTTGCGGAGCTGTCATTACTGTGGGCTGAGCTGATGAGCTGTCTCCTGGTGAGAAACAAATTTAGTTAACCTCAAATTAGTCAGGAGAATGGGAGACTCTTCTTTGAAACGATGTCATTCAAACCATTGCACCTGAAATTATCCCCACTAGAAATGCAGCTGGAGGTAGTAATTAATTCACCGTGCTCCCATATTAATTCTGCAGTCGCTCTGCTCCAGCATGACTTTGATGAGCCACGTCCAGCAGCAGTTCTGGGCAGGGAGCCCTGGGACGGGCAGCCTGGGCCCCCTTGGCTGCTGCCTCGCTGACCATCAAAAGATAATTTTCAGGTTTTTCTCCTCGGTGTATAGTTGTATCCTTTAAATACCCTTCAGACTCTGACAAGCTTCCTGAGGCATGGAGAGAGCACTCCCCTGCCTCCAGGTGTCTGAAGGCAGAAGAAGTGGTCAGTCTACAGGGATTTGGGGTTTTATTCATGAAAGAGCATCTTTTAAAAGCTGCAGTGTGAGCTGGACAATTGGTTTAATTATTCTGAGCATGTCTGGCTGAAATCCCGTGCGTGTTACCAGACGTCCCTTCCCCTCTCTGCTGGTGGGGGGGGGGGCACGGCCCATTGCTGCCCTTGCTGGGGAGGGAGGTGCTGGAGCAGGGATGGAGCAGGGATGGAGCGGGGCTGCGGGCGCCTGGCCGGCCCCGGGGGCTGCGGGAGGAGCAGCTGGGGGGTCGGCAGTGCCTGGCTGAGGAGGGCTGGTTTTGACTGGAAGGCTGCAAGCCTCAGTGAAACGGAACTCGGCATCCAGCGCGTTCTGAGAGGCGATGCTGGTGTCGGGAGCAGGCTGGCCCCACTCCTGCCCGCACCGCGCGGGCAACGCCGGCAGCACCGGGCGGCTCGGCCGAGATGAGCGTTCGGTGCAGAGACCACGTGCGGCTCCACTTGTGCCTTCCGTGGTTAACGCTGCTGCGAATAACCTCTTAGAAATGATTCCAATTAGGCTAGCACATCTCTTTGTAATCTGGATCCCTGTTGTGCTGTCAGACTCAATTCAAATTTAATTTGCAGAAGGTGTATATCGGGCAGCTTTTTTACTTAGCACAAAACTGAGAGGAAGATAACATTGATGGAAAAAATAATACAAGTTCATATTCTTCTTACCTTAAGGAAGGAAGAGATGCCAGAAAACTTAGCCAAATTTACATTTTAATGGGAAATGTTACGACTGCCTGCTCCCAGAAACACAAATTGCTTTCTGGATGGGACCCTGACTTTATACCAAAGTGCAGGGAATTAAATCTAGCAGCCTCTGATGAGATGAAGGGGATGTCTAGAGGCGCAGCGGGCCGTGGGGCCGGGCTGGGCACTGCTGGCGGTGGCAGGGTGCCCGTCCCCTCGTCCCCTCGCGCCAGGGCAGGAGGGCCTGGAGGGACGGGGCACGTGGCTCCGGACTGTGGGGGCTGGAGGTGTCGTGCGGGGGCCGGAGGGCTGTTTGCAGAGAAAACCTGAATGTTTCAAACCCTGGGGTGCCCCTGACCCCGCTGACGTCCCCCGCCCCGTCGAGTGCCGGCGGAGGCAGGGCTGGCAGCACCCTGGCCTCGCCGCCCCGTGGGCTCCCCAGCAGCGTGAACCGCGCTGGGCCAAGCCCCGCTTCAGCCTTCCCCACCCGCAGCAGGGCCTGGCCGAGAGCCCGGGGCAGAGGCAGCTGCTCTCTGGGGCATTTCTCTGCCCTCTTGTCTGGTTGTTCCTGGTCAGAGCAGCTCAAGCCCGCAGACGGGCTCTGGCAGCGAGTCCCCGCAGCGCCAGCCTGGCGTCTCAGACCTTCACGCAAGGACAAAAGCTGTGCCCAGGAGAAGCTGCTGTTAATTTCTTAGCGTCTTAAAGCTCTTGGAAGATGAAAACACGGTGCAGTGCTGCGTAGGCTTATCTCTCTGGCAGTGCCTGTCACCTGCAGCCATTTCTGGCACGTTCATGAGTGCGGCAAAGCTCGTCCCTGCTAGGACCACGTCCGGGGAGCCACAGGGCTGAGGCTGGGAACGGGTCTTGGTCTCCTGCGGCTCTGCTGGGCTGGGGCACAGAGCAGCCCCAGGCTCGGGCAGGCGGCTGATGGGCTGTTGTCCAGCTCTTGCACTTGCAACCAAAGAATGCGTGAGCTTTCATCGGTGTCTCTGGGTCCCCTGAGTCTCCCGCTGCTGCTGGGATGTCCCAGCTGTCCCCCAGCCTGGTCCCTGCTCCCCTCTTCGTGTGCACAGTTGCCCCGTCCTGGTGATAATGACCTGGCCTGCACCAGGGCAGCAGCTGGGGGATTTGCCAGCCTCTGAGCTTATTTTTCAGATAATTTTTCCATGCTTGAGGGTAGCTGGGTTTGTATATACATTGGATTTTTTTATATTGGCAGCATGATAGGCAAAGAGTTTTATTGGCATCAGATATTCTTGTTAGGTAACGACCAAGGTGTCTGAACAGTTGAACCGACCATTAATAATTCAAGCTGCTCAGCTCACCAACTATTTATTTACTTCCAAAAGTTGCTGGTAATTTTTTTTCCTGCTTCTAAAGTGAGAAGTTGCAAGCGTGGCCTGGCAGGGTCTTGCTGGAGTAGCACTTGTCCATGTCCTTGACTCCTCCTGGGCTGCGCTGGGCTCTCCCAGCCATGGGAGAGGCAGAATTGGAGCCCAGAGGAGAGAGGAGAGCCCCGGGGTGAAGGGAGGCTGGCACAGGACTGCCTGCGGGCCGGGGTCTCGGGAGCACCCGCAGCTGGACAGTGGTGCAGGGTCGGAGTGGCTGGCGCTGCCCTGGCTGCCCGTCCGGCGGGGCTGGGCTTGTCCTGTGCAGCCAGCAAGGAGGAGGCTCTTCTGGTGGGGGTCTTGGAGCCCCCGAAATGTTGCCAAAACCTCAGGGCACCCAGCCTTGGAGCTGGGGTGGGGATGCTCCAGCAGAAAGCAGAGCCCCAGGGAGGGGGGTGGCCCAGGGCAAGGGCCTGTGTCCATACCCCTTACCAGGCCAGCCCTGCGGGTCCCTGAGCCACTGGGATCACACCCAAAGCTGCTCCTTCCCTCTGCGGTGAAGCTGGGGCCGCGTCCTTCGCTCACCCCGCTGGGCAGTGCAGGGGGTGCGTGGGGGGGGCTGGCGGGGCAGAGCTCTCCCTGCCTGGGAGCCGCCGGCGGTTCCTGGAATTTGTCCTCTCCCCAGACGGTGCTTTTCCAGTTGTCAGAGCAGTTGTGCACAGTGGATGGGATGTAAATTCACAGTGTTGCATGGCAAAGGCATCGCTCAAACAAGAAGACAGCGTGCTTACTGGGGTGCTTCCAATCCAATAAAATAAGCAAAAATATCGCTGTTAGAGGCTCAACCACAGCGAATGCTCTGGCACCCACGAGGCTGCTTCCCTGGGTGAAGCAGTGTCACTGTCTGGAATCCAAAGCAGTGATAAATCATAGGTGACCTTCAGTAATTTATTACTGCCTTGTGCAAAACACTGCTGCTTCTCTGGGCCAGTTCCTGGGCATCTGCCTGGGATCACAGTAATTCCAATCTTTAGCGTTGTAATGGGTTTGTCATGGGTTCGATAGTGATGAAAGGCTGGGGCTGCAGGGGAGCGGCGGCTGCGGAGCTGCTGGAGGCAGAGCAGAGCGTGCACCAGCGGCGTTTGCCGACCTGGGAAGCACCATCCCGGGCTGCTGGGTCTGCAGAGCCGGGCGGGATCGCTCAGAGGCGCCAGTGGCTCTTCTGCACCGGACAGAGAGAGGTTGTTTCTAACATTTTGGGGTTCCAGCCGTTAGCAGGCTCTGGCCTTCTGCTGCACACTCTGTTCCGAGCGGTAAGACTAATGCTGTTAGTGGTTAAGTGATGGGAGAAGCGCTGAACGCTCTGCGTTGTTTGCAGCGTGGCAGATGTTCTGTTAATGATACGGAACAGCTCGCGGCGAGCGCTGGGGGTTTGGATTTCACAGCAACGTGCTGAGCTCCTGCCCAAGTGCGGAGCCAAGTCTGGGGGCGACGAGGCAGAAGTTGTAGAGCTCGTTGGTCGCAGACGTGGGCTGGAGCCGCATACCGAGGCCATGATGGAGTGGCGGGTGCTTGGTCCTTCAGAAACCTCGGTGGGCACCTCTTTGGGTCTAAAACACAGGTTTTGGTGCTTCAGGTTGGATAGTCAGTCTCGCACCGTTCCCCCCGGCAGTGGGGATGCTCCGTGCTGAAATGCAGCCAGGGCCTGGGACCCTTCCTGCCGGCGCTGCTCTCGCAGACCTGGCGGCTCTCGGGGTTTGCCCTGGTGCTGCACCAGCCCCGCAGCCCCCGGCCGGAGTCGCACCCCGCTCACTCCCGCGTGCTCTGCCCCTGTGTCAGGAGGACTCTGAGGACGCCCTGCGGTGCTCAAACCCAGGCCCAGATGTGGGTTCCTCAGTTTAACCAGCTTGTTTAGTGTCCACAAGAATAATAGGAGCTTGGCTGGAGGGAATGTTATTTCCCCAAAAAGAGTCACAGGGAAAGAAAAGACTTTCTAAAAGCAAAAACTTGCCCTGATACTTCAGTTGTGAGGCAAAATTTACATTTTGATTTTGGAAATCAATAGCAATTCACAAATAATTCTCCTGTGCTGCTGCAGGTCATCCATCAGCTTTGGATATCTGCTCGATAGAAGCCATTATTGGTTTTTGTTTGTTTGTTTGTTCAATATTAGTGGTTTGTTCAGCTGTTCTCCAGATCTGTATTATAATGACGAATTACACTCATGGGCTTTTTTTCCAAATAGTCTTAGAAATGCAGATGGGTGACATCATTACAGTGCCACTGAGCCAGAACAGACCAGCAGCAGCAGCTGTGAACATCTGGGATGAAACGGTGCTGAGGAGCACACGTCCCCGTGCGAGGAGCCTGGGCCTCCGGGAGAGGTGGCTGGGGCACGCCGCTGCCTCCGTGCCCGTTCGTCCTGCCCCGTGGCAGGCTCAAGGGAGCAGGGCTCCTCGGGTACCACTTCTGCTCCTGCGTTCCACCCCATCCCTCGCCCCCGTTGACGTCCCGGCCGTGCTGGGGGCTCCTGCCATGACGTGCTGGAGGGGCCCGTGCGCTGGATGGCGGCAGGCGGCACCGCGCTGGGGGCTCTTGCGTGGCGATTTCGGGGGATGGAGCGGCCGTGCAGAGCCTGGAACCTGCGGGGGCACAGGAGGGCCCCGAGCTGGGGGGGATGTCACCTCAGGGAGCATCTGTGAGCCCAGAGCTGGAGCTGTCCCAGACCCGCCGGGCTCTGCAGGGACGGGGCTGTTTGCCAGCACCAGGCATGTGCTTGTATGGGCAAATTACCTGTGGAACGCCTTTTTAATACTGAAAGAAATAACTTGATTAGCAATTATTGGTGCAGAACACTTGGGGAGCCTCTGCAAAAGGCGAGGATGGGTGGTTTCACTGGAGCTGCCTGTCAGTTTTGTCATCTAATTATAAGACTGTTCTGTGCCAAAACTCTGGACAGATAGAGGAAAAAAACGCTCAGTGTAATTGTACTGGTCGTATTTTGTAGCCACTAATTACTTGCTTTGCAATTAATGTTTCTCTGGCTGGCTGGGGAGCTGTCATGGCCTTGGCTCGGGACAAATAGCTCGGTGCTTCTCGTTGCACAGCTTCCAGACCTTGTTAAACGTGGGACTGGGTGGGGAAGGGGATCAGCCCCCCCGCTCTGACCCCCAGCAGCCCCAGCCCCGGCTCTGGCAGCCCCACCGCAGCCGAGCAGGACGGTCCCCTCCGTTTCACCCGGGATGTGGGGTGGGGATGCTGGTAACGACCATCGTGCTCTCACCCTCGTTATCAGGAACAAGGTAACTCCTAATCCGGGTGTCTTGCCTTTTCGCAGCTCATGTAGGTAGTATTCACTGGAAAAAGATGGGTCAGGGTCGGCTCTTCCAGGAGGAGACAGAGGGAGAAAGGCAGAGCGTGAGCCCGAAGGAGAGGAGCGACAGGCACTGAGCTTATTTATTGTTTACTGTTTGCTTCTAACAAGCATCATTTTCAGCTTATTAATTGTGGCAGGACATGAGCTGGGTGGAGATTGTTTTGGACCTCACCATCTAAGTGGTCAAACAGTCAAGTACCTATTTTACGCTCTCTAAACAGACATGGTAATTTTTCTGTTTTACACCAGCTTAATTCCAACAGTAAATTGAAATCAAATGAAAAGAGGCTTTCCAGCCCAGAAGGCCTTCCTGGCACGTGTACCCAAGACCAGCAGCCCCTGCCAGGGAGATGTATCCTGAAGCACCGGGTAGCGTAAGCAGACCAGCAGAGCCGGCAGACGGACGGATGGACGGACGGACAGAGGAGGGCTGTGCCTGTGTCTGTGGTTGCTCACGTGTCTTGTTTGTGTGAAGTTAATGGTGGAGCTCCTACCACTGCCACAGTGCTGTTACAGAATGAGTCTATCTTCAGCCTCACAGGCGGCCGAGCCATTTTTTGGTCTCTGCTGGTCTCCTGCAGCCGATGCCTCAGCGTCTCTTGGCTCCAGCCCTTCTCCCTCCAGCCTGGCAGCTCCCGGCACAGGCCTGTGCCAGGTCAGTGTCCTGAGTTCTGTGGGAGCTCAGGTGGTCACAGCTTGCCCCATGCCAGTGTCTGTCCCCCCCCGGACCCTCGGGGGCGGTGAGAAGGGTGTCTGCAGCTGACCTCAAGAGAAAGAGAGGGGCAGGGAGAAGCACCACCTGAGGAGGACACGTTCGGGACAAGGGGGAGCGTCCTTCACGGAACAGAAGGAAAACCTCTCGCTGTCCCGGCTGTCTGCAGTGTGGAGGTGGGGACGGCAGGAGCTGGCAGAGGAGGCAGGAGCTGTTGGAGCTCAGACCCAGCTGCAGTTCCTGGCCATGGTCCGTGGGGACCTCCGGGCCTGCAGCGCAGGAGGGAGATGGGGGGGCTGGCACTCACCGGGGTGCAGGTGAGGGACCCACTGGTGTCCAAGTCTGGGACACGGTGCTGGCCTGGGGTTGATGGCTCCACCTGAGCTCAGCATGCTCATAAATCAAAATCTTGATGTGAACTTTAGCAGCATCCATAAATTCTTCATTTATCATTATTAAAGATATGTCAACATTTGAAAATTGATGTATAGCTGGTAATTTAGATCATGGATTGTCTCTGATACAGTAAACTATTCATATCCAAAGCCCATCATGCAGTTTTCTACTTATTAGGAATTAATGACTCATAAAACAGGGCCAGAACAGGCTGTTAGTGTGAATGAAGGGAAGGCTGTGACTGTTGGGGTTTCCGTCCTGAATAAGGATGAAGGAACCCCCAGTAAACAGCTAGCTGGGTCTGCACAGCCCTTTGAACACCCCCCGGGCTGGGCTGTGCGTTGAGGGGGGGTCCCGGCCCTGCTCGGGACGGCCGGGTCTCGGCGGGCTGCCCACTGCGTGGCAGAGCCGTGCCAGCCTGCCAGGCTGCACTGCCAGGTGCTCTCCTCTTAAATTTTACAATACATATGTTAAATCTCCAGTTCTCCTCTGCACTGGCAAAGCTTTGAAGTCCTTTATCTCCAGGAAAGACCATCTGCTGCTTCAACACCATGGAAACGGCTTTCGGCAGATAAAAACTTTAGTTTATCATTTTAATTCAGCACCAAATGCCATAAAGTCAATAATTTATTGTGCAGTTTGCAAGGTATTTCTCTAAGTCTCTGGTATGGCTGCTGTTTGTTTCTAATGCTGTAGCGATTTTGCATTTGTGTAAGTGCCACAGAATTGACGTTATATAGCGAGACAGATTGTCCTGTCTTAAACAGCATCTCATAGTAAACCAGCAACAGCTGCTAAATTGATATGCTGTGTTGACATACCTTCATACATAACATATTAAGTCCTAAAATAAAACTCTTCTAACATCTAAATTAAATGGAATCAAAGCTTAAATCATCAGCTAAATACGTTTGCAGGTGCCAGGCCTTCGCGCTGGGGTGGGCGGTGGGGCTGGGAGCTGCAGCTGGACCAGGCTCTCTGGGGCCACCCGCGAGCGCGAAGGGGACGGGACGTGTCGGGTACGAGTTCAGGTGAGGTTTGCTAACGAGGCTCGTGAAGCGAAGAACGTGTTCCCTGCAAACCGCATCCCTTGGATGCCAGGAGAGCCGGGACCTGTAGACGCCGGCCGACAGCTCCCAGCTCGCCAGGCTGCCCTGGCCGCGGCGGGACGGGGCTCCCGCGGAGGTGATGCCGCGAAACCGTCTCCTCTTTTCCGGGACCGCGGTGTTGCCAGCCCTGCCTGTCCCTGCCAGCACCACCGGGCAAAGCTCTTGGCTCTTTAGAGAGGTGGTGGCTCGTGCTCCCGTGTGGGTGGTGGCTGGAGTGTTGCCCAGCGGTGTGGGCGGCCGCGGGCGCTCGGTGTGTGGCTGGGGCTGTTGCAGACCCTGGTCCGACAGGGCCGGGGCCTCCCCTGGGCGAGGGGACCCCGCTGTGCGGCTGCAGTGTTTCTGGAAGGGGGAATGGGCCTGAGAGGGGGTTTGTACCAAATCATCTACCGAGTTGTTGGTTTCTTTTGGCTTTGTAGAGGAAGTGTTGCATCCCAGTGCCTGATTAATAAAACCTCTGCTCACCCACTGTGACAAACTATTGTATTTTGGTTAAAACATTACGGAGAGATACTGGTGTGATAGAACGTGCAACATTATCTCTAATAAGCAATTATATTTCATAATATGAATTAATTAAAATCTTACACTTAAACCAAGTAGCTAATTACAGACCTTTTAGCTTAATAAAGATAGAGTGCGGAAAGGGATAATATATATGGTAATTATTGAGTTAAGCAGAATGTAATGTGCATCCGGGGCTCGCCTAGGACATTCTCAGTCAATACTTAATTACTTTAATGCTCTCTGAAGTCTATGTGGTATCTGACTGCTCTGCTCACACTCCCCCGCCCGAGCCATCGTCACTGCTGTGATTTACCTGTGGCTGCTCTTCTGCAGTGGCCAGTGGTGAGGGGACGCATCTCACCGGGCCGGTGAGCCGCGGTGGCTCGTGGCCAGTCCTCAGGCCGTGCCTGCGGCGTGGTGGACCTGCTCCACGCTTGCCCAGCCCATCTGTCCCGCGGCACGGGCCGGTGGCCCGGCTCTACCTGGCTCCTTCCCGTGACACCCTTGCGTGGCTCCGGGCTCTGGCCACGGACCCCGCTGGGTGCTGCTTCCCAGCCCTGCAGAACTCCCTGGGCTCTCCGCTATTGCTCTGTCCCGCAGGGAGGCCAACGCGTTACGAGGTGCGGGTCTGGGCTGGCGAAGCCCCCCGGCCCCGAGCAGCCTGGCAGCGCGTGTGCCAGCCTGCCCCGCGGAGACCCTTCGCTTCTCCGGCTTGCCTCGACCGAGTGTCGTTCCCGGCATCGCACAGCCCTTACGGTAACAGAAAAATTTATTTAGCAAGGTTTAAGGTCAGGTTTTGAGAGTTAACAGTCACAAGGTCGGGAACAGAGAGTTACAAGTGAACACAAGACATAAACCACAGTCCTGTGCCGAGTGCCAGGGCCGGGCGGTGCCACAGGGCTCCCAGCGTGTGCGGCAGCAGGAGGACGCGCAGAGCCCCACGCCCTGCCCGGGGCTGTCTGTGGCCCCGGGGTAATTACGCTGGCTGCAGTGAAAGCAAAGGCAATGCTCCTCGTGCCTTCCTGCGGGGTGGGGATGGATGGGAAGTCATCTCAGACCCAACTGTCACATCCCCCTCATGGGGATGTTTGGTGAGGCCAAACCTTCCCGCAGGCGTGTAAACAACCCCAGAGAGCTGTCAGCACTGACCGCGGCCGTCCTGGCGCTGGGACGGCGGCCGACAGCTCCTCTGAGCTCAAAGGCTGGATGTGAGCTTAATGACTGGCAGGCAATGGGGCTCGCTGGCGGGGGAAATGGGAGCTTGACACAGAGCCAGAGGTGTCCGGCTGGAAAATTCTGGCTTGTTTGGGAGAGGCCACTGCGATGCCGCAACACTTGAGCTAGCTGGATCATGAACAGCTCAAAAAAACTATCAGTAAATGGAAAGCAGGGTGAAA
Organism: Strix aluco; assembly: GCF_031877795.1. Classification (NCBI taxonomy): domain Eukaryota; kingdom Metazoa; phylum Chordata; class Aves; order Strigiformes; family Strigidae; genus Strix; species Strix aluco. The sequence continues at coordinate 539,835 of NC_133956.1, forward strand.
TGTACCATGGGTTCCTCGGCAAGTGATCCGGTCAGGCCGTCCCGTGTGCCCCGCGGCGAGGCAGGCAGCCGAGCGGTCACTTGCCAGAGAAGACGAGTGCAGGAGATGTCACCTGCACGCATTGCAGTCAAATGTGAGACAAACTGTTGGCTAAGACACAGCACGCTGAGATTAGAGCAAGAACGGTGAGGCGAGTAAGAACTGGGTAAAGAGGGCAGCCATGGGGCAGTGGCGTGGGGCGGTGGGGGTTCGGCTGGGAGCACCCCTCGGGGCTGGGAAACGCCCCGCAGGCACAGGGCACTGATGGCGCTGGAATGTTCCAGGGGAAATTGCCGGAGTGAGGTAACTGGGATGGACTTTGTTATTATAAAGTGCAGTGCTGTGCTTCGGGCCTGGCAACACCTTCTGCTGTGAGCGGAGTCCATCAGCTTAGAAACAGCTGCACTGGAGAAAGACCCGAGTTTCTCAGTGTCATAAGATGAGTCCCTCTGGCCTTCAATATCACCGTCCTCTGGCCTGCGGAAAATGGCCTGAGCTGCTTCCCAAGAGGGTTTCTCCAGCAGACGCGCAGTGGTCTCGCAGGGCTGCGCAGAGGGGCTGGAGCATCCGTTTGCCCTCTAACGCCCTTGGGCTTGCTGCGGGCGGAGGGCTGAGGGCTGGGTCCCGTCCCCGGGCACGGCTGTGGCCGGGAGCACGTCGGAGGGACGGCGGCGGGGGAGACCCACCTGCTGCTGACGGCCGTGTGGGCCCTGGCAGCATGAGGCCAGGGTCCTGCCAGCCTCTGTCCCACCTCTGCGGCAGGAGGTGGCACTGCCTCCACCCCTTGAAAGTCAAAATGCTAATTTCTGCCTGAGTGGGAAGAGCCACTAATTGTGTGTAAGCCCCTTCCGTGATATTTGATTTGTGCTTCATGCAGCACCCCTGCAAAGGGTTTGAACGAGGATAAAAGCCCCCTTTTAGGAAGAGAGGCTGTATGATTAAGCAGCTCTCTTCCTTTTCACTCAAGTACTGTGCTGGTTGGCAGCTGCTCTGTGCCTGCGATAATTATGTCAAAGCCTGGGGTGCCATCAAGGGTCTCCAACCATCTGCAAGTGAAGAGCTTCTTTCCAATTACTAGCACTGGCATCCCATGTCCTCTTTGGTCTGAGCTGACGTTTGCTGAAGGATATTGGAAAAATTAGTAGATATATTTCTCTCTAATCCCGTCCCAAGCGGCAGCAAAATCAAACTAAAAAGCACCAGATCATGTGTTGTTGTTTTAAGCAATAGCCCAGTGGTATTAATGAAGGTTTTTATCATTCTAGGGGCTGCATTGATTTAGAGAACGAAATATCCAAGGTAACAAAGCTGGATGAATTAAAAGCTTAACAGCACAAAGAGGTGTTAGAGCATCACAAATTCCTCGAGAACTTGTCTGGGCTATCCCACCCCAGGGACTGGTGTCCCGGCCAGACAGCGTTATCCTTCCCCGGGGGCTGCTCATGCGCTTGATTGCTGGATTTCTCTGTCTAGGAAGGAGGCTTTGGGGCAGGCGGGCCGTGGCGGTGCTGCTGCTCACCCCGCTCCTTGCTGCCTGCCGCGGCTCCCCGGCGCGGGATGGGACCTGCCCTTGCTCGTGGCCATGCTGCAGCCGGGAAACGGGCAGAGCGGCGCGGGGGTTGCACTTTGTATTTGGTGTATTTGGCAGGTGTGAGCGTGGTGGGGCTGTTGGGGGGTTCAAAAAGCCAGGAGACCATTTGTCACTGTCTGTGTTTTGGCTTATGTTTGATGAGCCAAATAATATAAATAAATGGACTGTATTTGCAAAGGTGATGCTTCTGCATTTCAAACTGGCATGAACAAGCATGGGGAAGAATAGCAGAGCAGGGATGTTTCTGAGAAGCTTCTTCAGTCTTTGCTCTTCTTTCCTGGCAGTAGCAGCAAGCTCTCAAGCACCTCTGCTCTCTAATCCAATCAGTCCTTGGGAAACAGGATTTGCCGCAGTGTCTGACCACTTAGGTACACACCAGCAGAGTAAATGCCGGATATATTTTGTTGAGAACAGCCAAAAGCTATCCCAGCACCTTTTAGCGCAGCGACAGGGTCACCGGAACCTGGACCTCTCCCTGCTTTGTGCTGCTGCTCCGAATTCCACACTGCCAGCTTTGAGCAAGACCCTGGCAGGCAGGTTCATCGATGCAGAGGAGGATATGTACACGGGGAACTCCAGTCTGGAGAAGTAATTACTGTCCTCGCTAAGGCCCTGTGATGAGGACTGATACAGCAGCTCAACATGCAGCTCTGTGCCGGTGCTTGTGTGTTTATGGGGGTAAAGAGAAAAAGGAGGTGACACGCATCTCATCCTCTGCTCTGCGGCTGCACGGATGCTGCTTCTGGGGCCGGGGGTCTCCCAGGCGCACGGAGCGGTCGGAGGAATCGGAGCGGGGCTGCGCAGCCCCTTCCCCCTCACGAGCCGTGTGGCCGAGCCCGGCCGAGCCCCTCGGAGAGGAGCAGCTGAGCCGAGGGATGGGGACGGGAGATGGAGGCTCTCGGCCAGGCCTCACCAGTCAGCTCTGGCTTCCAGGAGGCAGGGAGAGCGCTAAATTACAACTCAACTTCTTCTGGACCTGGTCCAAATACTCCTCCCCTGACCACACCGCATGTGTTTTCCAAGCAGCAGCCAGGCTGGGGAGACTCCATCAGCCCTGTTGATGCTCCATTATTAAAGCTCAAGTGATAGGGGTAACGGTCCCTCGGGGCCCGTCTGCCAGGCGAGCGTGAGCCTGGCGAAGCGCCCGCGAGGCTCCAGCCCCTCGTCCCGGACAGGCCTCGCTCAGGGATGGCTCCGACACCTGCTGCTGCCACGGCCGCGGCTCTGTGGTGTGAAAGTGTGCGCAGGTGCCTTGGCTCAGCGTGTCGGGGGGGGCGGCCGCTGGGACAGCGCTGGAGCCGGAGCCGCTCGCCCTGCTGCGAGCTGCGGGGCTGGGGCTTCCCTGGGGAGGCGTTAGGGGATTTATGGGTGTCTTCCAAGGTTTTCTCCTTTGTGATTCTTGATTAGTAGATAAAAGGCCCATTTCTTCTTTTAATGGAGTCCCTGATGTTAATGGCCTCCCTCCAGTCAGATTAAGGTGCTTTGGCCTGTTTTACTCTAATAGAGGATGATTGAGAAGCGTCTGGCTGGGTCACAGTTGGCTTCCTTGCACGTCTTGGTCTTGCTGTGCCACGCCGCTGCTGACAAGAAGTTTCCTGGAAATTAAAAAAAAAAAAAAGGCTGGAGGAGCTCATCCCCTCCCTTCGCAGAGGCTCCAGTCTCCCTCCTCCCAGCCTCTTCCTTGCTGTGGACACGTCTCGGGACCGTCCCACAGAGCGTGTGGCCGTGGAATGGGAGCAGGGAACAGCTGTGGGGGCTGTGCCCACCCCGGCGTGCTGGGGAGCTGTGCTGCCTGCACTGCCTGTCCTGCCTGGCCCTGCCTGCCCTGCCGGCCTCTGCCACATGCTGCCATCCAAGGGCAAAGTGAAGTGCTGGAGTCTGCAGCCTAATCAGAGCTATTAGAGGCGCTCGTGTGTGCAAGAGGGTGTGAAATGCAGATGGATGGAGGACCCTGGGGAGCAGGAGGGAACAAGAGGTGACTTGTCCCTGTCCCTGCTGAGGCCAGGGCGCAGGGGAATGGGGGCTGTGGGAGCCAGGATGGGGCCCCAGAGTCCCTGTGCCCTGCTCAGCCACGGGCATCTCTGTACCAGCACGGAGCAACTCCCCGGGCTGCAGTCCTGTTGTGTTAGTTAACAAGGCACCGTTTCTGCATTTTAAGTGCGTGCTCCTTGATGTTGTCCTGCCTCTAAATGATCCTGGAAATGTATCGTCTACTTAACTACCTTTTAATTAAAAGTCAGGGATATTAGAAAAGAGAAATCAATTCCTGTCACAATTAAGACTTGGTTTGAACAATCGCAGCGTGTTTCAGAGGATCCTCTCTGGACTTATTGATCTGTATTGTCATAATGTCTGCTTTATTACCATGGCTCAGACAGTCTTAAATGAATATTTTGCCTGAATTATGCATGTCATCTGGCAGGCAGAGGAAGCTGCCTGCTGCCAGTCAGGGTCTGCCGGGCTTTCGGGTCCCTGCGCCTGATGACCGGGGCCAGGGTGAGCAGCCTTGTCCCCTACAGGGTTGGGCCTGTCTGCGAGCATGATGCTCACACTGAGGGTCTGGCGCCCGCTGGAGCAAACCGGGGAGTCTCAGGGTTTGTAGCCCCAGGAACCGTCTCAAAGCCTGGAGGCAGCTGTGGCGAGTGGTGCTGGGGAGCAGAAATCAGCAACTGGCAGCACCTGCTGGAGCATCCCAGGCCCCCGCGATGCCGTGTGTCCCTGCTGATGGGAGTGGGACTGGGACTGGGACCAGGACCAGGACCAGGACCAGGAGGGCAGCTGGCACCAAGGCTGGAGCCTTCCCGCGGCTCTCCCAGCCACAGAAACCTTCCTCTGCCTCTCCCTCTGCAGAGAGGGGCTGTGGGGAGGTCTCCAGTGCTCTCCACTGTGGAAGTGACAGCAGAGTAGGAGCCTGATTAATCAAAATGTAACATGATGAAGGACCTTTTAAAAGGTGGAAGTTGTCCCAGTTACGGTTTCTCTGCCCTTTAAGAGTTCTTGAAAATTAGGGGGTCTTGGAGGAAAGAAAAATGATTTCTCATGGTTTCATTTGTACCTCAGGGCAGAAAGTAAATTCAAAGGGACCCTGACATGAAAGGTCAGAGTCTCTGTTGCTGCAGCTGATAATGAGATCTCTCACAGATAAATCAAAACACCTGGATTTCACCACAGATAAGCTACTGGTTTAACCTGAGATATTGGGATTAGGAAGAAGAGAGTGCACGTGCTCAAATCTTGTCTGCCATGGAAGCAGAGTTGGCAGCGGGAATGCCGCAGCCCCGGTTATCCTGGGGTCAGGGCCGTGTCCTGCTGCCTCGTGGTGCCCGGCACATCGGTGCTTCCCTGCAGCCTCTGCAGCGTCTGCCGGTCTCTGCCAACTTGCCTCTTGCGCCGTCGCTGCTCTCTCTCTTGCCGGAGTCCGCTGGCGGGGACTCCAGTAGCTGCTTTCTCTTCCCACCCGCGCTCCCCCCAGTCCTGCAAGCTGCCTGCTCGCCTGCAGCCACGTCTCCCAGACTTTGGTGCTGGGAAGGAGAAACACCACGGCCTTGACAGCATTTCTTGTAAGCCAGTGGCTGCAGCTCCCCAGGCTGCAGCCTGCTAGATACTATTTGCTTTGTGATAAATAGGATTCACATAATAATTTCTGGCTCTTATTAATGCTTTTAATCTGCAGACCCAGGAGCACTCAGGCAGGGAGAGGTGAGCCAGAGAAAACCAGGAGAGAGACAGATGCTCAGTACAAAAGGAAAGAAGCAGAGAAAAGTGAGTAGGATGAACTCTTTACCTCTCTATCCCATTAGCACATTCACCGCAGATTGCAAAATCCTGTTAGGAGCAGGCAGCTGGCGGAGCTGGAAGGCAGCACAGGACGCTCGCTGCCGGGCGCTGGCTCGGCTCTGCCGGACTCGGCGCGGTGCCTGGGCTCTCCCCGCTCGCGGGCTGCGCAAGCCGGGGTGTCGGGGATGGCCCAGCCCTGCCTGCCCCCTGCCCCGCGTGCCTCCCCCTCACCGGGACGGCCTCTGGCTTTGATCTTTGCTCCCCTCGTCTGTGGTTAAGTGACCCTCAGGCCCCGTGTTCGTGCCTTTGGTGTGTGACTAATTGGAGAAGTGTCTCATCTTGTCCTCCACCGATGTTACCATTACACAGCCTGTGATTAAACATGCTGTCAGCCACCACTGTTTACAGATAATAATGCTGCTTTCTCTCCTTTCCTACACTATCAGCCTCATTAGGAAGGTTTATGGATAAATTAGTCAGTCTGGAATTGAATAACGTCTCCAAATGCATCCACTGAGCACTGCACCCTCCGACTCCGGGCGGCCAGACGTGACTTGGTGACCCCGAGCCACTGCGTGGGGCAGAGACCCAGCCCCTGCCAGGGTGACCCCTGGCTCCGGAGCCTTAACTGCGGTCCCCACGTTGGCTCTCTTCATGGAGACCCTTCCAGGGGTGCAGCCCCCCACTTTTGCTACCAGAGCAGAGACAGCAGTAAGTGTCTGGGTTGATAAAATTCTCTCTGATGCTTCATTACAGCAGAATCTGCAATACACGCAGAAAGATGCTCTTTTTCCACTCTTGCTGAATGAAACATTCATACGTTTCCAGAGAAAGCTCCTGGTACGGATGGTGCATGGCCTTTCAGATACAGTAGGAACAAACCGCAGCTGCAGATGGGAACAGGTTGTTTCTGCCATTTGTTATTCTTTCCCCTAATTATAATGTAGATTGGACGCTCTCTCCAGCATTTCCTCCCTTTCTGTTTATTCAAGCAGTATTTTTGCGAACCTACATGGCAATCTCGCCCTGGGATGCGAGTGCACTGTTAGAATGGAACCGAATTTATTGCTTCCCCGAGCTGCAGGCCCTTTCCCCAGCGCCCCTTCCGCTGAGCCCGGCGTGGGGCCGGGGAGGGTCCCGCTCTGCGTCAGCGGGATGGAGCCGGAGGGACACCCACGGCGGGTGTCCCCGGGGGCAGCGTGGTCCCTCCCCAGGGCCACAGCCCCTGGCACGGCGGCGGGTGGAGCAGAGGCACCCATGGGCGCGGGGAGCCGTCCAGCTCTCGGCTGTGCGCCGAGCTTGCTAATTACCAGAGAGCTTTAATGGAGCTGGACACCGTGCTGGGGCCTTATTTAGAGTCTGCCCAAGCGCCGAGTCCTGGAGTGCAAAATGCATCCAGGAATTAGTCCCAGCTGGAGTAAATTGCTAATTATCATTTGCAAAGTATATTACCCTCTTTTAGCACGGACAAATGAAAAAGATTCGCTCTGCATGACCTCCCTGCCACCCTCACCCCATGACCACGGATAATTGGCAAGTGCCTTGTGGTGATTGAGTTACAGAGCGGGTCCCGACGTGTCTTTCTTCGAGGCGTCATGCAACTTGCGCTTTGATTGCCTGATGAATAGGAGCCAGAGCAGTGTTCACCCCAAGGAGACCCCCTGCAGCTCAGTGCCCTAAGCTCAGTGTTGTTAAGGGACATTTACTGCCACTTTATTGAGGGGCCAATAAAGTTAGAAATCTTGGTAATTGATTTTAAATGGTGATTAGCACAAAGACTTAAATGTAAAAAAGCTCTTAACAAACAGGGGAAACGCTGAAACAGGGAAATCCACACCCGAGGCCTGCTGGCACGCTGGGGTCCCCCCTCGGGGGTGTGTGGAGGTGCAGCACAGAGCTGCGAGTCCCCTCGGGAGCAGCACGAGCCAGCCCGGTACTGAGTCTTCAAATTTACAAAAGTTTGGGTTGCAAATTCAGCACAGCGCTGCCTGGAGCAGTGGAGAGAGGGCTGGGAAGAGCCGGGGCTGCGGTGAGGGCTCGGCCCCGGGGCGGCCCTCGAGGCCGGACCCTCGCCTCGCCCGGGCGCACGATGAGCAAGACCCGTCCATCTGAAACGCGTCTGACCACGAGTGACGGCCACACGCTGCAGATCCCTCTGTAAAGCACAAACAGCCCGCTGTGAAATTATTCCCGATGCCACCGAAAATGAAAATCCTAATGACAGCACTTCAAACAGAACTGCTGCAAATCTCTGTAAGTGATTTTAATGAAACCAGCCAGGAATACAAGGAGAGCAAATCAAAGCTAGGACAACTCCTTTGTTCAAATTACATGTAATTGGTATCAAAATTATGATAATGGTTGTTTGCACCATTATACTTGTGGTATATCATAATTTCTATCACAGACCTTGCCTCTCAGAGCCCCAGACACCTGAGCTCTCAGTCTGCAGTTGTGTCTTCCACCCCGAGGAGGGGGAGCAGGAACAGAAGGGCTGTTTGAGCGTGAAGAAGACCGTCTGGCCAAGAGCGGGGTGCCGGCATCCTGCCCTGACATCGGCACCACCGGTCTCTGCAGGGCGGGACCGTCCTCCCCGGGGGAGCTGGGGCATCTCTGGTGGGGCCCCCCTGCCCGGTTATAAGGGTGCTGTGCTCGCCTCCGTCGCGAGGGTCTGCGCGTGCTGCCAGCGGCAGAGGGGCCGGCGCAGAGGCCGGGACGGCATCGGCCACGGTGCCCGGGCTGCTTGGCTGGGGGATCTGATCCTGCTGCTCGGAAGGGGCTGAGTGGGTGGGGCAGGACACAGCCCCAAATTCAATATGTTTACTTTAAGTAATTGGGCATTAATTAGTGCTAAATTACAGCTGGATTCCTCTGGAGCTCTAAATTACTTTTCCATTAGCACCAAATGGTTTCCTCTCCGTCAATACCACCCAGGTGTTGGAGCTGTGGGCCGTGGCTGGTCCGTGGTGACGGCCACAGCCCTCGGTCCCCTGGGGCAGGGTCTGGCCGGTGTCACAGGCTGGTGGCCATGCTGGGCACCACGACCGGCTGTGCGAGGAGCTCCCCTGCCCCTCTCCTGGCGACCAGCAAACCCCCACCGCTCTGGTGAGACGCCGCAGCCGCCCGGACGCCTTCGCCGCAGTTGTCCCACGTGTCAGCCGTTGGCGGGGGACGGGGTCGCTGTGCCGTCGTGCCCTTTTCCGCGTGCCGGCCGAGCACGGCGTGGGCTGGAGTGACCTTGAGAGTGGAGCCAGAAGCATCAGTTTACTCAGAGAGGAGCAAATGAACGGAACCCTCCCCACACTGGGACTGAGCTGAGCAAACACAAACCGTTGTTTTCTCCGGGGAAAACTAAAGCGTAATTCTTTCTCCTCAGTGTGTTCCAGCCCAGCGTCGGCCCCATTCGAGGCTCTGAGTGCTGCTCGTTACTCCCTCAGCTCTCCCTACACCATTGTGTGCTTCTGACAAAAAACTCCTATCAGATAATTGATTCCCTTTGTTTATTTCTAATCCTTCGAAATCTCCTTTCTGACACTAATTCCCTGTCCGGGGCCTTTGCCCAGCCAGCCCCCCACTGCAGGTGGGTTTCTGCCCGGCCCCCCGTGCTGAGCCTGCTGATGGCCGTGGAGGGGCAGGGGGGGCTGGGGGAGCCTGGGCAGACCCCGGGAGCTGCAGGGGGGCTGAAGCTGAAGGAGAGCCCGGGGGTGCTGGGCTTGCCTTCCCCCAGCCGCCGGTGGCTTTGCCGGCCTCGTGCTCTCGTCCCCGGGCGCCGCTGACACAGAGCCTGAGTCTCCTGGGAACGGCACAGGGTGTCTAATTAGTGCGTGTAACAAACCTGCAGAATTTGGTGGCCCGTCTGCACTTGTGCACCCGCCGCTTCCTCCTCCACAGAGATAATTACATCAGACAGCTCTTAAAATAGGTGCTTTTTCCCTTGCAGGGGTTTTGTGACAGGAGCTGAAGGCAGCACGAGGACTCGGCGGCACGGCCGGGTCCGGCACCGCCGCTCAGCCGACACGGCGCTGCCCGGGCCAGGGGCCATGCGTAACCCTCGACGCCAGGAGAGGTGGGACCCTCGGCCTCTGTGAGAAGTGCTGCCCCTGCCAAAGCCACCAGAGCGACGGCGGACGCAGACAGACGGACAGAGCCGGTGTGCGCAGGCAGGACATGGCGGGTCAGGCTGCCAGGGGTGATGGAGCAGAACAGGCAGAGCTGTGGCACCTGATGCGAAGTGACGGCAAGATAAAGCACGGGACTGTCAACTCGCCCGCGTTGGGTGCCTGTGGGGGTTTGGGCTGCAGGTGGTGTGCGGCGAGCTCTGCATCACCATGGGGAGTCGGGGACGGGGCTGTGCCCGGCTGCGTGCGGAGGGTCCTGCCCCCGGCGCCAGGAGGAGCAGGCTGAGGGCGGGAGGGGCGTGGGGCACCGCGGGACACCCGCTCCCGCGCGGTGGGCTGCACTCCCCTCACCCTTGCCAGCGGCTGGGCTCTGTGCAGCAAAAGGCACGGCACGGCATCGCCCTCCGGGAGCCCTCCTCTGCTCCCAGGGCGCCTTTCGAGGTGGGGAGAGGGTGACGTTTGCCACACACAACCCCTGAGCTCAGTAAATGCCTTGGCTTGCCCTTCAGATTCTGTCACCAGATTGCAGCGCCTGGATCCCTCCTGTCTGGCTCTAATTAATAGCGTGATAATTTGTCTCCGGTTGAGTTGGAATTTAACGCTGAATGGATCCTTGCCCCCAGTGAAAGGCTGTGTTTCATACTGATGATGACAGAACGGAATATTACTTATATAAGTGCAATGATCTTACGCTGCCTGGAGCTCTGGATTTTCTCAGTGTATGACAAATGTGAGGCATTTAAAAAATTTAGACACTATATTTTACATTATTTTCTAGAACGTGGATCTCTGTGGGCTACCTAGAAATCCATTAGCAAGAAATGTAAAGATGCTTAAAGGGATTTACCCAGATTAGCTGCCTTTATATAGTCAAGGATCTTTTATGTGATTACCTTAAAAGCTAAAGAGCTGCTGCAAAACATTTATAGTGCAGAGATCCTGAGTACACATCTGACAGAAAAATTAAGCCGTTAAAAAACAAACGTATAGCTCTGGTTGCTTGTATTTTCAGCCAAACAACATAGAAGGTAAAAGGAATTAATACACAGAGTATTTTCCTTTTGCAGCCCACGATCCAGGGCTGTGCAGCTTTGATCGTGAGATTTATGGGGAAGCGTTACATTAACTTTTATTTTCACTGTGATCTCTACCAGTTGGCGGCGAGGAGATGGTGCAGGGGTAGGGCGGCGCTGCGGGCAGTGGGTCGGGCAGGCAGCGGCTGCGGCGGAGCGTGGTCCCCCGGGAAGCGGTGTCTGAGCCCTGGGGACTGGCCGGGTGCCGGTGGAACCCGGTGTCTGAGCGGCACTATCTCCACCACTTTCCTGTCTGGGATATTTACTTAATGCCGGATGCATTTGTGCTGCTGCCTGCTCTGCTCTGACTCCGGCCTCATCCCAGCAGAAGCAGCAAATCTTGTCCTGGCGCATGTTTTTGTGACATGCCCAAAACAGCACGAAATTGCACAAATCCCTTGTTTTCCGTTGTAAGAAAATCCTTTCAAGTGTGGAAGAAGAAGGAGAGGTGCAAAAGCTTCCGTGAGGTTTCTGCCTGCTCCTTCTTTCTTCAAGGGCAGCTCTTACAGCACAGACCGAGGCCTGCATCCTCCTGGCTCCTTTGTCCTTTAGCATAAAGTCATTTGTCAGCAAAAGAAACAAAGTTTTGTTTTTCAGTCCGGATCTGCCTTCCTCCCACTGAGACTTTCAACTCTTTATCTCAGGAATTGATGGTCTCGGATTCTGATCCTCTTTCCTTGGTGTTTGTATTGATTTTTTTTCCCAGGAGGGTTATTTTCACTGTGGTTTCAAAACTATCTTTCTGTCTCCACTTACAGCAGGTAATAGCTCAGCTCAGCGAATTACACATTTCCTGGGCCGTGCTGGCCCCAGCTCTTTGCCAAAGCTCCCTGGCACTCCGGATCACCAGGTGTCTTCGCTTTCCCACCCTTGTCTCTCCAGGCTCATCCCACGGCTGTGGTAGCACTCGGAGGTCGGGTGGGGGAAGCTGCCCGAGTGCTGGGTGTGAGCGACGGAGGTGACCAGACCTCCCGGGTCTATTCCTCTTCCCTCGCTCACGGAAACAGGCACCTCCTTGCGCCGCTGGTGCCCGAGGAGGCAGCTGGTGTGCTGTGGTGTCCCCGGGACCGCGTCCCTCTGCCTGGCTTGCTGACCTGGTGGGGCCCGGCTGTGCCGCAGCCCGTCCGTGGGCTCCGAGGCCCGTCCCTGGTCACCAGCCGTACCTGGGAGGAATAAATCCAACAGTTTAAAAGGCTGCTGTTCCCTTCAACCCAGCAATGGCTTTTAGTCATCCAGTCTCGCCAAGGAAAAATTCATGAGATCATTTCCCCAAAACAACATGATACTTCAAAATCGTAATTAAAATACCTCTGGCTGTTCTCATATTAAGCTTTTATAAGTGCTCGAAATAATATTTCAGATAAATGGAAAAGCTTTGTACTCCATTAGCATGACATACCCTTCTTCTAGTGAACCATATCTCTAACATCAAATCCTCCATATACGTTGAAAATGCTCTTCCCTGTCTGGTTCTTCAGTGACTCGGATGCGTACACCCCCCATGGGTCTCGGAGGTGAATGGAGCCATCCCAGGGGTCTGCGTCGATTTGCTTCGTGACATTAATACCTTCCAACGTACCAGCAGCAAGATCCTGCACATGAATACTAAACGGGAGCCTGTTGTGCCCCAGAGGCTGGCGAGCGAGATCCCATATATTACACCATGTGAGTTGTGTGTCATATTAGAGCAATCTAGTTTTAAAGGGCATCTTTCAAGCACAAACTAGCTTTTTCCCACACTTGACTGATCACACAAATAACTGTGATTAAAGGTCAAGTGCCTGGGTTTTTCTATTTTACTCCTTAAAAATTTATATGCGAAAGAAAACCCAGAAGTTAACATAGCATGAAATTGTTATGCAGTTATGGGCCTTTAACAACAACTAAAGATCACTTTTCTTCCTGGGTGGCTTGAAAAATCTCCGGTAATAATGGGTCACTTCTCCTGGTTTCCACTTGAGGAAGATTATAAATAAACCCTGTCTTTTGCTTCCCTGCCCTGTAATGTGATGGAGGGAGAGTTTTAATCGTACAAACTTGTGACCCCAGTCCCCAGGGCTGTACCCCGGGCTCCCCCGGAGCCGCGGCCGGGCTCAAGGCACCGGGGCGCTGTGGCAGCACCGCAGCAAAGCACCGGCCCCGGCTGAGCCCTCCCGGCCGGAAAGAGCCTCGATAAATGGACGGGGATTTCTCACTGGCCAAGTGAACACAGAGAAAAGGTAGTGGCCGTGTTTCCAGAGGGGCTGAGAAATGGAGGGAGAGCTGGAAACACCCTCCAGCTTCGAGTGCCCGGCGGGGCCGTCTGCGTCCTGCCACCGGTCCCTCCCCTGGGCTCTGGCTGACGCGGCAGCTGAGGAGCAGTTTTTGGGGCTGAGCTGGAACACGGGGGGCCAGTGCTTTGGGGTGGGCGGGGAGCGCTGGAAGACATGGAGAGCAAGTAGAAATATTAGAGGTAGATATTGCCACATCCAATTGTGCTTGAAAAACGTTCCCTCTATTTCTGCGGAACAGCTGCAGCAGCGGCGTCTTCCTCTGAGCTGGCCAAGAGCCCCAGTTTTCCAACAGATTTACACTCAGGCAATGCCGCCCAAACCTCTCGAAAGCAAACATGCCTTAGGTGTTAAAAAAAAGCTCGGAAAGGCGAGATGCCTGTGGAGCAGGTTAAAGAAACATTGCGCCTGGGGTTTTGAGCTGGTACCTGCTCAGGATTCCTGATCCCGCGGGGACTTTCAGGTGCACGGGTGGGCTCACTGCCTTCAGGAGGAGGGTGCTTAGAAATCGGGGCGCGAGGCAAATGAACCGCAGTCACCATGTCTAATTAATCTTATTATGCAACATGCAAATCTGAGGCTGAGTGGCAGCAGGCTTCGGTGGGACACCCGCTCCAGTAACCTGCGGCGTGTGTCAGGCCCCGCAGGCCAGGCTTTGGGGTCTGACTTGCAGGTGTTTAAGCTCAGCGTGTTTGGGCAGACACTGCTCCTCCCCACCGCGTCGTGCCCCCCCTCAGCTCCACAGGGGCACGTTCACAGGGGCATGCTCACCACACCCCTCCCTTCACGCCTGGGTTTTGGTTTAACCGGGCAAGTCCTGCTGCCAGCACGGCTCAGCCCTCTCCTCTCCGTGCCCGGGCAGGGCTCTGGGTGCTGCTCCCACCCTGCCCTCCCCAGGGGGGCCCAGCAGCGACGGCGAGGGCTGGGGGGGCGCCTCTGCGGGCAGGGGGTGTGCGCAGGGCTCAGCCTGCGGTCTGAGCACCCACCGCCGCGCACGGGGGCTGTGCATGGGGTGCCACAGCCCGGCCCGGCTGTCTTAGGTGGAGACTTGGTATTTTTATTCCAGACTTGCAATGTTTTACATTTGACAGCACATAATCACACCGAGGGGAACATCCCACAGGAACAAGTGTTGCTACATAAGCAGGCTTTGGCGTCACGGTATCAGCCATCAGGTGGGAAACTGATGGGCGTTCAGCCTGACTAAATTTTGCAGGGACCTGCAACACCTACAATTAGCAATAATCAAACCTTGCCGAGTTCCTCCCCCGGTGCAGGAGGCTGTGGGCCTGGCAGCACACACCTCGCCTGCAGCCAGCCTGGAATTGCCTCCCCCAGCCCAGCCAGCCCCCCCGCAGCCTCCCTGCCCTACGCTCGCTGCCGCAGCGCTGCCCTTCGCACCGGCCTGGCGGGACCCCCCTGCCCACGGCTGCCTGCTCCTGGGGTTTCTTTCCGTTACGGCGGCCGCTGGGCTTGAAGGACCTTGAGACGATGCTGGGAATCAAATTTAAGCCAGAAAGGCAGAAGAGAGGGCTGGACACAAAGCTGGCGTTCCTGGGCATCACTTGTGGGCGAGGGCAGTAGAGACCCGCCCCACGCTCCCCTGGGCCCGGTGGTGCGGAAATAAGGGTCCGACTCGTCACTGCCTGCCTGTTAACAGCAGCAGGGAGCAAATGTCACCTGGTGGGGGGCCCCACAGCACTCTTAATTACAGCTGCCACCACAAGGCTGCAGCAGCTCAGCATCAGCGGGGGCTGCCGGTGCCCCAGCAGCGCTTCGGCTTCCACGGGGCAGGCGGTCCCTGCTCCCGGCAGCAGCACCGAGCAGCCTAAATCTCAGCCCCGCTGCACTCAGCCCGTTCCGGTGGGAGCCAGCCCCATGGATCGCACAATGAGTCACCGGTGGTGGGGGGGATTGGACTGCAGCTGCCGTCAGTAGGCTTCAGAGTGAACGGCGCCCCGTGCCCGCCCTCGCCCCGCCCCTTCCCGCCGATTGGCCGTGCCGTGCCGCGGCCACGCCCCACCGGCGGCGGTTGGCAGCGCGGGGCAGGGGGCGGGGCGTGGCGGCCGGAGCGCGGCGGCGGCGGCGCGGGGCGCGCGGAGTCGGCGGCGTCATGGCGACGGCGCGCGGCGGCGGCAGCGGCTTCCCCCGGGCGCTGCCGGTGCTGCTGCTGCTGCTGCCGGGGCTGCCGGGGCTGCCCCGCGCCGCCGCTGAGCAGGGTGAGCCGGGGCGGGGCCGGGCGGGGCGGCAGTGCCCGGTGCCGGGTCGGGTCCGGGCGCGCTTCCCCGTCCTCCCCCGGTGTCGCGGCGGTGGGTCCGTGGGGCGGATGCGCCGCCGCTGTCGGGGGAGCGGGACGGGGCGGGGGGTGGGGTCCCGGGGCGAGGGGACTCGCCCGTCCCGGTGCCCGCGGTCGCCAGAGGCGCTGGGAGGGACGAGCTCCGGCGGCGCACCGCTGCCGGTACCGGGCCGGGCTGCCCGTCCTGGCCTGGCCCGGCCCGGCGGGTCCGGGGGGGGGCAACGCCGACCCCCGCCCTGGCTGCGCCCCGCACCGGGGCCCCGGCGTGAGGGGACGGAACGAGCCCCGCGTCTGTGCGGTGCCGCGGCCGGACCCCCGTCGCCGCACCCCCCGCCCCTCGCCACCGGGACGCGCGTCCGGGAGCGGCCGCTCGTGCCGTGACCGGTCCCGGCGGCGAGACACGGCGGGGGGGTCCGGGAGCCCCTCTGGCCGCGAGGGTCGTGAGACCGGGACTGGGGAAACACCGCTCCGGGTGAGAGAACCGGCTGCTGTGTCGCCTGCCGAGGAAATACCCGTTCCTGGGCCGCCGCCGGGACCTGCCGGTTCGGGTCCGTGGGGGGGGGCACGGCCCAGCGGCCGGGGGTGCCGGTGCCCCAGGGACCATCGGCAGAGTCCCTCGGGCAGGGCCGCGGCCTTCCTCGGGGCGTCATCCTCGCCGGGCCGGGGGCTGCCCGCCGGGGGCTGCGGCCTGGAGCGGGTCCCCGGGTACGGACCCCGCTCGGGGGGGCGGCGGGGAGGGGGCGCGGGGGCGACTCGCTGACCGTTGTCTCCCTGCAGTCGTGCTGCTGGACTCGAAGGAATCGCAGGCGGAGCTGGGCTGGACCTCGCACCCGTCCAATGGGGTGAGTGTGGGGGTGGCTGCGGGGGGCAGCCCCTGGGGGGTGCCAGTGCTCACAGGCCGCGCGTGTTGCCCCCGGGAGCGGCGCGCAGGGGAGCGCGGGCACGGCCGGCGCGGGGCAGCGGCTCAAAGCGGATTTTACGCCTGCGAGGAGCCAACAACCACCCGCCCGTCGAGGCCTCGTGCCGGGGTTTGTGCCCAGCGCCGGGTGCTGGGGCGGGGGCAGCTCCGGGAGGAGCCGGGGCCGGGCGGGGGCTCAGGAGCGCTGCGGCGCGGAGGGTCGGGCTGGTCGGGTCCGTGGCCACTGCCAGGGTCGGTGTGTAGCCGCACGCGGGAGGGCGGGTCAGGAAACTCAATGTTTCTTGCTGCTTTGGGTTCGTTTTCCAGATGGAAACAAAGCGTTCGGAGGGAATAGTGATAGATCCTGGAGTCATCTGCGTTGCCCAGCTGTTAGTCTGCAGAAGAAACTCTGTTTTGGGTACATTTGGCAATCTTGCATAAATTTACCCACAGAAAGAATTGCTTTGGGAAGTTGCCAGGTCATCCTTGAGGCTGCGAGGGTTGAATCATCGTTTCAGTAATCAGAATCTCTGCTGGTAACTTTGGGGAAATACTGTTTCCCTTGTAGTCAGAGGATTTGTCCCATTCCAGCTACAACTTCTGCTCACAGAGAAGCTGTGGTTCATGAAGACGTTTGTCCTGGTGTGATGCTGTGACTGGCGTCACACCTCCTGGGCCACCTTTGGCCGCTGTGGGTAGCCCAGCCCTGTCTGGCGTTACGCGGTGCGGTAACGCTGTGCGGACGCGCCTTCCCAGGGACGGAAAATCCATGGCACACGTGGGAGAGGAAGGCTCTGGCTTCTCAGGAGATGGCGTGTCCAGTTTCATACCAGACTTTTGCTTTAGGAGGGCTGGTGCCAGCACCCCCTCTCTGGTTGTGTCCCCGTGTTTGCACCTCAGGTGCGAGGTGGTCGGGCAGCGCCGCCGTGTTGCTGCAGCTCGTGGTTTTGGTGGGCTAAGGACTCGGAATGCTGATGATATAATGGCCTGTAGGTGGAGAGGCTTGTGCTGGTGATATTTATACCCATCGGTGTGTTTCTGCCGGGGCGGCTGGTTCTTGCTCACGGCAGCTCCCGAGCTGTTACAGCCCGTTGTGTTCTTTCCCCAGTGGGAAGAAATCAGCGGTGTGGATGAGAATTACAAGCCGATACGCACGTACCAGGTCTGCAACGTCATGGAGCCAAACCAGAACAACTGGCTGCAGACGGGTTGGATCGCCCGGCGCGACGGCCAGAGGATCTTCATCGAGCTGAAGTTCACCCTGCGGGACTGCAACAGCATCCCTGGCGTGACGGGCACCTGCAAGGAGACCTTCAATCTGTACTACGTCGAGTCTGACGCTGACCTGGGGCGCAGCGTCCGTGAGAGCAAGCACACCAAGATCGACACCATTGCTGCCGACGAGAGCTTCACGCAGGGCGACCTGGGGGAGCGCAAGATGAAGCTGAACACTGAGCTGAGGGAAATTGGGCACCTGAGCAAGAGAGGCTTCCACCTGGGCTTCCAGGACGTGGGTGCCTGCGTGGCGCTGGTCTCCGTGCGGGTCTATTACAAGAAGTGCCTCGCCACCGTGCAGAACCTGGCCGTCTTTCCGGACACGGTGGCAGAGACGGCCTTTGCGACTTTGGTGGAGGTTAAGGGCACTTGTGTCGCTCACGCCGAAGTGGACGTGGATAATCCGCCCAGGATGCACTGCAGCGCGGAGGGCGAGTGGCTGGTCCCCATAGGGAAGTGCACCTGCAGTCCCGGCTTCGAGGAGAAGGACGGGGGATGCAGAGGTAAAAGTGGCCGCCGTGTCCTCTAGCAGGTTTTGTCGGTGTCGCTGCCAGGCTGCTCCAGTCCGCCTGGTGCCTGAGCACAGCTCAGACAAGTGGAACGGCCTTTTCTCAGCAATACGATTCCGTATCCAGCTAACAGCTGGATAACAGCTGGATAACAGCTCCCCAGCTAACAGCCAGGCCTTGACCTGAGGGGTGGCCGTCGGGGCAGTGGGCGCGTTGCTGGTAGCTGCTCTGCAGCACGGCCTTGGCTGGGCAGAAGTGCCCAAGCTGTGAATACCGTCAGGCATTTCCCATAGCTTTATCTGTAACTATAAAATTACTCCAGAACGTTAATATCCCCATTGCCATGCTTTAGACACAACTTAGTAATTTGGTGACTTTACAGCTCGCAAGGTTACGTTTAATGACAGCTGTAAAAATGGCTGTAAGCTCTACCTGAACGGGTACCCTGCTCATGAGCCTGGTGCTGTGACCACTTTGATCTCGCTGTCAAGGCAGGCGAGCACCAGGCATGGGACCAGCCCTGAGCGTGGGACACCGGCTGCTGCGCTCCCCTCTCGGAGCTGAGCAGAGAGGGGAGAGGTGCCAGGCTGATGCCTCCCCCGAGCACCTTCCCACGTTGGGCCGTGGCCAGGCCCTAGTCCCAGCTCAGCGTGGGCTCAGCAGCCTCTGGGCCCGCACGAGCCGGCAGCGGTCCCGGGCGAGCGGAGGCCGCTCTGTGTGCGGCAGCAGGCGTGCGTCTGTCGCCCCAGGAGCGGCTCTGCCTCTGGCCGCCAGCACCAGGGGCTTTTTTTCCCTGGAAGGTGTAATTAGCTGTCGGTTATTAACTGGCAGTGTGTGCCGCTGCCCTGCGCGCAGAGCTGCTCTGGGGCAGAGGAGAAGTCAGGCCACCAGCTGGGACTGCGAGAGGAGATGTTCTAAGATGTGCCTCCCTAAGATGTGCCTGAAAAGACCCTTTGCTGCCCGTGCCTGGTGTCCAGGTGATACCTTGGACCTCTGTCCTTTCACCTGGTAAAAAAGAGGAAAACAGATAAACAAGTGCCAAACAGGTACAGCTCCTCCGTGTTGGAGGCGTGTGGTACGGTAGGAGAGGGAGCTCTTCCTGAAGAATCCGCTCTGCCCTTCAGGAGCCGCTGGGGGCTTTTCAGATGTAAGTTGGGCCAACGGTGCCGCCTCCCTCCCGGAGGTGGGGAGCCTTCCTGGCGCTCCGTAGTGGCTATTCGCTTGGTGCTCTCCTTAAGAAGACCTTATTAAAGCTATCGAATTGAAATCTCACCGCTGTTCATTGCTTCAGTGCCTGCGTGGCAGCTTGCCATGCTCTCCCCATCTGTTTGGAGTGGGAATTTACATAGCGAGTCCCAGAAGGCTTTTGCTAATGTTTCAGATTTCTCTGTGTTGAGTTTAAATAATTCATATTCTCTAAGGAAAAATATTTGAAGTAATTTAATGGACATAATTAAGTTTTTCCCCCCTCTCATAGAAAGCAGGTCATTAGTCACTCTCTGTGGAGCAACGTCTGATGTCTGGTCAAATATCAGAAAATAGTTTTTAAGGGTTGAGTTTTTGGTTTGTTTTAGAGCCCTGCATTAGCATAGTGCTAAGTGAATAACTTTAAAAGATTTCTGATGAAAGCATCGAGGGCTGCGGAAATTCTTCAACAAGGACAGAAGCCCTTGAGCTGGAGGCAGGTAAATATGGTGGGAGTTTGGGGATGTCGGAGCAGCCAGGTGATGGCACAGCAAACCTGGCTCCACCGTCCCGTGGTGGTGGCTTTGGAGGGCTCAGCGGGTGTAAGTCTGCTGGATCCTCCTTGCCAGTGAAACTTCTTGGCCGCAGCCTCTTGCAGCGCGTGGGGCCATGAGAGGTTGGACCCTGCGTTTGTTCCAGATCTGGCTGCGTTGGGGAGCAGGGGCAGCCTGGGGGCTGGCCCCCGTCCTCATGCCAGGGGTGACTGGTGGCTTTCCAGGCTGTCTCGGGTGCAGCTTCGCAGCTCCTGGTCCTCTCCCTTATCCTTCCATCTTCTCCGAGGATTTTCTGGCTGTGCCTGCAGCATGGGGCGTGCTGGCGTCTGCAGTCGCTCGCCCTTTGGGGTGACCCCGTGTCGGTGACCCTGCAGGGCTTGGCTGGATCCGGGTGGTGCTTAGGGCCAAGTGCATGGGGCAGCTTCTTGGGTCTAAAGCAAAAGGAAATGGGACAGCAGAAGCAAAGGAGAAGCGTCCCCAGGCCACCTCACGGCTGGGCACTGCCCTCCGTCCTTGTGCCGGGGCACACTGGGGTGTCCTGCGGGGACCGGCTGGTGCCCCGGGGCCGTTTGAAGCCCTTGGCCGGTCTGACCCCGGCCTGACTGGCCGCGGCGGGGGGGTCTCGGTGCTGCTGGAGCCCTCGGTGTGGTGCCGGGGGCCGCGGGCAGGGCTGTGCCTGGTCGGGGTGTGGGCTCCGCTGCGGGAGGTACGAGCTGTATCTCCCGCTGAACTGGGGAAGCTGTTTGAACTAAATCACAAAGCCAGTGTCCCTGTAACCGTGATTTAAGTGCTGAAATCATCCTGCCGCTGAGAGAACATTTGTATCCTCACACTGAAATTAGGAGAGATGAAAAAAGACTAACAGGATTTATGGCACTGCTAATTAATGCTGCAGAAAGCCGAGCCTTTTTACTGTCCATCTCCCTGTATCGCACCGCTCCCCTGAAGCAGCCCCAGCGTGCCCGACTGCCTTCCGTGGGTGTGCACGTTTCTGATGAATCATTTTGGTGATCGTTGAAACGCAGCCATCTCTAGGGTGGAACCGAGCAGCTTTAGCATCTGTTTAACATCTACTCTCAAATAAGAGGAGAGGTTCTGTCACTGTAAATACGTTTAGACTGCTTTTCTTGTCTAATATGTATCTATAGCCAGATGCTGGTCTGTGCTTACTCTGATCTTAAAACCTATTTCCAGCAGATGCACGGCAGGCAAGTGAGAAGTCCTGTTGCACCGTGGGTGATCACCTGTCCATCCCTATTTTGTTTTCGGTAGGCTTCTCAGCACTGATGTCTTTTTACCCTTAATTTTACCAGGCATGAACTGTGGCCCCTTCATGCCATTTACTTTGTGGTGCATTGCAAGAGCTTTTGTGTAAATGAAACTGTGATGCAGAGGATCTGCCTGACATTTGCTGTAAAGTTGTCTCTTTCTGCTTCATCTTTTCCATCCAATCCCTTGTAATATCTGCAAGGAGAATTTCAACAAAGCCCAAGGTCAATATTTACCAGCCAGATTTGCTGCAAATGAGACAACTTCAACCAGACGTTGAATTAATATGATGGAGACCAGTTTCCAAAAATAGCTGTCAGCCACTCTTCTTTGACAGAAACGTAAATTTGTGCTGTAGCTAAGTTTCCTTCTCAATTTATTTCCCTCTGCTTCTGACAGCGGTGTCAGAGCCGGCTCTGCGCTGCTGCTGTGCTGGGGAGATGCCACGTGCTCTGCCCCCCCGGCCGGCATCGCCTGCACAGGGCAGCCGGGCACCGCGCTCGTCCCGGCGTGATGGTTAATTAGCGGCTGTATCCCTTGCCTACACAGGGATGACACTACTGAAACCAGTTTTAGGAAGGAAATAGTGTCTAGTGCTTTGTCAGGATTTTTAAACGATGTTTTAAGGTGAATTTGGTGTGGGTGGCCAGGCCAGGTTTGGCCCCTCCGGTGCTCTTGGCCACGGGGGCCGGCTGGTGAGGGAAGGCCTGGCCCAGGCGGGTCTCTGGCCTGTGCTGCTTCTGTTTCATGGTCCAGCTGGACACGTGAGGTATTTTTAGTTCCCTTGTAATAAGCAGCAAGTGTTGCTGCTTTTCAGGGAAGGAAAACTTCACACAAGATCATCAGTGACTTGCTGTTTGTGGCAGCCCGTGGGCATGAGGAGCAGCCAGTGGCTGTTCGAAAAGAGGAATAAAAGAAATTCCCCCCTTCCCTGCATTCCTGAATGGATTTTGAACAGCATGATGGATTCAACATGCCATGGACAGGACACAAGGAAGATTTACCGTTTCTCACTTAGGGAGAAAGCTGGAGAAAATAGTATCCCTTAGCCTCATTCTTTTGCACCTTTGCTTTTAAAGCATGTTGGTCTTCTGGGCTCTCCTGAAACAAAACTTGAAGGGTAGGGAGGGGAAAGGTGTTATGCTGTGGGATTTTTCCTTTTCCCACCCCGTTCCTGTACGTTTGTGATAAACCAGCACAAGTTGCCAGGCTGGGCTGGGCAGATTTCCACATTTTGTCCCACTGTGCTGGGTATTCCTGGATGGTTTTTGCACAGATAACCTGCCAGCGGCTCTGCCCGTTTGCTCATATGGCTTTGGAGGGCTGGAGGCGACTCTGCCCCTGGGGCCTTTCCCGGGAGGGCGCGGGCACGCTCTGGGGAGGCTCCAGCACGTGGGGCCGTTGGCGCAAACCTGCCTCTGGGGTGTTTTTCTGTGGCTGAAGCGGATCGTCGTCCGTCTGTACTGGGTCATCCCCAGCAATGTCTGTGCGAAGGACTTTGGGGGCTTTGCAAGGCGAGCTGGCTCGGCTGCCGGTCTCCAAACGTAGGGGTAAGATGAAAGGCACGAGTCAACGCTAATTAGGAGAAAGCTTTGCTAATGGTAACTGCTAGTGATACAAAACGTAACGCACGCCCGACACTATGCAGTAAGCAAGAAATGGCTCCTCTGATCTACTGTGGCAGTCGCCAGTGGTCTGCTGAAAAATGAAGGACACCGAACTGCAAGTCTGCTCTGCTCATCAGGCTGGGGTGCGTTATTAATGGCTGTAATTGCCTGATGAATCTAACACTGTGTGTAGTATAATTATACTTTATGGCAGCTTATGATTGTTGCTGTTAATGAGGAGACAAGATTTGTGACAGCACAGCCTGGATTCTGATGTGGCCCTTTGCTGTTGCTGCTTTCCTACCCCATTTTCAGCCCCCCCAGTAATTCCTTACAGAACTGCCCGGCAGAGGCAGCTGGCTGGGCTGCTCCCTCCTCCCCGCCCTGGCTGGGGCTCTCGGGCGCTCCAGGTCCCCCCAGGATCGGCTCTGGTGGGTGTTTATCCCCCTCTCCGAGCCCTCCGGCGATGCCTTTGCGCCTGCCCAGGCAGTCTGTCCCAGCACCTCGGTCTCCTCGTGTCTAATGCAAATTGCCCTTGCAGTCACTTCAGCTTATAACTTCTTGTCCTGGTGCCAGCCAGCAGTGAGAACGCTTCCCTCGCAGCACATTGTGCCTTGCTACAGATACCTCAGCAAAGTCAGTATCTTTCCTGTGCTTGGCTTCTTGAATAGTAGGGGAACAACGGATAAGCAAAACCTTTGAGAAGATCACCCTGCCTGTTGTGAGTAGTAGGTGTGTGGACAAAAACACAGCTGTAAATACTGTGAAATGGAGCAGTTTCCTCATTGCTGCCAGCCCTTACTCGGACATAAACTTGGTCAGTGTTTTGAGCAAATTTAAAAGGAAGGTTTTCTGTAAAAAAGAGGTTTTGGGTAAACTCCTTGATTTTTATTTTCCAAAGGGAAGTGCTACGATAGAAAAAGTGCTTGCTTTTTAAGAAAAAAGTCTTCCAGTTTGTGCCCTGTTGCACCTCCCCTTTCAGTGCTTGCCTTTTTGCTGCTGAGCACCACAAGTGGAATGTGGGGAGAGAGGTTGCTCTGGTGTCGGACCCGTTTGTGGCAGCTCCCGAGGGCAGCAGCAGGGCATGGCAGCACCCTCCTGCCTGCACCGCGCTGCCAGCCGGGGCTGCTGCCTCCTGGAGGGGACGGTGCCTTTCCTTCTGCCAGTGAATTGCAGACATTGACTTTAAAAAAAGAAAAAAATGTGCCAAAGCAGTGGCTTGGCCCTGAGAGCTCCTGACACCATCTTTCTCTTAATGACAGCAGGCTGGGAGCGAGGCTCGTGTCCTTGCAGTCCCTGCGCATGGGCAGCTCTCGGCTGCGCGGGGCCGGCGGGCAGCGATGCTCTGCCTGCGGCGGGCAGCGATGCTCTGCCTGCGGCGGGCGGCTCTGGGTGCAGGCAGGGCCGTGCTCCTGCGGCGGGGGAGCCTCTGGGGTGGAAGTGCGAGGCCTGACACCAGCCCGCGTCCCTCCTGTTGCTCTGGGAATCGGCTGCTTCATCTGCCTGGTAGCAGAGGCGGAGGAAGGAAAGCACCTGAAGGCCCTATGAGCTGGAGACTTCCTGCGCAGGCTGTCTCCTTCGGGGGGATGTTGCTGGAAATCGAGTGTGCGTGTGCTCTGCGTGGCCAGGGCTTGCTCTTGCCGAGCAAAAGTTTGGGGCAGGACTGGGAAGTGGTATTGGTAAGACGCTTGTCCTGTGCGTTGTGTGTGTCCCACCAAGGCATCACGTCACTACAGTGTCCTTTGATGGAAAATAAATAGTTCAATTCAAAGTTAGAGAAATTTAGAGTAATAAATTACAGTACTTTGTCATTTAGTGTAAAGATACCTTCTGAAGCCTAGGGTCTGCTTTTGCGTTTAAATACAAAAAAAGATGGATCCAGATGTACAGGGCTTGGGGCTTTTGATTTGTTTCATCTTTTATACATTAGCTTGCAAACCTGTGTGTGCTTCTGGAGTTTACTTTATCTTCTGACTGATGCTTGAGTATTATGCATAATAAGTGTATTTTTTCTCCTGGGATTCTGTAAGTTGCACAAAGCACCAGGTTTTACTTTCATCGCTGATGCAGCCGCCAGCATCCCGCAGACAGCCGCTGCGCTGGCGGGGCCGGTGCTGACGCGCAGGTTTAGCAGCACTTGTCAGGGCTGGAGCCAGGCACACCACGGCTGTGCTGGGCCGTAGCGGGGTGGGGAACGGGGCTACACACCGAGCGGGGGCTGTGGGAGTAACTCTGGGCCTGTTGCTGAAGGAGCAATCACCAAGGAAATTTATACTTCAGTTTCCTTTCTGAATGATGGCTTGGCTTTCTCCTCTTGGGTCTGTGTTATAGCAGAACATGGCGGGAGCACCTCTGTGACCTGGGCAAAGCGACGGTGTGAAGGCATGGGGAGCTTTGGACTACGTGAATTTGGAGTGCCCGCCTCCATCCGCCTGTTAGCCTCCGTGGTCGCCATAAACGCCTTATGGTAGATGCTGCTTCCCATCAGGCATGCACATGGAACACCATGTAAAATGTGCTTTCTCTTCAGTCTCTTTTTGGAGCAATGATCAGGCTTGGAGATATTTATTATTTGGGATTGGATATTATATTGCTGGTTTACAGTGTGTCTGAAATAATTATGGCTATGGAAATTGTGGCAGAGCCAGACACAAATTACTCTATGACACTTAATTTTAGAGCAAACTACTCAGAAAATTACAAGCGTCACAGTTCGGTTGCAGAATTCTTGTCAGGCTTAAGGTTACAGATACCTGGCTGCTAGGTGGACATGCTGGTTATGCTGTTGAAATCCCGGGGGAAGCGTATCTTGCCCGCGGCGCAGGGAGCTGGGGCGGGGCGGTTGGCAGGAGCGGGCGCGTTGGAGGCGCGGGGCAGTCAGTCCTTGCAGGGAATCGGTTGGTGGATGCATCAGGGAACTGAAAGAGACAACAGTAAATTGCGGTTGGCTCAGTGGATGCGCTGCTGTAGCGTGTCCTTGAGGAGCATTCCTGCATAAATAGCGATGAGGTTCTGTTCACTTCTGCCCTAGCACTGAATTCAAGCAAATGCATTCTTTTAGATGTTCCAGGACTGTCTTACTAAATATTCTTGGGTGTTTAATTTTCTTCTGGACCAAATCACTGAATTTAATTTCAGCTATTAAGAGCTCATTGTTGGGGATGCACAAAGATCTAGCCTCTGGACATAGGTTTTCATCTCGGTGCTCTTCAAATTATTTAACAAGGGCAAAAATTATAAAGTAGCGTTGTCCTGAAGGTTTCAGAGCTGCTGGGAACGTGTTGGACTGTAGGCTGCTGAAAAGTATTATTGAAAACCAGTTATTAAAAAAGAAAAAAAAAGTTTGCGGAAGACAAGCTGCTTTTGAATTCTTTTGAGTGGCGCAGCCTGAAATACCCGTCCTGGCAGGCAAGGTGCCGAGGTAAGAGGGGCTGGAGACCCGATGCAGTGCTGGTGTTGATCGCGCCCTTGCGCTGACTCTGTCCCCCTTGCACAGGTGAGGAGATTGGACACAATTTCTTTCCCTTCCTCACCGTGGGGCTCTGTAACGGCATCGCGCTCTGCCTGCAAGCTATTGATTACAGTTTTTGCACTAAGACAAGGCAAGATTGCAAACCCAGCATGTGAGGGGAGGACAGGAGCCTCTCTGTTACCTGGGGCATTTGTTGACAAGGCTCTTTCACCAGCTCAATACACCACTGAAACTTTATTCTGTCGCTGTGTTTAGCACAAGGTGCCCTGTTTGGTTTTGGGCAGCTTGTCCCTGTCTTGGGCGCTGGCTGACACCCATCCTTCCAGGGTGCCCGCTCCGGTGACGACCTTTCTGTTCCTCCTTGGGGCCCGCTGCCCCATCCCTCCCGCTGTGCTGGCGTGGGGGTGTCCAGCTCTGCATCCTGCCTGCCCGGGCAGCGGGACGGGGCAGACCCGCCTGCGCTTTGGGCACCAACACAACCAAGACACTAATAAGTATGGTGTAGAGCTTTGCCATGTATTTTTTCCCCCCATCCTGTTTTGGTGGTTGTGGTTGCAGGTTTGACCATTGCTGGGTGAGGGTTGGATGCAGGTCTGAGAGCTCAGGGGCACGGTGCTCCGCGTCTGCCCCTCACCGGAGGGACTGTTGGTCTGCTGGGGCGCCTCGGCCCCTCGGGGCTGTCGTGGTTCTCGCTGCGGAACCCCTCGGCACCAGCTGCTTGTTTCTCCGAGCTGCTGTCTTTCGTAAACAGCATTTTTATGAATGCCTACTTCAGCAGAGAAAATTAACACACGTTAAAAGCAGATGAACTTTGTCAAATACAATTTCATGACAAAAATGGAAAGGAATTGATTTTGGAAGACAACCGAGTTGTAGTGTTAATTATAAATGACTGTATAGGCGTTTTGAGTGAAACTGCAGGCGTTATTGATTCATGCTGGCATGCACGCGGCTCTTCCGCTATCTGCAGGAGTTCAGCAACATGAAGAAGTTCAATAGTGCTAACGCAGGCAGTGTCCTTCGTGGTTTTTTGCTTTCTTCGAAGATATTTGCAAGGTTTGTGGGTCAACAAGCTGACCTGAGACAGTTTGGGGAGAAAAAAGAGGTGGAACCCATCAAAAGCGTTAAGATTAAATGCTGAGGAGGGTGTAAACAAACCAACAAACTCTGATATGTTGGGGGATATCGTATCCCCTCCGTGGGGAGGGGGGGTGCTCCGCGGACAGTATCTTAGCACCGAGCGTCACCGCTCCGTGGGAGGACGCCAGCAGGAGAGCGTCCGTCCAAGAAGCTGCTGGAATAGGGTTCAGTCTTTGCTCTCATTTGCTTAAAAGCCAATTTTCTTTGTGTGTGTGTAAACCAACATGCAGAGCGTTTGCAGAGGAAAGCTGTGAACCCTTAAGGGTCAACTTCTGTCTCTGGCTGTCATCTGTGAGCAGGCTGGACCTCCGGAGACCTGAGTCCTGTTCTTGGTCCTGTTTGTCTTGTACGACTTCGTGCAAACCATGCGGTTGTTCTGTCCCAGTTTCCTGCTTGTCGGTGTGGTCGATGTTTCTGTACTTCGAAAAGAAAACAAAGGTTAACTTAATTGTTCGAGATACCCATCACTGCAACAGCTGACTATTGTAAGTGCACAACATAAAAGGCTGCTGACCAGCTGGTAAATACTGCCAGGGTGATTAATAACTTCATTTTACTGCTGCATGTAAAATCTTGGCCATGCTTGACTTGAACAATGACTGCGATCAACCCTGGAGCTTACACAGCCCGTGTCCTGCAGTCAGGTTATCCTACTTGATGCACTTAGTGAGTCACTTCTAATCACTGTTCATCGATTAACGAGATAAAGCTGCTCAAACTCTGATGCCCTCTTGCCAATTAATCAGGATCTCCTCCACCATTTTTTAAGCCAAAACTTGAACACACAGCTAACTGTGGCTTAGAAAATGTTGAGATCCTTGCTGGTGAAGGAAAAGCTTCATCATCCTTGGAGCTGGGCCTCTGAGTCCCTGGCTGGAGGGGAAGGTTATGCCTAGGAGCCGCTGGTGGGAAAATCTGGTTGTCAGGCATCATGGTGCTGTGAGATGGAGGTGTCTGAGCTGCTGGGGAGGGACAATTGAGGTGGTCCTGTGCCAGTTGGGTAGCAAACCATGCATTTTTCAACTCTGCATCCTCAGTTGCCCCTGCTGTCCCTGTGGCACAGGCGGGGTGTCAGAGAGGACGTCGCCTGCTCCTCTCGATAGAGCCATCCGCTCTTGTCCGAGGAGCTGCGGCAGACGAGTCAGTGAGAGAAACGCTTCCCGTGGGTGCATCATGCTGGGTAATCTGCCAAGCTGCAGCGCAAATCAATGTTGCTTGTTCTGCTACTAGTTTGATCGTGTGTGCATACAGTGTTACATCAAGGAGGGAACATGTACTCTCTCTGTCAGTGAAATGAATAAGGCACGCCTGGTGAACAGGGAGTAGCTTGTGTGGGCAGCAATGATGGAGCTGGAGAGAGGTGATTAATCTGTCTGACCCGTCCAGCTGCTTGTCTTTGGTTCTAGGAGAATGTATTATTGAATTTTATTATTTAATAATTAAGTTGAGATAGTACCAGAGGACAAGGAATAGGATAGAAAATAGTGTACAAAACAGAGGATTTCGTTCTGTAAATTGATGGCTGGATCTCTTGAAAGCTGTCACATGCCCACTGCAAAAACGAGCACTGTGAAATAACAGGGACACCTAAACCAGCTGGGGACCAAGAAAAACACTTGTAGGATGAGGTGGAAGAGGGTGGGAGTTTATCTGAGAAAAGAAATGGAGATGCACACATGATGCATCACATGTGCTGGGCACTTTTGTTCTTCTCAAGTGTAAGATTCAACCAAGGAACAACATTAACAAGTGCGTGCCCCGGCTGAGCTGCGCCGAGGCTCCTCGTGGGACGTGCTCGCGCGGGACCCGGGTGCCTGTGTTTCTGGGAAATGCAAACTGAGGTGTTTCATCCAGTTATTACGGACCTACCTTCTGACAGGCACTTCTGTAAACTTACTTCCAGCTATTAGAAAACAGAGAGAACGGCCTGAGAGATGCTTCTAATTGAAAACGTTCAGTGTCTTACGATGGGACGTCAAATTTACATGACTGTCAGGCTCACCTTTAAATCTGAGGAACGGCGGGTGGATGCTCTGTGTTTAGTGCTCAGGTCCCATCAAGTTTGTAAACAAGATTGATTTTTCTGTTCTGCCTGACAGAGGGTGTGAGCAGGAATCTCACACCAGCATTCGGGCTTTGTCGGCGTAACGAGATGGGCTTCTCCCCGTGGGAGGGATGAGCTTCAGCCGGCGCCGCAGCAGACGGAGGCTGCAGTGCTGTGCAGCGCCGAAGCCCGCGAGCCCCTGCCCCGTCCCGGCCCTGCTCTCGGGGCATGCGTCCCCCCGTGTCCCCCAGCCCCTGGGAGAAGGGCCGGTTCTGAGGCTCCGGCCCTGTGCTCGGGTCACCGCTCTGCAGAGCCGCGAGGAAACGCTCAGGTGTTCGGGGAAGGTCAAACCTTGTCCTTGGTGTGTGGGACTGCGGGATCCAGGGCTCTGCCGTGTCTCTGCCTCTTCGGGCTGGGCGCAGCACATGTTCGGCTGGCTGTCGGGGGCTTTTACCCCCAGGTGCTCGGTGCTGGAGTCTGGCTGCCCCCTCCACTGGGGGAGGATGTGCTCTCCGCCTTCTGCTCTCTAGCCGTGGCTTCACGCTGTGCCTGCGCGGCGTCGGGACCTTTAGTGGGCCACTGCTGATACTCCTGCCCTGAGCTGTGGTCGGTGCTGCCTGACTAAAGGAGAAAGCAAACCGTGCCTCCATTATGTGAACGTAACATTAGTTTTGGTTTGGTTTCTCAAATATGAAGAGGAAGCTGGAAGTTTTGGAAGTAATTTAAACATTTGCTAGTTTTTCCTGTTTTATCTAGCACCCTAGGTAGGGAATGACATTTACCGTGAATTGTGGCTCGCTGTCGTAGCCGTACTCCTCTGTCGTGTTTGTCCAGCCCGTGCTTGTAAAGGTTGGCTTTATCTGGTATTGAGGCGTGCAGACTGTGAGACAGGAGAGGTGAGCACAGAACTGCAGGCTCTCCAGTCCCATACTGGCAGCAGCTGTTGCTGAGAGTTTGCAAAATCAAGGAGCAAATGTTGATTCTTCCTCCTAGAAACACGTATTTTCCTAGAAGCACCTCCTCCAGCACCTCTCAGGAGAGGGTCCCAGCTGCCTGGTGGCACTGGCAGCCGGTGAAGGTCTCTGGGCTCCCCTTGCAGCCAGGAGAGCGATGAGGGTTCCCGGCGCGGGGATCGCCTCAGCCCCCCGCAGCATCGCGGGCAGCTCAGGCAGATGAGAAGCACCTGCGCGTCTCCGGTGACAGTGGCGGGGTCCCGATGTCCAGCTCGGTCACCAGAGCCCGCTGATGAGGCTGCCCTTCGTGTCTGGGCAGCGCTGGAATGCTTTGTCTTGTCGGGTTCAGTTAGGAACCGCAGCCAGGAGGAGCCCAGGAATAATCCGCTAATTTTGGTTCCCTCATTTTTTAAGTTTTGGGCTTTTTGATTCTCCGTTTTAACAATTTAACTCTTCAGTTTTGCTATAGAGATGTGGTGTTGAGTCCACACCAGTTGGAAAGTTGCAGTTGCCATTGCAGACACAAGGCAGCCTCTCTTCAGTGCTCGGGCCTGACTGCAATGGGCTTGAGGAGGCCAGATGCGTTGCTTTCTGCAGGCTTTGCTTGTGTTGGGTGACACGACAGCACAAGATCTTGTCTGGCAAGGAGCAAGGCTTTTAGGCAGCTCTTGAAAGGCTGTATCTGTTATGTAAGAAAAGCGAAAATATCTGATGTGTGTTGCTGCTCTCAGCTCTGCCGTCTGTCGTGTGCCGGCGGCCGGGATGAAGGGACTGTTGGGAGTACAAAGCTCAGCCGCGGTGCTGCGCTCCCTCCCGTGTGTGACTGCAGGGCACCGGATTTCTAAAGGCCTTGGTAGGTGAAATAACCTCCCTTAAATGTTCACCCATTCTCAGCATCCCAGGGAAGGATCCTCTCCGCCCCGTGCTATGTCTAGTGCTTTGTCCTCAGATCACAGCTGGAGCTGCCAGTTTTATGTCATGCTAAAAATTAATGAACCAGAGTGCGCTGGAATAATCTGCTTTAAAAGGAGCAGTCTCAGCAGCCAACTCCTTAAAAATGATAAGAGAGGGGACTGCGCTAGTGGAGCTGTTCATCTAGGAACTTTACAAGTGATTAAGTTTAAATATTCAGGGAGCTGATGAAGGGATAGCAGACAGCAGCAGCGCATTAAGAAGATGAAGAAGCCAAGCAAAACAGGAGTGCTTCTGTTTGGCTGGGAATCCAGCTGAGACAGACTCCTGCCCCTCGGCTGGCCCTGGCGGGGGTCACCCCTCGGCGCGGAGCGGCTGCCGGCCGCGGGGACCCTGAGCTGGCAGGCAGGAGCTGTGCACGGGGCACGCCTGCCCCATCCCTCAAGGCTGGGACACCCAGCAGTGACAGGCACGCACCGCTGTGCAGGCTGCTTCCTTTTCAGATACTTCAGGGTCAAACTGAAGCTGTTGCAAGCTGCTTTATGGAGTTTTGCAGCCCTTTTTGCTGTTTTTGTAAAGTGATAAGTCTTCCATGCAAAACTAGCTTCTGGGTGTCCTGCCAGGAGTATTGTTTGTAGGCTGCCTGCTGCTCGTAGTAAAGGTCAAGCAAATCCTTGACCGGTCTGAGAATTACTTATTTGTTTGTGTATCAAAGGTACTTTTCAAAGGATAAGGGAAGCCTTTGCGTGACCTATAAAAGCAAATTTATACCAGTGTTGTTTAACTTGAGTACATACCTCACTGCCCACAGTGGTAAAGCTGTAGCTGCCAGTGACATGGCCTTGACTTGGGTTTGTGTATGAAGCTCTGGTGACTGATGAGGCCTCCCAGTTCTCCATTTTCAATATTCTTCTCCTTTTGCAGTTGTTGCTGAGTCCTGCTGTGGCTCCCATGTCGTTTCTGCTCTGCTCACCTGACTCTAACCCCTAAGCCACGTGTTTTCCATATCCTGCACCTTTCTGCAGCCACCTCGTCCCCCAGGTCCCTCCAGAACCTCCAGCTCCCTTCACGGGTTGCCCCAGCTGATGTCTGACCACTTCTCCAGTCCCTTGAAAGAGTGCCCCAGCCTGGAAGTCAGTGCAGAGCTACAGCATCCAAATGTCCCTTCTGGGTCCAACCAACGGCACATCTCTCTTGGTGCCAGGATCATGCAGGTGCTCAGGGAAAGTAGCTGGAGGGTGATGTCTGCTGGCCAGCGGCAGGCAAAGGATAGCCCCGGAGATGGGGAAATGCAGTCATCAAACGTGTCTCCCATTCACCTCGTGGTGTTCTTCCCGTAACTCCCCCTCTCTGTCTTTTCAGCTTGCCTTCCTGGATTTTACAAGCTCTCCCTCCGTCTCCCTCTCTGCTCTCCTTGCCCTGAGCACAGCTTCACGCATGAGGAAGCCTCCACGTTCTGCTCGTGCCAGAAGAACTACTCCAGGTCTCCGTCAGACCCGCCATCTGCCTCCTGCACACGTACGTCCCGCTGAAACGGCAGCTCTTCGTGAAGCGAGGAAAGGGGGGTGCAGACGCCGTGTCTGCGCTGCAGCGTGGAGCCGGGCGGGTGCCCGGGAGGCTCCGACACACGCTGGGGCTCACGTGTCCCTGGGAGGCCCTGCCTGCGCCGGTGCTGCCTGGGCAGGGGATGGAGGGGCTGTGCCCACGCCGCGGAGCTCGCAGGCTGAGGCTGCAAGCTGATGAGGCAGACGTGCAGCCGGGCTCACAGACTCCCTGGTAAAACTAGGGCGCAGTCACTTAGTCAATATAGTTCACAGATTTTAATTAAATGGCCTCTAGTTAATTGGATTGGACCTTAGCTCCTCCAGTGATGGATGCCGTACAGCTGCCGGCACAGCGGGGAGAAATCCTCCCACTTTGCCCGAGCGCGCTGGCAGGGTCCGGCCGGCGGTGTGGGGCGCCTGGGCCCCTCGCACCCAAACCCCGGGGAGGTGCCAGGTCCAGGCGGGTGTTTGTCACCTGCTGGCCCCGCTGCGCTGCTTGCGTGGGTGCCCCCGTGTCCCCTGGTGCTGCCACGTGCTGCAGCTGCCCGGCACTGTGCGCTCTCGCTGCGCCGCCGCCGCTGCTGCTCCCGGGGTCCCGCAGGTTTGCCCGGCCGTCCCGGTGCCCGCGCACGGACGCTCTTCTGCTTCCAGGTCCGCCCTCCGCCCCGAGGAACCTGGTCTACAGCCTGCAGCAGTCGTCGCTGGTCCTGGAGTGGAGTGCCCCCGCCGACGCGGGTGGCCGGAGCGACCTGACCTACAGCCTGTGGTGCGGCCGGTGCCCGGCGGCGCTGCGGGGCCGCTGCGAGCAGTGCGGCAGCGGCGTGGGCTTCGTGCCGCAGCAGACAGGGCTGGTGGACCGGACCGTCACCCTGGTGAACCTGCTGCCTCACGTCAACTACACCATCCGCGTGGCAGCTGTCAACGGCGTCTCGGGCCTCAGCCCGCTGTTGGGGCAGCAGTACGCCGAGGTGAACGTCTCCACCGGCCTCGCAGGTACGGCCGCGGTGCTGCGCGCAGAGCGGTGCCTTTGCACCAGGGAAAGGGCCGCCCGTGCTGCTCTTCGCCCCGGGGGGTTCGGGTCTGCTCAGCGGCCTGTTCTGCGGCTTCATTGCCGGGAGGACGCGGGGGCTGGAGGTGGCGTGGGCAACGTCCTCGGGCTCTGCCCGCCCCACGCCGCGGCAGTGCCCCGACTCCTCCTGGCTTGCTCCTGTGGCACAGGCGTGGTGCTCGGCGGCGGCGGGCTGGAGGGGGAGATGGAGACCGACCTGCCACTCTCCCAGGGGGGTTTCGGCCGGTGCCGTGGGCAGGCGAGGAACTGGCTGTACTGGAGGAGCTGGTGGCCCCGTTGTCTCCCTGTGCTGGCTCACAGCCCGGTGACAGCCTGGGCTCCTCCAAAGGGACGAGCCTGCTCTGTCATCCAGCCGCAGTTTGAATTTATGAATTACAAAAAAGCAATGTTTTCAGCCCATTCACAAAAAACCCTCCTTAAAATAGGTGATTCAAATATTGGCTGTTCTTTGGAAACAAAGAAAATGATTCAATCTCTCTCTCTGTGCTGGTCTGTGGCACAATTTCTTACTGTAAGCGTCCCCTTCAGTTTACGTTTCGCCCTTCTGTTCCCCGATGTGAGGGGAAGCGAGCAGCCAGCCTGCCTGCACGGACGGGGCCCCTGGCCGGCCGGGTTTGATCCCTCCTCAGTTGTTGGCTGTGCCGAAGGAAATCAGCTCTGGCTTGTTGTGTCCTTGTCTGTTCCTCTGTGGTTACATTATTAATTTGCATGAAAACCCTTTGCCAAGCCACAGTTAATAGAGACAGATGATCCTCAGATACCTCTTGGCAGGAATTGGCCAACAATTTCATCTGAAGAGATTAAACTTTGATCTCGTTATAAATAATTTTCCCACCACTTGATCAAATGTTTTTGCGTGTGTTGTTGTTTTCTCTTCCCTCATATAATAACTCTGTGATTCCGTTGGGTGGATGCTGTGCCGCAGACTGCTCTTCAGTGGAGGTGTCATTCCTCATTAGGATCTTTGCTGTTCAAGGATGGATTTAGCTCTGGGAAGATCTTCTGTCTCCTGAGCTCAGGCTATTCCTGAGCCAGCGTACAGCTAGGGAGGGGCGAGCTTAACGAGGTCTAATAACGAGCTGTTCCTCCGGAGGCCCCTGCCTGGTGTGGGCAGAGGGCAGCGGGACTGGTGCTCAGGAGCTGCCTCCTCACCTGGAGCTTCAGGTCTGAGCTGGGGACGAGGCTGGGAAAGGGCAGCAAGTGCCCCGTCCTCTGTAGGGAGCGAAGCAACAAGTCCATGATACCAACCCCTGCCTTCGCCGCTGGCCTGTTTCATACAGCTTTTCCTCTGGGTAAGTGGGAATCTTGACCCCTTACTCAATGCTGTGTGCTCCTGAAGGAACTGAAATATGCCTAAAGAATATGGCATAATTAATCTTGTAATCTGTTCAAAATCAATGTCTCTTGTCAAGCTGTCGAGTCTCCGGATACAGATGGTGGCTCGGAATTAGCTGAGCAGCTGAGGCTCAGGAAGTTTCTTGAAACACTTCTATTTCTTGCTGTGGAAGGTGTCTCCTCCTGGGGCAGTGCCCGGCTGGAGCCGCAGGTGCCCGGGCGGCCCAGTCCCTCGGAGGGCAAGAAGTGGCGACTAACCTGGGACTACCAGCAAAGGGGCAGAAGGTCATCCCTGGGGGGGCGGCTTCTCAGGCTGGTTTGCCTGTAACACCCTCTTGGGCGAGAGCCCCCACTGCGAGGAGGCCTGTGTGGGGGGGGACGCGGAGCCACGGCTGGCATGGACGGTGCGTGGAGCCGCTCTGCAGAGCGTGCCCCGAGCCCTGAGCCCTGGGCCTCTCAGCATCAGAGCCCATCACAGAAGTGCCAGGGGGGCTGGAGATAAGGAGAAAGGAGACTTCGGGGGTGCCTGAAGCAGCGGTGACTTCCTCTGCAGCTGCGATGCAATGGTCTCGGGGAAGTCATTTGCAGCAGCAGGGAAGCTCTGGCTGCAGATATGCAGATTCAGAGGAAAAATTAAACAAAGAAACAAGACCCCATTTAGCTGTCAGATCCCTGCTCCTCTAAATATAGCTCCGAGTGCATTTTCGCACTGCCCTTCCCCTTCAGCAGTCACAAGAGGGAATTAGCAGTTGTTCACTGTATTTGCAGGGGAAAAGAAAAGATGCTATTTAGTCTGCAGGAGGCAAAATTAATACTGTGTTTTTTCTAATCTGGCACCAGCATGGGACTAAATAAAAGTGTTTGAGGAGGGAACGGAGCTGTTTACCTGCAGGAGTAGAGCTGCATTAGCTATGTAAATGTACACTCTGGGACGATGTCATTTGAATTCCCGGCAGGGATCAGCTCCTACCTTAAAGGGCTTTTAAATCTGTTGCAGATTAATAACGCAGCCAGTGCCAAAATGCTTTCTCCTTTCCGAGGCTGGAGAAGCGGTCTGTGCTGAGTTAGGTCCTCCGAAGTCACCTCCTCTGTGCCCGCTTGGTGCTGGCGCGGCAGCACCAGCCCAGCCGGGAGCGGCGGTGGGTCCCCGGGATGAGCCAACCCTGGGGCTAGGGGTCTCTGCCCCCCGTGCAGCCAGAACCCACCCGAAGAGCTGCGTGGTAACGGGTGAGGCTGCTTCTCTGCTTTGGGAAGAAGGACCTGGGGCAGGAGCTGCCTGGGACGGTGCCCAGCGCACGTTCTGCGTTGGGGTGTTGGAGCTGGTGGCGGAGCGGGGACGGTGGCTCCCCCGGCACGAGCGGTGCCGCGGTGTTGGGGGGCGAAGGCGGGTTCTGGCCGTCCCGGCACAGCTCACCCGCTGCGGGGAGCGGCGGACGGGCACGGTCTGTTCTCCCTCGCTGGGTGTCTGCTCGGCCGCCCAGCTCCGGGAAGGTGTGGGGAGTGCTCCCGGGGCGGCGGGGGGGCCCGTCCTGCTGCCTGGCCGGCCGACGCTCTTGGCTCAGCTCCGTCTCGGAGCGCTCGTCCTCGCCCTCCCGAAGGGCCCCCGTTGGGCGTTGGATGCAGCAGGTCGTCCAGCGCAGGGACACGCTGCCCACACCTAGGTTTATGCTTTTGCTGCTGGTACAGTGGTTAATTAAGAGGAGTAAACCCACATACAGCGGGAAGGAGTTTATAAAATCAGGCAGGGTGCTGAATAATTTAATGTTTGCTTTTTCAGAATAGAGGCAATGTTAGGGCAGCTTAAAATATTGATGGGAAACACATTTTTTTTTCCACAGTGTGAAATGCTTTATAGTCTGTGTGGGTTTTTTTAATGTCTTTTAAACATGTTTGAGGCTAGTGCCTGCTTTTCTGGCATGTACCACGAGTTCTGCTCTACAGCCATCACTAAGTGAGTGTGATTTTTCGTGACGACTTTAACAGTCAGGACCACTCGTCCAGGTTTCTTCAGTCCATTTGCTATGTTCTGAGATGCAGGAGGGCACCTGGGCGATATTTTATTGATGGGCATCGTATAAAACAGCAAGGAGCACTTAACTTAGTTTACAGGAGCAAAACCCAGTTAAGTGTCAGGGCTGGCCTCGGCCACCTGGGTCACTTGTCGTTTCGTAAAACATGCGGCGACGTGCACTGGTGAGGAGGCCGCGGGCTCGTGGTGGGGATTACCCCGCTGTCCCAGCGACGCGAGCTGTGAGCGTGCCCGTGTGCGCTCCTGTTTGTGCGTGTGGGTCAGCCTGTGTTTGTGAGACTGAAGAAAGTCGAGAATATTTAATTTTTTTATCTTGCTGAAACACTTCTTGCATATGAAAATCACTCTCACTACTCCACCCTGACAGCAAATGCCATATTACAGCTTGTGCTAGCCTAAACCTGGCTCAGGTGAAGTGGGAACAAGGAGCAGTTTGCAAGGTTTGGGGCAAAAGTGTGATTGTACTCGTTATTGGTGCTTGAAGTGTCCCGAGAGGACGGGGGCTTCCTGCTGGTCCCGGGGGGTGGAAGGTCTCTGGCGGAGGAGCGGAGGCTTTGCCGCGCGTGGGCGCTGCTGTACGGGCCGGCGTGAGGGGGACGGCAGCACCACGCGCCCGTGGGATTGCTGGGCGGGAGGGGTGTGAAAAGCGTGGGCAAAAAATGCGGGAGACCCGAAAGCGGTGAGGTGTTGGCAGGCTGCCGTGGGCAGGAGAGGTTCGCTCCGCGGGTGCCTGTGAGGATCCGTGGTGCTGCCGTTTGTGCCGATCCCCGCGGAGGCGGCGAGGCCTCGGCATGTGTCTGTGCCGCGGACACGTCCCGCTTGGCCTGGCGGGAGCGTTAATAACCTTTCTGCCTCGCTTCATGCTGCCGGGGTGAGCTTGCTCCCCCTCCTTTACACGTGGGCAATTCGCTGTCCTTAAAGGTCAGCTCGGGCCAGTGTGTTTGGAGAATTTCTTCTGAAAAGGCCAGAGGCGGCGCAGCCAGGCTGCGAGGAGGAAGCTGTGGGCTCGCACGGTGTGGGGGCTCCCCGCTGCCCTTCGCGTCCTCTCGCTCCTTCAGCAGAAGGGACTTGGAATCAAGGAGCAAACCATCATGAATAAAACATCAGGTGGACTTTTTTCTTCAGCAAAGATTAATGAGCTGAGTAAAAAGTACAAAATTCCACAGATACTTAAGTTTACTTTCCAGGGGCTTGTTCTTCTCCACAGGAGTCTCTGGCGTAGCCAGGGTCCAGCAAACGTCCTGATTTGATGGAAAAGTGGGAGAAGCTGGAAACAGCTGATTTCCCCGTGCGGCTTCCACTGTGCCCGCTGCAGGGCCGCTGGTGTAAGCGGGCGAATCACCGCAGCCCCTCCACCCTGCTGTGTTCTGGCCCCTGGTGCTTTCGGGATGAGCCTTGAGCCGGGGCAGCCCACAGCCGTGGTCGTGGGGGCTTCGCTGCCGCTCCCTGTGCTCTCCTCGGCTGGAGAGGAGACTTCCTGCCCCCCGACCAGGGCAGCTTGTGACACTGCCCCGGCAGAGCTGTGAAGGCCTCACTTGGCATGTTCAGCCACTGGCGAGGTCAGTTTGTCTAATCAATCCTAATCTTCTCTCTAATCAATCCAAAGCAGAACAAGGGACTCCAACAGAAGCTTTTATCAAGGCATCAAGTGCCAAGTTTATTTTCCCTACTAAAATATTTAGCGTCTTTCTTGAATAGCACCTTTGCAGCACAGACACCGACGTCCTGGCCGGTGCCAAGCAGCCCCGTCCTCCCCGCTCTCGGTGGCGAGCGCCCCGGCCGCGGGCAGACCATCCCGCCTGAGCCGCCGCTGCCGTGTCCCGGGCGGGCTCTGGGGGGGCTGCAGACAGTCTGACGGGCCTGGCTGTGGCTTTCAGCTGGCGCAGGAGGCAGAGGCTTTCGGAGGGGCTGCGGGGATGCTGCCTGCAGGTGGGGAGCCTGGTCAGGCAGCGCTGCTGCCTCTCGGCTGCGGGAGCCGCACAGGGCCGAGCACAGCACAGCGGCACGAAGGCAGGAGAAGGTGGTCGGAGGAGGAGACGGCGCAGAGGAGGCTCTGGGGAGGTGGAGGTGGGCGCAGCGGGGTGAGGAGGGCAGACCCTCCTCCAGCGAGCCCGCGGGTGGCTGGGACTGTGAGCTGCCAGCTCGTTTGGAGCCAAACCTGGTTAGAACGGGAATAGTTGGCAAGTGCATCTTGCGTAGGGAGATGAACTAAACGGGAGCACACATGCCAGGGAGGAAGATTCAGCGCGGAGCATGTGCTGACTAGAAGTAACCAGCCAGCTCCTGGGGGGCTGCGCGTTTGGCAGCGGGTGGCGCGTCCTCCCGGCTCTCCGGGGCAGCGCGGGGCAGAGCCTCTGCCAGCGTGGCTGGAGGTGAAGCCTTGGCATGTCCTACAAGCCCTCCTGCTCCGAGACTGTGTTTTGCATCTCCCAGAAATCCTGAGGAGCAGGTTCGGAGCACTGGACGTTACCTGGCACTCAGTCCCCTCTGCAGCAACGTGGGTGGAGGGTGCCTTTAGGAATTTTTGCTTGTTCTCAGGCGGAGCGTTACTAACTGCCCACAGATTACAAAGCCGTTGTATTTTACCACCATCTTCTCCCCTCGGATGATCACCAGCTTGGAGTTTTCCCTATTTCAGTCCTGGTTCAGAGAGAGGGAACCAGTGTCTGCAGAAGCAGCACAGTGAAGTTTTTACTGTGGCATCACAGGGCAGGAGCAGAAATGAAGTTACCACAACTGACACGGGACTCGCAGCCCAGATGAATGCTGAGAGGGTAGAGATAAAATTCCTTGTAACCTCTGATCTCCTGGTTGCGCTCTCTTGGCTGTTCAGAACCGAAGCGTCGCTGGCCGTGTCCCGGGGCTCTGCCCAGCCCTGGCTGGCTGTGCCGGGCCGGTGCAGGGGGGTTTGGGTGCTGCTGGCCGCAGGGAGGCACAGGGTGCTGCTGGAGCAGGAGGGATGCTCTGCCCCCGGCAGCGCCGCAGTCACCCGCGGCTTTCCTCTTTGCTTTTTCAGCGCCGACTCCTGTCACCGACATCCGCACGGATAAAGTTGAGCAGAAGAGCATCTCCTTGTCGTGGCAGGAGCCGGGCTTCCCAACCCCCAACGGCACCGAGTACGAGGTCAAGTACTACGAGAAGGTAGGCCCTGGGGACCGACTCTGGCTCGCCGTCGTGCCCCAGCCCTTCCCCGCCGACTGCCGCCTACTTCCCTCAGGAGCTGGGGTGTTCCGCAGGGGGGTGTGTGCGGGTGTTCCGCAGAGGGGGGTGTGCGGGTGTTCCGCAGAGGGGGGTGTGCGGGTGTTCCACAGGGGTGTGTGTGCGGGTGTTCCGCAGGGGGGTGTGCGGGTGTTCCGCGGGGGCGGGTGTGTGGGTGTTCCACAGGGGTGTGTGTGCGGGTGTTCCGCGGGTGCCCCCACTCCCGGTCACCGTTGGCCACATGAAGATTGAGCAGTGGGACAGGGCGAGGGTGCGCGTCTGCGGCCAGTGCCGTTGTGAAGATTTCCCTGGCACAGGAAGTGAGAGAAGCGCTTCAAATGGGGACCAGTAAGGTCTTTTCTTCTCCAATGGTGTTATGCAGTCTGCTTATGCAAGTTTCAGGAAATTTGGATTATTTGTAGAGTTTATGTTAATTAGTGGTTCTTTTCCCCCATCTGTGCAGCAAGATTTCATCCAGTCGTAATGTTGACATCTCCCTGGGAGAAAAAGTAAAGCTAATTTTTTTTTTTTTTTTTTAATGCATTGGATGGCTTTTTTCAAGGACATTAGAAGTCTGAGATTTGGGTGCTTGCCATTAGCCAGCTAGACAGGGCCTGCTAGGCCATACTGGGTTTCTAAATCTTTGACGAGGTGACACCTGTATTCCTACCCTGCTCACTGGGAAAGGGTTGGACCTTCTGTCTTCAGTGGTTTAGGACTGAGGGCCACTGAACCCGTGACTTTGAGCTGTGAATGGCCTCCCACGCAGGAGGGGACGCAGGCAAACGTTTTCATGACAGTCTCTTAATTTTAAAAATAGCTGTTATTTGACAGGTGTGGTAGGTTGAGAATTTTAGAAGAAATACTGGTGGGCAGAGAGCAGGGACAATGCTCTAAATCAAAATAAATGCAGTTTATGACACAGTTCCACAAATTACCTTATCTGCATGTGCTCAGGCTCGTTATGAAACTGATGACATGTCAAGCAAACTGTGCAGGTGACATGTTGGCGTTCTGTATTTAGAAACAAGCTACCTTGAAGCTGATTCATATTAATGTGATTTTCAGCATCTGATAGATTTGAAAGGAGGAATCTGTGGGTGAGGGCGAACGCTGAAGCCCAAGACGGTAATTCCTGTGCAAATGGGCTGCAGCAACAAGATACTCAGGGCATGTGAAATGAGGAAACGTCCTGCTTGGGTAGAGAATTCAAACGATAGTTTAGCAATTATTCCCTGAAATGGGGCTCTTGATGCTGACATGAAGATCAACTTCGTTCCTAATCTTTGCTTTTAAAGCCACGCTTTAGCTATGGAGATTCAAGGGGAGAAGCATATCAAATGGCAAATGCATTTCGCAGCGCTGTCCCTGGCCCCGGAGTGCGGTGTGTGGCTGCTGCCGGCGCTGGCCCACGGGGCTGGGACCTTCCCGGGGCTGGGACCGAGAGAGGCCAGGACTGAGGTCGCGGGACATGGCCTGGCCCCGCTGCTGGCGGAAAGTGGCCTCAGACAAGCCCAGTCCAGGACCGCACAGAAGTACCCGACATGGCTGAGAAAACCATCTCCGGTGGCGGCTGGGCAGCAGCGCGGGAGGTTCTGCAGGAGCTCGCGGGAGGGCTGGGGCTTGTTTTGCTTTGCAGCCGCGGGAAGCAGAGACACCGGGATCTGCTGCTCTGGCACGTAAAAGCGGCGCGAGTCGTCCCCGGAGCCCACCCTGCCTTCGCCGGCTGCAGGAGCGGGGCTGCCCCTCGTGCTCTTCCTTGGTTGAAGCAGAGGGGTCTGTAGGTCGCTGGGCAAGGGAATAAAATCCCAGGGAGCAGGACTGGTGACTCGGCCTGTGCTAACACACGTGTTTGCTCCAGGGCTTGAGCGGCCGTGGCAGGGGAGCAGGAAGCGGCCGGAGGGTTCCAGCAGCCAAGCCCCAGCGCGGGGCAGGTGGGAGGAAAGGAGCCGTGCGGGCTGGCACAGCTGCTCCCCACCGCCACGTCCTCTGCCTGTCTCTGCAGCGATCATCTGGCTCCATCTGCCATTTCATGTGACCTTTCCATGTAATTTCTATTAATGAGACATCTAGTAAATGTATTCTTTCTGTTGAAGGTTTTATGTTTAGATAGACTGTCCTGATGGGACCCGGAGGCGAGGCGAAGATAGAGCTGTGCTGTGCCTGCTCCCCGGCGCAGCTCAGTCCCGCTCGATCT
The DNA here is from genome assembly GCF_031877795.1 of Strix aluco. Lineage (NCBI taxonomy): Eukaryota > Metazoa > Chordata > Aves > Strigiformes > Strigidae > Strix > Strix aluco. The sequence continues at coordinate 582,189 of NC_133956.1, forward strand.
CGGGTATCTCATTATTTCACAGGATCAGAGAGATCAAAGTTACTCAACCGTGAAAACCACATCAACAGCCGTGACGGTCAATAACCTGAAGCCTGGCACCCTCTATATTTTCCAAATCCGGACATCTTCCTCGCCGGACTACGGGAACTACAGCCCTAGTATTGAAGTGGAGACGCTGGCGGAGTGTAAGTGCGGGCCAGGCTCGTCGTCGCGCACCCGCCTGCGGATGTGGGGCTCCATGCGCTGAGCCGGGGGGATGCTGCTGCTTGCGGGTCCTGCCCGAGATGCTCTCGGTTTTGTGGAGCAGCGGCTGTTCCTCTGGTTCTGCCGCTCCGGGTCTAAGAGCAGGTACTTCCCAGGACTTGCTTTTAATTGCATTTTGCTGTTTGATTTTAACAAGGTTGCTCCTGCCAGCCTGCCTGTCCTGAGGCGTCTGTCCTCACTCGTCTCGGCGCAGCGTCAGTGAGGGCGGCCGGGCTCTGGCTCCTCGCTGGTGCAGAGCCTGGGGATGGGCTGTCTCTGCTCTTGGACTGAGCTTGCCCAAGGACGTGCTTGGCAGAGCCAGAGTGACTGGGGGTTGTTTTGCCTTGGCGTGATGTTGGTGCTGGGACAGATCTCACCAGGTCCCTTTTGTGGGGCCACCACGCTGGCACTGGAAGGGAGCCAGCCTTGGTCCCTGCTGGCGTAACTGCCGAGGGCAGGACCCTGCCCGGCTCCGCAGAGCAGCGCAGCCCACGGCGAGCCCGCGCAGAGGCGGCGAGGCCGGCCCGAACGCCCCGCTGGCCCTGGACACGTGTGCCAGGTGGGAGACGGCTGCTCACCCCCGCTGCCGTCCTGGCTCGCGAGGCACTTGGCTTGTTAGCCGCGTGGCTGGATAAGGTCAGCCAGCATCAGGGCTGTGGGCTGGGGCTTTTCCTTTTCGGTTTCCATTCATAACTATAGTCCAGAAGCATCTTATTTCACTGACTGAAAGAGGGCTTGGAGAGATGGTAGGGCTTCAGCTTAATAACCCACTCTGGCTGGAAATGAAAGCTCTGAGATGGCTGGCTCAGTACGACTCTCACAGATTGTGTTTAACAGGGCTTTAAATTGCATCCATTTGCCACACAGAAGACATTTTCAGAATGAATTGAAGCCAATAAAAATTTTATATAGAACGTAGCTTTCTAATACCCCTGTTTGCAAAAGCAGGAAGGGAAGGGATTAATGTGATGAAGGAAAACTATTTGTAAGTCATAAATTTTAATATGTCCCTCCGATAAACAGGAACCTTTCCTCAGCGCTGATTAACAAAGCCAGGAGGCTGGTGTGGCAGCGCGGGGTTTGCTCCGTCCACACCTGCAGCGCTGCCCTGCGTGTTGGTCTGACTGCAACAGCTCGAGCTTTTAAAACTGAACCAGAGTGTGAATTGCTGTGAGGATGGTGAAAAGTAGCCTGGCGCTGCGGGTGAATCGTTCCACAGCCTTGCTGGAGGACGCAGGCTGGGGCTGCCCCGTGCCCTGGACCTGCCCCGGGGCGCGTTGCTGACCCACTCTGCTTCCCCCTGCAGTGACAGTGGCCTCCAGCGAGCAGAACCCCGTCCTCATCATCGCAGTGGTGGCCATCGCGGGACTGACGGTGCTGGTGTCCATGGTGATCGGCGTCATGGTCTGGAGGAGGTGGGCAGCGCGGGGCTGAGCCGCGGCTCAGGCCAAGGGGGTTTGAGGCTGGGGCCAGGGAGGGGGCCGACGCGAAGCCCCCGCAGAGCTGCCCCCGGGAGCGGCGCTGGCTCCGAGTGCGGGACCTGGGTTGAACCGCGAGCAGGATCCTCGTGCCGTGGGGCTGGACTCCGCTCCCGAGCGCTGCGATTTCAGGCTTGTATCTGCAAGAGGCTGCTGCCCAGATAATGGTGCGTGTCTTCCTTCTTGTTGCAGACAGTGCGGGTACAGCAAAGCCAGCCAGGATGGGGACGAGGAACTGTACTTCCACTGTAAGTGAAGCCTGGCCACTGTGTGGGGATCCCTGTATTTATTGCTATTAATAACCCTGCTCCTGACAAAGCAGCCCCGAGTCCTTGCTTTTGAAGCGCTGTCATCCCGCATTATCCCAGAGCAGGGGCTCGGCACAGCGAGGCTCTCTGGGGGCAGTGGGCTTGACAGCTTCATAAGCCAGTGTCCGTCCTTCCCGCACACAGGTCACTGCCGTGCCGAAGGAGTCGGGGATGCTTTCAGCTTTCCACAGGGCGTATGAATTATTCTGTCTGCTTTTCACAAACGGCTACATGAGAATACAGCTTTGTTTTCTGGGGCTACTCTTGATTATTGAGCAGCAATAATTTTACAGACAACAGTTGTCAAAGGAAGTTCAGATGTCAGGATTGATGAGTTTATTTGACTCCTGAAATATGCCTCTGAAGCGCACACATGCTCTTCAGCTCCCTGAAGCATTTCAGAAGCAGCAGAGCCCACGTGCTTCTCGGGTGCAGCTCGGCTGTTTCTCCTGGCTTTGCAGGGCCTCGCGCTGCTGAGCTGCCCTTGGGAGTTTGCCGAAGGTTTTCTGGGCAGGGTGAGGGGAGCGCAGCAGCCGCCTGGCCCTGGGAGGGCGGGTGGAGCCGAGGTGGAAGGGGGAAGCCTTGCATGGTGTGACCCCCCCCAGGGGCAGCAGGGCTCTGCCGTTTGCCCGTGTGCTGGTCCTGGACGGGCCAAGCAGCTCATGCAAAACATCCCTCGTCCTCCTTGCCTTGCCCAGGGAGAGGAGGAGACGCTGCAGCGCTCTCGCAGGGGCTTCGGCCGTTGTTTTGGCTGTTTGTTTTCAGGAAACGTGAATTAGAGTTTTGAGGAAGCCCTGGCAAGCGGGCGGCTGTTTCTGCTCCGGAGCTTTGCGAGGGCTCCCATGAGCGGGTCAGCCTTGTCTGTGTGGTCCTGGACGGGCTCCTGGGCAGGGTCGCTCGCTGTGCAGCAGACATTAGGTGCCTGTGGGTGGTATTTTGGGAGGTATTTTGCTGCCCATGCTGCAAATTGAGGGGACCTGGAATATGGCAGCTGTTCGTGAGTGTAATTCTCTCTTCTAGAGTTCTTGGAAATGGAGATGATTTGGATACTTGAGGATTAGCACGGGTGGCAGACAGGCTCTGGCCAGGAGGGAGCTGCACTAGAGTGAAAGAGCTGCTGCCCTTTGACCCAGGGGTTGTGGCAGTGGAGCAGAGGAGTAGGTTCATTTAATGCCACAGGAAATTTCCTAGGAACCTTAAAGCCGAGACTTTTGCTGTCACGTTAGTCCTGCCAGCAGACCTGGAGGTGGATAACCTGCGAGGGTGTTTCCCAGGACAGGCAGGGGGGAGCTCTGCTGAGCCTTTCTCACACGCCCTTTCTGCCTTTCCTGCAGTTAAAATACCGACCAGGAGAACGTACATCGACCCCGACACCTGCGAAGACCCCATGCAGGCCGTGCACCTCTTCGCCAAAGAGCTGGATAATGCCAGTATTAAAATTGAGAGGATCATTGGGACAGGCAAGTTCCCCAGCGGCGGCCGTGCCGCGGTGGCCATGCCCGGGCTGTGCGTGCCCCAGCTGGAGCCGTGGCAGCGCCGGGCACGCGGGGCCATGGCGGGGCCGTCACCTTGGTGCTGCCCGAGCCGTGGTGCCGTGGGCGCGTGCCGGCCCCCCGCTCTGCCCGCGGGCTCTGCCCGCCTTGCCGGCGTCTCCCAAAGCTGCTCCTCGTCCTCCGGCACCCTCAGTGCTGCGACCTTTGCTCTTGCCCTTGTCCCGGGGGGCAGCGGGGAGATGGGAGTGGGGCTGGTGAGTGTTTTGCTCAGGAGCTTGATTTCGCATTCCCGGCCGGTTTTCTGAGGCACTAAGTACAGCCAACCGAGTGAAGCGCAGACCAGAAAGCATCAGCAATTATCTGCATCTGGGCAGTTTGACAGCAGCATGAAAACTATTTATAAATATGTGAACCTAATGATTTATTGATTTTCATCATCTTCACTGCCTAAAACTTAAAAGCAAATTAAAATCCCCTCACTGGGCCCTAGAGCCTTAATCGCTAATGTGTGCCAGAACATGGGAAACACGATTATTCTTTGTCGTTTCTTTTCCTAAAGATAAATTCAGCTGCAGAAAAAGAAGAGGTGGAGGAAGGGAAGAGGGAAGGGCTTGCCCGCCAGCTTAAAGGACAGTGTTGAAGGGAAGAGGACACTGAGGAGAAGAGGAGGTTATCTTTGTAGCTGCTGAGTGAAGCAGCTGAGAGTAACCCCACATACCTTTCAGAAGCAAATTGGTGTTTGAAAAAATCAAGAAAAATTAGTCAGGAAGACATTTAAATAGAAGGAATTTGGGAGTGCATTTGTCTCACTGCTGACCTAACAAGTACCTGGCTTTCAAATCAATAAAGCTTTTCATAGCTACACATTTTTTGCTGTAAAGCCAATATTGGCCTTTTATGTTATGAATTTGGTAGCTGCTGTTGTCAGGCGCGTGGCTGTGCAGAGCGGGATGTTCTGCAGGAGCCCTCCTGGCCACGCAGGCTCCGTTCCGTAGGACACAGACCTGGCCTGTGCCGAGCTGAGATGCAGAGGGGGCCAGGCCCAGGAACGGGAACTCGGTGGCTGGGGGTTTATCTTCTTTTCATGGGAAAAAGTGCAACATGCGCTTGAGCAGAGTGTGGAGAGAATGGCTTAGAGGTGTAGGCAGAGGCAGAAGAATTTACAGTGCATTATCACCCGTTTTTAGTATCACATGCTGATACTAAACTTGTTTGAAGGGTTGTGTGCTCAGCAAAGGTGGGGGAAGGTGGTGAAACAGGCTCTGCGGGGGAGCTGCAGCCTTGCCGGGCTCCGCGTTCCCAAGCTTATGGACTGGCAAATCCTCTGATTAACGATGGGAAAGTCTTGCTTGTCTCCGCAGCAAGACACACCAGTCATGCTACAGAAATGCACGTTACGGTCCCAAAGCAAAGAAAATATACCCTAAAGGGAAGCTGACTCCCCAGAGGAGGACTGCTGCCCTTTGCTTTGTAGCAGTTGTGTACATATATATATATATATATACACACACATATATAAAACCTGTCTTTATAGTGCATTGCAGCAGCTCAGTAAAACATCGCCCTTACACAATGGTACCGAAAGCTGTGAGGAAGCCTGAGGCCAGCTGGGAGGTCGCTTGTTCCTGCATGGTCTGGAGGTGGCAGAGGGATCTGGGCGATGGGGGCTCCTCTGGGGAGGCGGGGTGCAAGCAGGGGGCTGCCAGGGACGTCCTGCCCAGGGTGCGGTTTAACTCGTGTCTCTGCTGCGCAGGAGAGTTTGGAGAGATCTGCCGGGGGTGCCTGAAGCTGCCCAGCAAGCGGGAGCTGCCGGTGGCCATCCAGACCCTGCGGGCAGGGTGCTCGGAGAAGCAGCAGCGCTCCTTCCTGGCAGAGGCCTGCACCATGGGCCAGTTTGACCACTCCAACGTCATCCGCCTGGAGGGGGTCATCACCAGAGGTGGGGGGGGTCATCACCAGAGGTGGGGGGGTCCCAGGCTGGACGACACGGGGCAGTGCGCTTCAGCTGTTGCTTTAGAGCGATGACCGGGTGCCAGAGCTGCAGCACTGTTGGCTCTTTGGAAATGGGATGTTTCCTCATGTGTTGGCTATTTTAGCGATTTGGTGATTAACAGAAGGCTTACAGCTAGATTAATAAATCCAGGTAGTAGGACTGGCTTAGCCGCAAAACTGTGCGCTCTTAATAAAAGCAAATTGAAGTGAGGTTTTGTTGGTAAAACAGATGACACTGGCTGCTCCTGGCTCTCATGGGAGTGTGCGCTGAACTAGTCTGCGGATGCTGTAGTTAAGTAGATATTCATGTAAATCCAAAGAAACGTGAGCACACATGCTGATTTTAACTGGCCTTTTTATTGGGTAAGGAAGTATTTATCCTGAGTCTTGGGCTGAGCTGGTTGCTCTTGCTTTCACGGGGCAGTGCTGTCCTCCTCTGTGACATGGTTCAGTGTCCTGATAAACGGACCATCTGGTTGGGATCCAGTGGGATCCCCACTGGGAACGACGGGAAAGCCTCGGACCCGCTGCTCGTTGCAAACTGAGCTAAAGCCCTTGTCTCCCGTGGCAGCCCGGCAGCGCAGGCTGACCACGCGGGAGGTTGGCACCCACGTTTCTAACAGCGTTAGAGCTGCCCGGGCGATGGGCAGGACTCACGCGGGGCTCGTTGTCTGTCCGTGCAGGGAGCACCATGATGATAGTGATGGAGTACATGGGGAACGGCCTGCTGGACTCTTTCCTCAGGGTGAGTGACTGCGGGGCTGCGCCGGCGCTCGGCTGTGCCAGCAGTGTCCCCTCGGACTGGGTGTTACTCACCGCTGGCTTTTCCTCCTCCTTTGTTACAGAAACACGAGGGACAGTTCACGGCCACCCAGCTCGTTTGCATGTTGCAGGGGATTGCCTCTGGCATGAAGTACCTGGCAGAGATGGGCTACATACACAAAAGCCTGGCTGCCCACAAAGTCCTCGTGAACAGCAGCCTGGCTTGCAAAATCACTGGTTTCAGACGGCCACAGGAGGATAAGATGGAGACCATCTTCTCCACCATGGTAAGCTGCATTTCCAAATTCTATTTTCAACATTCCCTGAAAGCAAAATGCTGACAGAACGGCTGCAAAACCCCTGCAGAGGTGGATCTCCCTGGCTGCAGCGCACGGCCGTGGCCAGGAGCGCTTGGGCTGGGGCTGGTGTCACTGGAGAGGTTTGCAGCCTGCTCCGAATGCTGAATGAGGATCAGATCCAAAGCAGGGAGCTTCCACAGGTGGAGTTAATAAGACAAGTAGCAATTCTACTCCAGAACCAGTATTTTTCTTAGGCTCCCATTTCCTTCCTCATGTATGAATGCGGGCTCTGCATCTTAACAGCTCCTTTCTCAGCTGGAAATCAGACCGTTCAGCCGGGGAAGCTCGCAGCAGCTGCCCGGCTCCACTCTCCCTCTGGCCGCAGCCCTGCGCGAGCTGCCAGAGAGGCGGTGGGTGGCTGGAGGCAGCCCTGGCAGCCTCGGGCTTCCTTACGTCGTTTTATCACTTGTAATGAAATTCATGGTTTTCAATTAAGAATTTAAGTCCTGCTACATTCACACTTATGCCTCGTCAGCTCTGCTAGCCCGTTCATCTCCTGAGCGCCTGCAGAAGCTGCCTGTGGGCGCGGGGGCTGCCCCTCCTGCCCCCCGGGCTGGGCCGGCACCCCGAGACCCCCCACCCCTCGCTGCAGCCTCCCCCTCCCCGCTCTGTCACACACCACTTCAGCGTGTCTCACTTGAGGGCACGTTGATGCATTTTTAAGTGCAGAGCAATAAGACGTGTTTTGCTCGGTACCCTGCAGTCGCTCGGTATCAGCTGGGGCTGTTAGCGCATCGCATTAGCCAGGCATTAATATTTTAAAGAGCATTGATTTCTCAATCCAGTGAGCACTTAGTGTTTGCAGGGAGCATTGGGCAGCGCCAAGGAGGCAGCAGCTGATGTGTGCGGGGACCTGGCGCCCGTGTCCCGGTGCGGGGTGTGGGCGTCCGGGGCCAAAGAGCCTGTTTGTGGGGTTTGGCCACGCTCTGCCCGGATCTGCGGTCGTTTGCCAGCTCCGAGCAGGCCGGTGGCAGAAGGAGTCTTGGAAAACTCGGTCAGCCCTCACCACTAGTGGCAGGGAGGCAGACTCAGCACCGCCGGCCCCAAGAGTCCTGCCGAAGCGCACACCCCCTCGCCGGACGGGGCGAGCGCTGCCTGGGGGCCGTGGCTCAGCCGGGGCTGCCGTGCCGGGAGCTCTCGCGCGGAGCTGCCGGCTGAGCCGGGGCCGTGGGCAGCCCAGCAGCAGCCCCGGCTTCTCCCACCATGGTGCAGCGAGGCCGTGGCTTTGGGGTCAAGGTCTCCCCGCTGTTAATTACAATTAGCTGCGGTGTCTGTCACCTGCTTCCTCTAGTGCATCCAGAGGGCTCTGCAGATGCCGAGACGGGGATTGCTAATTAGAGAGCAAGCCAGGGTGCAGGGACTGTGTGTTTGAGCAGCTCTGAAAGGGTTTTCATTAAACATTAATTATGAAATTCATCAGCTCTTCCCAGAGACAGTCTCCTTTCCCATTAATATTTCAGGACTCGCACTCCCATGTAGCATACAGTTGCATGGCCATTTTAAAACAAATTGAGGCAAAAGTTTTCTCTCAGTACTAAACCTGCACGTGGCACGTGGACTTGCTCGGTGTCCGCCCTGCGGTGCCGGGCAGGGCAGGACGAACACCCGGGAGCCGCGTGCGTGGGCTGCGTCCCGCCGTGCCAGCGTGTCGTTTCTCCCCCTCTGCCCCTGCAGTGTGGGAAGAGCCTGGTGCTGTGGTCAGCCCCTGAAGCCATCCAGTATCACCACTTCAGCCCGGCCAGCGACGTGTGGAGCTTCGGCATCGTCATGTGGGAAGTCATGTCCTTCGGCGAGAGGCCCTACTGGGACATGTCCAACCAGGACGTGAGTCCCGGCGGCCGCGCGGTAGATGACGACAGTGCCGTTGCTAACGGCGTGCAGGTGGCTCCGCAGTGCGCGGAGGAGCTGCTGCGACTCCCAGGCTGGGGATGAGGAGGGAGGTTTGCCCCAGGGCTTTGCCTGCGACCTGCATCGCGACGCCTGTCCCTGTCCCCTCACCTCCTCCGCCCTCCCGCCACTGCAGGTGATGAAGGCTGTGGAGGACGGGTTCCGCCTGCCCGCCCCGGTGAACTGCCAGCCACCCCTCCACCAGCTCATGCTCGACTGCTGGCAGAAGGACCGCAGCCAGAGACCCAAGTTCTCGCACATCCACAACGTCCTGAGCAAGTTGGTGCAGAGCCCAGAGCCCCCAAAGTGCCCCAGCTCCACGTGCACCAGGTGACCACCCTCTCGCTCCGCCGGTCGCCCTCTCCGCCGTGCCCTGCTCCGTCCTCACTGCCCCGTTTTGTCGGCAGGTCCCACAGCGCATCCATCCCCCTCACCGAGCGGACCTTCTCGGCCTTCCCGTCCTTCAGCTCCGTTGGCGAGTGGCTGGAAGCGATAGAAATGGGCAGGTACAAAGACAACTTCACTGCTGCGGGCTACTGCTACCTGGAATCGGTGGCCAGGATGACAGCCCAGTAAGTGAACTGGTTTCCTGGCTGTAACCTCGTGTCGCTGGGCGCAGCGTGAGCGAGCTCCGCTCTGCAGTCGCGGTCAGGCCTCACTGAACGGGACAGACCTTCCAAAGCCCATCCGTGAGAGCTCATGGGCGTGGGTTGGGCTGCCTGTGCTGTGTGTCTCGGTTGCTGATTCTGGAAGCTGAGATTTAAACCTGGAGTTTGTGACTTTAACCTCTCGTTTCTGACAGAGTGGTGTTGTCTGTCCCTTCCAGAACGCAGAGCCAAATCTAAGGCAGTTCCCTGACAGCCCGTAGTGGGGCAGCGTGGGGTGGCAGGGCCGGGGGCTGTCTGGCGCCTAGCGTGCTGCGGGCTCCTCTCACCCCTGGGTTCCTGCTCGGGTTCCGTGTCGCTTTTGCTGGGTCAGGAGGTTGGGGACTTCGTGCTGGCAGGTCGGAAACCTGCGCTGCCCTTGCCTGGAGCAGTTGGTGTCGGGACGTTTTACCGCTCGGGTTTGTTTTTCCCGGCTGACACGGGGCTCATTTTGCAGAGACGTCCTCAGCCTGGGGATCACGCTGGGGGAGCACCAGAAGACCATCCTGAGCGGGATCCAGACCCTCCGGGCCCAGGTGATCCAGATGCATGGCCGAGGCGTGCAGGTGTGAAGCAGCCCCCCTGCAGAGGCGCGGAGCTCCCGGGGAGGAGGCGGCCGGCCGGCCCCGCCCGGACCAGACCCCTGAGACCACGCGGTTTCAGGTGGGATGTCGGAGTCACTGACAGTCAAGTCAAGCCAGACAAGTCATTCCACATGGCAAGAGAGCAGGGCCTCCTGTCCCCTGTGCCGGGGAAGCCAAGGATTCCTGGGACGCGTGCACATGCCTAGGTGGATGTGGCTCTCCCTAGCACTGTTTTGTAAGATGAGTCAAACTGTAACGATGCCATTTCACGTGGTAATTAGGTTAACAGGGTGGACGGACCTTTTCGCACTGTCTTAATCCAGAGCTGACAGCATTTTCGTATCTAGCGTCCTGCTGGTGAAATCCATCGGTATTTTTATACAAGCTGACATGTTCTAGCAACCCCTCAAGGAGCTTTTGTTGCTTTTATTTTTAGAGACTGGAGCACAGCTCACGCCTAGTGCCCAACTTCTGGAAGGTGACTTTCCCCATCTGCTGTGCTGAAGGAAACTCTTTCCCAGCCACGTCCCTTCTGCTCCAAGACTTACTTCCCTCAATCTTGACACCACAGTTGGTGAACAAAACCAAATATTCTCCACTAAAGTGCAGAGCAAGTGGTGCTGAATGTTTCTAAGGCTCTCTTGACAAGACCATTTCAGAGAAAGAAATGAAAAGCTTTGAAGAGAGCCGTGGCCAAGAGAGGTCGAGCAGTGGAGCCCTTGGGCTGCCCTGCTGATGCTCTCGGCCTTCGCTGCCTTTTGTGCAGGTCCCGTCCCTCATTTCGCTGCTGGAGCCCCGCAGTGGGTGGGAACTTGCAGACCGGAGCAGCAGCAGGCAGCACGCTGCTGCCCACGTGCCGGCGGGGCCTACAGCCCCATGCGGGACTGATGCTGAAGCATCTGCTGCTGCTTTGGCCTCTTCCCTGCTTCCTGCCTTGCAGTTCTGTGGGCAGAGCATCCTGCATCTTGCCTTCGCTGCCTTCGGGGGCAGAGCCTGGGCTCTCCCTGCTGCCAGCCCCGCTGGAGCATCCCCCTTGGCAGCGTCCGCTCTGACCGTTGCACCTGCGGGACCCCTGAAATCCTGCCGTGCAGTCGGGGCAGACCTGGACATAGCAGCACTTTATTTTGTTGCACACTGACAGTTCCCTCTGATGCAGGCCTGGTCCCTGACGGAAGACATAAATAGCATCAGCTTAATAATACAAGTTTCCTTGAAGTTAGTTAATTAAATGGGTCTTTGAAGCCTTGCGCAGTTTTGTAGGCCTTTTATTATCATCTGTAAGTATTGCAAGTGAATTATTAATGATGAAAGGCAGATTTACAAAGGGAATGAATACTGTGGGATGTTCACAGTGCGGCTAAAAATCTGTTTGAGTCAGACGCTCCTATTAGCCTGCTCCCAGAGGATGAGGATCTCAATGGCAATGGAGCGAAGGGCCCTAAGGCAGCCTCTCGTGGGGCCTCCTTCTGCTCTCCCAGTGCCATGGCCGGGCAGAGCGGCGCGGCCATGGGCGCTGGGGGCTGTCCTGGGCGCCTCCGCAGGACACGTTGCTGTAGGGATCCAGCTCCTGCCTAGTGACGCCTCATCGCAGTGGTTTCCTTTTCACCGGCCCTTGGGCTCTTCTGGCTCGGCTGCTTGGCCAAGCTGGGTCCAGGGGTGCTCAGGACTGACGAGATTTCACTTCTTTCAGATATTTTAGCTTGATTGCATCAGAGATCAGAACTCTGCCTGAATTTCACCAACCAGTGGTCTCAAGAAGGTGCCAGCTGATGTCAGTTTATCAATTTTCTGCCCCGTGCCGGTGTTCCCAGGCAGTGCTGTGGTGAGCACCAACATGCTCCCAGCCTCTCTCGGGTCCCGGCGCGGACAAGGACACCTTCCCCCTCACAGGTTTTGAGCTCCCGGGAGCGTGAGCCAGCGCAGCCACGCGTGTGCAGGGCTGGAGGCCGGAGCGCTCGTCCTGCGGGACCCGGAGCCGCTGTCGCTCTGTGGGCACCGATGGAGCCGCCCTGGCAGCAGGGGAGTTTGCTGCTCCCCAGGGTAAACAAGCTCTCTCCTTTCTGCCACCTCAGCCATTTAAACGACATTCCCCAATGTCACTTGGTTAGTTTTATAACGAAAATAATTTGTCTTCAAGTTTGGCTCTTGTCCGGTCTGGTGGGTCACTTGTCATCTGCTGTTTTACACCCAGAAGAGTAATAATGGTGAACCGAACCCTTCATTTGGTAGAAATGCCAGATCCCAAGGATCAAGTGCAATTCGTTACGCTCTTTATGTTTACATTTTATCTATAGAGAAAGTCTGTTCTAGTTCTCTAGGCAGGGAGTTGAACCAACTTGATCCCTTCAATCATTTCTTTAGTGTTTCCCCACTGAATTGGGCTCCCATAGTACCTTCTCCAGCACAATCAGAATTGAAGGTGTAATTTCTTTGAGTCTCTCTCGCTGTTCCCAAAAGAAATTCAGTGTTTAATTACTTTTCTGACTTGCTCTGGTGAGGGACGTGGCTGTGGTGTTTCAGAAAGCCGTTTCTTTTAGACGGTGGTTCTGGGGATGGGACCATGCTCTAACTCAGCAGAAACGAGATATTTGCTCTCCTGGCCTCTACTTCAAGAAAGAAAAGTCCATAATGGCAGTATGCTTTCTAGCCTAGCTTGTTGCAACAATAAACACTTTTAATTGAGCTCCTCATCAACACTGAAGACAATAAACTGAGCAGATTAAGCTATAGATAGTTATGATTTTAAAATTAGCTTACATCCTCTCAGCACCTCTCTTTGGGGAAGTATTCAATGCCTTATAATTAAATTAATTAGCAACACTGTTCTGAAGCTGCTTCACAGAGGGAAATGCCTCAGAACTCTTTCAGTCTCTTTGCCCATCCAGCCCCTGTGATGGTGGAAGGCTCCTGTCTCCTCCCTCGGCCGTGGGGAAGCCCCGATGAGTTAGAGGAGCAGAGTGTGTGTGTCTAAGCCGCTCTTACGGAAGCGCCCGGAGGCAGCCCCCACCCCTCGGCGTGTCCCGTGGCCTGTCGGGGCCGTGAGCCTCTAAAGCCAGAACGGGGGGAGCTCCGGCCGCAGCTCGGAGGGGGCAGGACACGTGGTTTTGTGATCCCAGCACCTGCAGCCCCCCCTTCGCGAAGCCAAAATGGGAATCAAGTTGGTTCATCTCCAGATGCGTTTTGATATTCATTAACCACATGTTATATACTGTAAATACATACTTGAGAAGTCAATATATATTTTTATAAGCTTGAAACAAATGTAATATAATATCATAAGGGACACTGTGTACATTTCATGTTTGAACTATAGTCAGACATCTCCAGGGAATCACAGTTGGTTTGGAATAGTTAATAATAATAATAATAAATGGTAATAAAGATCTATTGACATTTTTGTTAATTTTGTATTTATTGAATTATGTTTGAAGATTGCAATAACGAGATATCTAAATACCTAAGTAAAATCAACCACTCGTTCTGCCCTGGCTTGTCTGTGTGGGTCATTTCAGGGGTTCTGATGAGAAGTACCGCTGCAGCAAGGGCGGCAGGGAAGGACTAGTTTTAGTAGCAGCGAGGTGTGAAATGATGCAGTTTTATTAAAAAGCACGTGTGTGAGGATGAGAGCCTTCGCTCCTGCTGCAGAGGTGGCAGCAACAGTTGAACTCAGGATGGTGGTTTCTTGCTATTGACACTTTGTTAGGGGGAAGAACCCGTCACTTCACGAGCAGAGCGTGTGTGTTTTGTGGACAGAAGGGTCCATCGGTTGGACCGTCGGGCGGGCAGGAATCCCTCCCGTCACCCTGAGGACCAGATAACCTTGGCAGTGGGGCTGTCAGTGCACACGTGTTGCTGTGTAAGTGCGGGGACGCTGCTGAGCAGAGGGAAAACGCTGCAGTTACTGTGCTCAAGGCATGCAATTAATTGTTTAATTGAGGAAATGAAAGCAGTGTATGGCCAGCATGTTAAATGCAAACACTGCACAAACAATAATATTTAGAAATGATTCAATGCGACTCTCACTGGTTCACATTTCTTCTCTTTTTCTTTGGCTGCTTAATGCCAAAGAACATGTACAAAGGCCTCGTTTCGCTGTGCTGACAGCAGTGACAGCTGCTCGGAGAAGGGAACTGAATGGGTGCTTAAAATGGGTGAAGTCTATTTGCCTTCTGTCGATCAATTAATTCAGCCAGTCTTCACTAGGAGCCCGGCCAGGGCTATATTGGCACTATAAAGAAATAATTAGAGCTCTGAAGCGGGGTTATGAATAGCGGATTGCAAGTCACAGCCAAGCAGATGTATTTTTTGCCCAGTTATCTGCACTCGTGCCTCCTGTGGTCCGCGGGTGATGGTTTTACCTCCCTTCAGTGACGTTCCTGGCAGGGTCTTGGCTGGGGACGGGGGTGCCAGGGACCCCTGTGCTGCTGGGGGCTGGTTACCCGTGGGAGCCGGCAGCTCTGGGCCCCCTCCCAGGACTAAGCCTTGGTCCCAGCTTTCAGGCTCAGGAGCCCTTCTCCTGTCTGCCCTGGCAGGTTTGAGCTCATCTCACTTGATGCCTTGTGTGTAGAGTGAAGAAAAAATAAAAATAAGGAAGGTAATTGCCCAGAAATGAGTTGTTACACACCTGTATAATTAGCTGGCATTAATTAACGGCACAAAAGGGGCTCCTTCCTCTCTGCCACACAGGGAGTGGGTTCCCCGGCTGTCCCACCACGGGTCCACACGTGAGCAGTTCACTGCGGTGCCCACCACGGAGGCAGAATTTCTGTCTTATTGGGTCAAGCTGCTGCTCTGAGCGGTGTCAGCCCCTCCCTGCCCTGTCTGAGTTCAGAGCTTTGTCTTTGTAACTCAGTGCTCACAGTTTTACGACTGCCCTGTTGTGGTGATGGATTGCACGGGCTGACATTGAAGCTGCTGCTCCGTCTTCCCCCACCCTCTGCTGATGCAGCTGACCAGACTGTGAATATTTTCTGCACAAGAGAAAATCTCTCTCTGTCTAATTTGACTTCCCTGATCTGGAGGTTTGAGGGGAAAATTACAGCCTGGTCTGCAATTGTACATGTGTCTTGTGTATCCAGCAATAGACTTACCAGCTTCTGACACACGCAGTGTCTTTGAGGAAGAAAACTAGCTCTGGAAAATGTCTGGAAAATCACAGCAAACAGCACAGCTGTCATGCTGTGCATGGCCGGCCCACGGCTGAGTGGTGCTGGTGTCGGCTCCTGCACCCCGGAGAGCTTCCCACCGCCAGCCCTGCACCCCGGTTGCCCAGCCCGGGCCCGCGCCCCAGGTCCCCCCCGTGCCGATGGAGAGCACGCTGTAACCGAGGACACTGTGCTCGGGTGACAAGGGAGGGATCAATAAGCTGTTATGTCTGAGACACAGTAAAACGCGAGATGCAGCAGTGATCAGTCAGGGAAGGGCTCAGCACTTGGCAGGTGCTGCCTCATATGGGGGCATTTTTTAAAATAAAACATTTATTGCATGGTGCTCGTGCTGGCTGCATGTCCAGCCGGCCGCGCTGGCAGGTCCGTGTCTCAGGGCGAGCAAAGAGCTGCGTCCCCTCCTCTTGCCCCGCGCTCCCACTTAGCGGCCTCAGACATGAAATCCATCACCTTCCCCCTTCCTCGTTTGGACATTTACTGCCGAGAGGCTGCGTGGCCCCGTCTCTGCTGTGACGGCTGATGAGGCTGAGACAAGCCAATGCTCCCGTGGCAGCGGCGTGGTGGGGTCAGACAAGCCCGGCCTCGCTGGCACGTGTCCCCCGTCCTCCCCGCGTGGGAAGGAGGCGGCAGGAGAGCGGTACCCAGGGAATGTTAAAAAGAGCCTGGCTCTGGAGGAAGAGCAACGTTTAAATAGGAACGACTGCTAATTATCAGGAAGAGACAGTGCCATCTATCATCATAATCAGCAATCTGTCAGTTCAAGTGTCACCGGGACGGATGCCTCCTTCCTCCTCGCATTCATCTCCCACCATCTCGGCGCGCGAGAAGAGCCCTGCGTGCGCTGGGGCACGGCCAAAACCCCGCAGCTCCTCCTGCCCCCACCAGCACCCACCTCCACGCCGGGACTTCGACCCAAGGGACGGGTCCCCTCCCAGCCGCCGCGCCGGGCTGTCAGCAGTGCCACGGGCCACCCGCCTCGGTGGGACAAGGCGGATGCGTCCACGCTGGCACGAAGGGATGGCCACCTGCGGGCAAGGGACAAGGTGTCCGCCCCGTGCGCCCTCAGAGCCAGGCCTGGACGCTGAGCGGCTCCACTCGCCAACCGTCAGCGCGAGCCGGGGCTCTGGGAACGCCAAAACCCCGTGTGGGGCTCCTCCGTGGTTTCCTCAGCAGAGGGACAGGTGGGCACGTGAAGCGGCGCGGCGGGTGCTCAGCGTTGTCCCGCGGGGCTCCGGAGGGAGCGCCGGGGCTGGCAGCAGCTGAACGCACCCGTTGGGAAGAGGACAGGCTGCAGCGCCGCGGGGAGCGTGTCCTGGGGCTGCCAGGAGCCCCTCGGTGGCAGTGCCGGGGTTACCCCGGCGGGGCGGCGGGCAGCAGAGCTGCTGCCCCTGCTCCTGCCTGTGTCCTGCGGCGCTGCCGGCTTCACGCTCTGTCGCTGGTTGCCAAAGCTGAACATGGCTGCAGGTGACATATTAACCTCATGGGCATCAAAGGCGTGATGAGCAAGATTCAGAGACAGTTCTTGGGGATGGGTTCAGCTACTCAGGACTTTGCCTCGCATCTTCCTCCTTGCTTTGGGCCAACACCGTCTGCTTGAACCTCTTCTAATTACAGCAGCGGCTGCAGGCTGGTTCAGTCACCCAGCGCAGCGACCAGGCTGCAGGGACCTGCTCCTTCGGCCTCCCCCACCCCTTGCTGGGGCCAGAGCAGCCAGTCCCGGGCTCGTCCGTCGGCTGAGCCCGCCGCAGCGTGGGGACCGGGGGGTGCCCGGGAAGAAGCAAGTGCTGGGGTTTGCGGCAGGTCCCAGTTCGAGCGGCCTTGGCACACCCTCAGCTGCCTTTGCACTTGCCATCGCCTGCTGACAATGGAGCCATCTGCCCAGCAGCCAGAGATGCCTGGAAAGCACAGGAGCTGTTTAATTACACAATTATAAATGTCTTTGGCCTTTTTATCTCGCCGAGGCTGACAAGCACCTTCAGCATCAGACAAAGAGATGCCGTTATCGCTCCGCGCAGCGGCTGCCTTGCTGGGCAGCAGCCACAGCCGAAGGGGCACAAACAAAAGCCGAGGAACAATATTGAGTCAGCGGGTCTGGATCAGCCCCTGAGCCAACGCCTCAGCACCGGCTCTGCCGCATGACTGCCTCTCGGGGAGCTTGAGCTGGTCCGTTTCCTGCCCCGACAGCAGGAGCCCGGGCTGACAGGGGCTGTGCCCCCCCTGCCCCAGCCTTTTTGCCATTCATGGTGTTTGGGAGCAGAGCACACCCACCATGGGGATGGGACAGTCCTCGCCCCGCTGCATGCTGCAAGCTGGTGGCAAAGGGGGAAAGAAGAGGGATGGGAAGTTGTTTAGAAGGTTTCTGCTGTTTCTATTACAATGAAGAGCCCTCATAAGGTGTTCTGCCCAGGCACCTGCCCCCTCACCCTGTTTTTTTAGGGTGGCATCTGATTTAGAGGTGTAACTAATTAAAAGGCCATTTTAACAAGTCCCAGTTTAGTAGCAGACCAGAATTCAGGAATCAGTTGTGCCAGGACCAGTGTTGCACAACTGTTCTCAGCAAATGGACACCTCTGGGCTGCTGGAGCAGGCGAGTGGCCTTGGCACCTCTCGGGAGAAGCGGATGTCCCCGGTGCTCGGCACGGCAGAGCAGGCTGGTGACCAGCTGGCATCCTGAGACCACGGCGGGCACGACCACCACTGCCAGTGCCAGCACCCCCTTGGCAGCCCCCGAGGGTCCTGTGCCCAGCGGAGCACCGTGGGCTGCACGAGCCAGCAAGCCTGACTGGAGTGACGCAGAGGCTGCGTGCGGGTCTGCATCGCACCTCATAAAACTTTCATTAGATGAGAGAAACTCCATGAAGTGCTGGGAATTGGCAACAGCTGAGCAAGCGCAGTCATTAGAGATGCAGCCGCATCAGGCTCGGGGGTGCTGCTGAATGTGGATGTTCATTAAGTCACACTTTACAAATGGGCGATGAAATATTTACCCACAAACATTTAGCACTGATGAGCAGCGTGGTGAGAGCCATCTCCGCTGCGAGAGCGGAGCAGCGCTGGCTCCTGCGGCCGTGGCTCGGGGCCATCGTCCTGCCCGTGCTACCGAGGGCAGCAGCGAGATTTTGGGGGGGGGCAGCAGCAGGGGCACCCCTGAGCAGGGGTGTCACAGGTCAGGCACCTCCACTGGGTGCTGCGACGAACCCCCCAGCGCCTGCAGCGTGTGGAGAGCTGGTCCCGCTCCGCATGGCGCGATGGGAGCGCAGCTCGCTGCTTTATGTACAGCCATAAACATCCCCATTAATTCGCACAGTATTTAAATTCCATAATGGAGCTGAAATAAAGCAGCAGCATCCTATCCCCACTGGAGCCCTCGATCATCTGTTACAAAGAGGCACTTTGGGGAAACCTTGCACATTTGGATAAGAACTTGAAATGGGACAGTTCAGGCTTTTCTTGCAAGTCCCTTCTCTTTAACGAAGCCTGTTCTCGCTGACCCTGGCCCAGGGGAACAGTTAGTTGGATGCTTAATAGAGTGCTCAGGAGTGATGGGGCAGCGTGGGGCAGTGGACGCAGCAGCGCAGAGCAAGGGACTCCTGTGCCATGTGTCCCCCTGCACCCTTGTCACGCCTGTGGCGGGAGAACTGGCCTTGTCAGGGCTGCGCAGGGTGGGCAGAGGCAGCAGGGACACCCCGGGGAACCACAGACCTGGAACGGGTCTTTTCCTTGTTAAGAGAAAAGCACGAAGCCAGGAGGAGTTGGGGCAGAGACAGGCGCGTTCACATGCTGGGGCACAGCAGCACGGGTCCTGCTGCAGACTGTGTTTATTAGCAATAAATAAAACGCACTGCAAGGTTTGGGCAGCTCGGCTTAATTTGTTTCCTGCGCGTGGCCATGTGCCACCATGTCACGAGTGCCGTGATGCCCCGGGGCAGCAGCACACAGGCCATTCCCTCCCGCAGCTCGCTTTGGGCTATGCCAAGGCATGGGCGGTGCCTCTCCCTGCCCAGCTCAGGGTCCTGCTCTGGGCGAAACACAAGAATTTCAGCGCTCAGGCTGACCCCAGGGCTCCTGCCCTGACGCAGCTTGGAAACCAAACGCTGCTGGCCTGCTCCTGGCGCCAGCCCCAGCCCCAGTGCAGTCCCCATGTCTGACGGACAGATGGACCCCGAAGGGAGGCTGGTACTCAGCACATCCCCGCTGGTGCTGCCTGGGTGCTGCCTGCCCGCAGCTCTGGGCCGAGCAGCTCTGGTAGCCCCCGCTCGCTCCTAAAGCCCCTGTGGCTGCAGGGCCAGGGACGAGAGCGCGGCAGAGCCACGTGTTCCCGGGGGTCGAGCACGGGGGCAGCGGGGCAATCTCCCCAGGCAGCCTTGGGGATGGCGCTCAGCTGTGGGGGGTTTATGCTGTTAAATATTTTTAAGTGAATTCTATTAAACACCAGGAGACAAAGAGATTAATAGGGCAATGAAAATGCTTTTTGTGAGATTTAGGCGCGCTGGGGTGATGGCAATCGGTGTGCTAGATAAATAGCGGTTTGTGACCGTAAATACAAGCTCCCAGGGTAAGTGGTATGTAAATTGGTAAAGCTGTGCGTCTCCGGGGAAAAACAGGCTCAGGGACCCAGACTGCCTTCACCATGGCTGTTTCTGGGCAAAGTTAAATTAAGTGAAGATATAATGCAGCTTTGCAGGAGAAGCAGAATTCATTACAGCGGTTCATGTGAGGAACAGCAGCAGAGCCGTTCCCGCTGCACCATTTCATCACCAGAACTCCCGAAGGAGCTATTTTATCCTCTCGCTGTCTGTACGTGCGTGTGTGAGCCAGGGGGTCTGTCACACTCCTGCTGCGAGGGGGATGCTCCTGCACAGCGGCCTCGAGCCCAGCCAGCGTCTGCGCGTCGGGCTCACGCGTTTCCTTGCAAGTCTCTTGCGTTAGTAAAGATGCTGCCAAATCCTCGGCTGAAGATGAAACCCGTCGCCCCAAACACCAGTTTAGCCGACACCCCACCCAGTCTGCAGCGTGCTGGGGGCTGGCGGTGGTTCCGGGAGCGCCGGT
This sequence comes from Strix aluco, assembly GCF_031877795.1. NCBI lineage: Eukaryota > Metazoa > Chordata > Aves > Strigiformes > Strigidae > Strix > Strix aluco. The sequence continues at coordinate 602,153 of NC_133956.1, forward strand.
GTGCTCGGGTGTCCGGGCAGGAGCTGAGCAGGCGTGGCAGAGGCGCCGCCTTGGTCGTCCCACAGATGTGCCCGAGCCCTTTCCATCAACAGCACCAGCAGCCAAAGTGTTCGTGGGGCAGCTGGTTGTGCTGAGTGGGCAGAAAGGCATTTGCAGTCAGCTCTGCAACATCTTTAATTTCCTAATCGTGATTAAGTGCATCGTAGGGTCTACAGTGCTCGCAGCTGGGGCAGGTTCCGGTTTCCACTTAAATTATTTTATAAGGAAGCTCTGTTATGACTGTAACATTTGCCCACGAAAGGATAAGAGTTTCCCTGAGTCTGTTAGAATTATTGTTAACAGAGTATTGTCTTGCCTAATAAGAGCGAGGTAGCTCTCAGAAGCCGGCGCGCTGTCTCACGGCACAAAGCAGAGCAAAATATAAATCTCTGCTTTAACTTGCGGGGAAATGCAATGTGTCAGGTATCACATCACACTGCATCGAAATGTGATGTGGCATAATGAATCAAACTTCCAAAAATAAAACTTTCTTCTAGAAATAAACTTGTCATTGTCAATTTAAACTCTTGCCAAAGATTTGTGATTTGATGCAAGTTACTTTTGCCAGCAATTTACAGAAGTGGGTGGTTTTAATTACTATTTATAACACGAGTAAGAGTCTAAAAAGAGAGAGGAAGGTATCTCTATCCAAACATGCGTCAGCTGTGCAACAGAAAACCCAGATCCTGACTGTAGCTCCAACAGAGAGAGAGCAAGCGGAACACCACCCGCTTTGAGCAATCGAGGAAGAGGAGCGTTTCCTCCACTCCCCCTCACCCCAACACCCACGGAAGTGACAGTGGCTGCCGCCAGCGGGGAGACTCTGCCCAGGTCTTCCACCCGCGTCCCACCGGAGCATCGTCCCCTGCCCAGGACGGGCTCCCCGAGTAAACTGATTAAAACCCCCCGCAGCAAGCCGCAGGTCTGCAGCTCCCTTGGGTGAAGCGAAATGGGATGTTTTATTTTATAAGCAGCATATTGGCCTGGAGCTTTGAACTGCTCAGGTGTTTGCCCTGGTCCCGCTGTGACGGGAGGATGCGTTTCCCAGGTCACAGCCCTCATTTACTCGGCCCTGACGGCAGGTGAGTGCGGAGGCTCGGCCAGACGCGGCTGCCCCACGGCAGAGCTGCGGGCAGGGAGGGAAGGGGCCTGACGCCCGAGTGTACCCTGGTGTAGGGCTGCCGTGGCTCTGCTGCCTTTTAAACCAGCATCAAGAGATGAAAAAAGACAGCGAGATGTACGGGCTCAGATCAAAATTCCATCAGACTTCCCGTGTCAGCGAGGAGCTGGTAATAAAAGGAAATCTGTCAGAGAGAGTCTGAGAACCCAAAATACAAGACGCAGCAAGGAGCCACGGTTATTAATGATGAAATATCTGAAATTTGGCTCCTATGCATCAATGTCTAACTGCACTGAAGGATTCTGTGTGTTTCTCTGATTTAGCCTTTGAGGAAGAAAAAAGCTAATTAAAATTCAGCAGCCTGAGGTATTTTAAGTGGTTATTTAGAGACACAAACTTACAAAATTATGCAAGGACGGAAGGGATCCTGTCTTGTCAACAGACTGCAAGACAGATTTCAGTCTCCCAGCCTCAGGAAGGGTGTTTATCCGGGAAAAGCCCCACTGTCAGCGATGCTGATTAGCACGGGCGCTAATCACAGTGGCTCCCTCGTTCGTACATGCAGCCCTGCCATCACCGGGGAGTAATGAGGAGCTGACACCCTCCTGGACTGTTTTTGGCTGCAAAGACAAAACTCTTGCCGTGACCACGGTGCTGGGCAGGCAGGCGTGTGATCAGCCCCTGCCCGGGTAACCACGCGTGGGTTCATGGCTGGTGGGACCCACCGAGACACCCACCCCAGCTTTAAATTCACCAGCGGGACCCACCGAGCCTGAGCCCTGGTGGGTGCTGGAGCAGCTGAGCCCCGTGTCAGCCCCCCGCCAGCCCCCTGCCCCAACGCCTGCCCTCTGACCAGATCAAACAGACCTTCAACAAAGCTGCTCCCCGTGTTGGGAACCAGGGGCATGTGCCTGTCCTCGTCCCTGCCCTCACCCAGAGCCACCGTCCTCCCAGGAGATCAACCCGTCCCAGACCCATCCCAGCCTCCGCCGGGAAGTGCTGAAATGCAGGTGACAAAGGAGTGAGGTGACAGCTACCGAGGGCTGGGGGAGCGGCGGTGGCTTGGACTCCATTATTGATTTGAGGAATGTTTCAAACAGATCATTTATTTTCATTAGACTTCTGCCGATGTCTTCATATCGGTGTCCCCTACGTAGGTCGACATCTGTCCTCAGGAATGCTTTAATTGCATTTTCTTTGCTTTACGCAGCTCTTAGCTAATGCATTCTGGCTTCATTAGATTAGACACCTATTGTCCTGAGGATGTTGTCATGTTTTCAAATGGCTTCAATCAGCACCTCCCAGGCACCGGCTATTTCGGGAGATAATAAAACCGAAACCTCATTCAGGCTGGATGAGTAATGGAGGTGCATTTCCCAACCCCATCCAGCCTGGCTTTAAATTTGACTCGCTGACATCCCCCTGGATGCTGGCAGAACACAATTAAGCCTCTTGTCTTGCAGGCATCGTCCGCGTGGTTACACACTGCTCGGGAGGAAGAGCTCTGCAACAGGAACTGGGTTTCTAATGATCTTGTCATTGTGAACAGCACAGGGAGATTAAATGAAAGACTGAGGGAACAGTCAAGATCAAAACTCAGATTTACAGATGTCCGGAGCACGGCGGGTCGCAGGCTCGCGCTGCTCCATCTCCTCAGACCCGAGCTGGCACCGCGGCTCGGGCTGCGCTACGTGTGCACGTGCCCTCCTCAGGAACGAGACCGAAAGGCGGAGTGGAGAGCCAGAGCCCACCCGTCCCCAGCCATGCTGGGGGGTTTTTCCTTGGCAGCTCCAGGCAAAGGACGTTTTTAGACCTTGTTCTGCAGAAACTCTTCCCCTCGGGGGAGCCCCCGGACCCTTTGCAGCGCTGGCAGCAGCTCCTGTCCGCACCGCAGAGCTGCAAAACGGTCACAGCCTCAGGAAACGAACCGAGGTAGGAAGGGACTGGCCGGACCCCGGGCTGGGGGCAGAGATGTGCGGGGATGGTGGAAGCTCCGTGCTCCGCTCCCCCAGCGAGGGCTGACGGCTCTGGGATGGTCCCTGAACTGCAGGATCAGCTCCTGGCACCCAGCTCCCGGCACCCAGCTCCCCGGCCAAGGGCTCTCCTTCCCCGGCCGCTCTCCTCTGGCAGAGGAATTGCCTCAGCCCTGTCTTCTTATCACAAGCTACCACAATATCCGCATCTATCCTTTTCACCCCACAGGCGGTATTTTGACTTCTGGAATTCATCTTACCTAGCAAGGGACTCTAAATATATCCCAGACAATTTCCTTTCCTCATTTTTACTAATCTCTTTCAGCCTTAAATTAGTTTTTGAAAATATGTATTGGGGTGATAGGCTTTTTATCACAGCCGATAGACAATATTCATCACACCCGTGTCCTAATCCTCACAACACATGCACATTCGTTACAGTGGCCCTGCATCAATTTTAACTGCACTTAATTCATTACAACTCCATTATTGTCTCTGCATGCTCCCCCCAAGTACTTTACTGGCCATTTGTCACCTGGGTCCCCACGGGCAGCTCCGGTCCCAACCCCACAGAGCTGTGGCTACTCTTCGGGCCTGGGACGGGATGGAACAGCCCCGCTCAGAGTGCGGCGGGTGGAGGATGCTGCCCTGTCCCGCACACGAGCAGGACTCGCTCTGGAAACCTCGGGGAGGTGACAGGAGCCCTTTTCCTGCCCAGGATCCCTTCCCGCGCTGGCTGGGCTGTGAGCGTGGGCCCCCCTGGGCACGGCGAGATGAGGCATGTGCGGGGGCTGTGCTGGCCCATCCGCCCATCCCCGAGCCCTGGCGAGAGCGAACCAGGAGAGATGGAGCCAGCCCTGAGCAGGGGAGCAGTGGTGCCTCTCCGTGCCCTCGGCTCAGGCAGGGACCCCAGGCCCCAGCGGGGAGAACCTGCGGGCAGAGCCTGCTGCAGCAGCAGCTCCTCTAGAACAACTACCCCAGCAAATCCCCATTTTGCACAAAACCTCTCTGTCAGCAGAGGCCTAAAGCTCAGGGCGATGAGGGCCAGGATGCACACTTTGGGCCAGAGTCGAGAGCAAGAAGAGGAAGCGACGTGATCTGGAGATTGGTGGCAAAGAGGAAAATCACTGAAGCCTGAGAAGCTCAGCAAGTTGCATTACAATGAGTGTTGTGGAGACGGTGAAGCTGCAACATCTGTCGTGTCCCAGGAGTGCGGAGTTGTCTACTCGGCAAAAAAATAAATCTCGTCGGGCTGGCTGTGCGAGACCAAGGACACGCGCTCCGGTCCCCGTGTCAGCCCGTCTCACTCCGCGCCGTGCCCCTGCCATTAGCTGGCACGTAGAAGAGTAAGCGCAGGATTTACACTCCTCAGCCCACGTGCTGGGAGGTTTATGGCACCGTAAAATGGCTGGGCTCTGAACAAACACAGCTGAGCAATTCTGCACGGCCCTCTGGTTTCCAAAGCTGCTTTATGATTCCCCTTTAACGTGACCGGTTCCCTTTAACTGTACGGGCTGATTAAAAGCATCGCTGGGACGGTGACGGTTCCCTCTTGCTTAGGGCACGGTGGTGCGGGGGCTCCCACCCGGAGCAGGGGAGGTGGGATGAGGAGCAGGGTCCCCCCCACTCCCCCCTTACACCAGACTGGGAGCGTTCTCCTCCTGCCTCTCGCAGGCAGGAATTAGCCTGGAATCGATTAGACCCACTCCACCAGGAAAGGAAATACCCCGCCACGCCACTGGTACCGCACATGTGGCCAGAAGAGCGCTGCCATTGGATACCCGCAGAGAAAAAATCATCAGTGATCTTGGGAGCCAAAAGGCAATTATGAGTGTAGCAAATAATTTCAGCCTCCAAACAGGATAAGAATATTTTCGGTGTGGGGAGATCTCGGGAAGCAGGAAAAGCAACACAGTGGCACTGTACTTAAAATAGTATTTCTACTTCTAATCAAAAGCAAATTGTTGTTTTTAAGGGCAATAATAGATACAAAGAGCAGACGTGGTCTGACTGCAGCATCAGGGTTTAGGCAGAAAAGGAGTGAGAAGGTAATGCAGGGTCGCTGGCAGCAGGTAGGGAAGGAAAGCTTAGCAGAGCCCTTCCCTGCAGCCGCCAGCCCCCGCCTGCATCAGCTGAGTCCTCGGCCCATCCTGGTCACGGCCCTGCCTGCACGGTGCTGCCCAGCCCCTGCCCGCACAGCACCACACCGGGGGGCCCAGCCCTTGGCTGTGGGGCACATTTTTGGAGCTGCTGGGTCCCACTGGTGCCACCCTCACCTGGCAGCACCGGCACAGCCCAGTCCCCGTCCCGGTGCATCCCCTCTGGACCAGGCGGACGTGCTCAGGGTGTTTCGACATAATTAATTGTAGGGGATGACACGTGCAGGACGTGTCTGCGGAGATGCTCTGCTCAGGGTGTGAGGGACCACTGTGAGCACCCGGCCTCTGAAAACGCTTTGTGCATACCTGAGATAAGGCCAGGAGTGTTGTGGGGAACAGATGGCAAGTGCCAGATGGGTAAGGTGTCTGCGGAGGGAGACGTTATTATGTGGAGCGAGCCACAGGCTCCAACGATCCCACTCCAAACAATCAGCAATTAACTCAGGCTATTAGCATCAAACTTTGTCTCCAAAGTTTCCTACCTCCTCTCTTTGCCATTTGGTCTCCTCATTTCTAGGTGAGCTGGATATTTGATGAGAAAATGAACCCCTAATTCATTCACAGCAAGGTGCCTGGTTCTTCAAACAAGCAAAAAACCACCAGAGGGGTTATTTGCCAAAAATAATGGGATTACTATTGGTCGGCACTGTCCCAAAGGGAAAGGGAAATTAGTTCACTCTTGCAAGGGCTTTTATTTATAGTGAGCAGGTGGAGCTTTGTCACCGTTCCATCTTGTGCTGGCACAGGCCTGGGACGGGCCCTTCCCAGGGACGCCCGCGGGCAGCACCCCGGATGCTCCCCACTTCCACAGAGGCGAGCGGCAGCAGCGGCCCCGTCCTGGGACCCCACTCAAACCCGCCCCGCGGCAGCTTTCCTCGGGCTCGGAGGGATCATCCCCAGCCCGTGTCTCCTCCTCCCCGGGCCACCTGCCCATAAATCCACCAGGGCCAGGGCTCGGGCATCTGCTAAGGGGGCACTCGCATGGGAGCTGCTTGGGTGCTTCTCTCTGGACTAGCTGGGCATTCATGTATGAACTAATTGGGCACTCATGCTTAAATTAATGTGGTGCTCACGTGTGAGCACTGCAGACCTCGTCATTTATGCTCAGCACCACTCGACTTCCCCTCCGCTGCCTGCGCTGCCTCAGAGGGCTGAGCCGTGCTGACCTGGAGGTTTATGTTCTGTCGAGCTCTGCTGCGACACGCAGAGGCCTCGGTGCTGCCCCGGTCCCTTCGGATGCCCCCGGCAGCTCTGCACCGTTTGCTGCAAAGGGCAAAGCTCCTGCGTTTCAGCTCTCTGCCTCTTTC